>NC_134321.1:12722410-13078030 GCF_964195595.1 Calonectris borealis
TTTGTGCTGGCCGAATCCAGCCCATTTAATGTGTCCAGAGAAACTCTTTATTTTTCCAAAAGAGATGCAGAAAGCAAGGGATGATTCTCCATTGTTCTGCATGTTACTGGCAAGAGAAATGGAAAATGTCCTGGGCCAAGCCAAGAGCTGCTCAACCCTTTTGGGAATAGGGAGGTGTAAAAGTTGTCTGCCAGCTGCCTTATCCCTTCTTCCTGCCTTTTAGTCAAAGGACGGGCTTTATTGTGCAGCCAACAATTGAGTGCCCCACTTGCACCTCCTGCTCCCAGCCATGCGCTGCAGTCCTCTCTGCACAACGCCGACCCTCCCGTGAGCTGCCTTGGGGAACTAAACCAGCAGAGGATTATTCACTACTTTTGTAGGGTTATTTCTCCTATCCTATTGCACTATGCTTGAAAGTATGCCCCCCATAATTAATAGGCTGCAGGGACGTCTCTGGTCTGGGTGTGTGTGATACAGTATGGTCAGCACAGAGGCACAGCCCACCCTGCTTCCCTCTTAAGAGTCCCCACGACTCCTCTAAGAGGTCCATCCTGCTGAAGTGGCTGAGGGTCAGGTTGGAAGGCAGAAAATAGGAGAAAAGCTCCCAAGTACTCGGATAATGGAAATACTGTGATCAGATGGCATCAGAGAGGAATTGCTCTGGAGAAATCAAGACTCAGAGGGTGGATTGGTGTTAACAGTCCCATCTTCAACAAGGATAAACCCTCCGAACCCACTCATTCACCTCTGCAGAAAAACTGGCTCTCAGAAGGCTAGTGTAAAAGGAAAGGGAGGGTGGGGATGCTCTTTATATGAACCTAGGCATCCTGCTTGAGAGTAAGAGCAACACCCATTAACTTCAAAGCCTGGCTTGTTTATGTCTTCCTTTGAGAGGAAAGAGCCCCAAGGAAGCATCTTTAGAGGGATCCAGAGAGTCATTCTGTACTGAGCAGAGAGGAGCAATGGGCCAAGAACCAGGGAGCCAACCTCCCTGCTAATGCCATCACTGTAATTAGGTGTGGCTGGGTCTTGCATGGGAAGGACTGGCAGGCACGGCCCCTAGGCCATTTGGGAAGGAATTGGAAAAAATTGTTGCAAAAACGTTGTAATGAATAATCTCCTGCCAGCCCCCGGGGGACCAAGGGGAAGTGGGGAGACTCAGACGTTTAAGTTGATACCTAATAGGTCTTTTCCATCTCTGATTTCTATGATGTGCTGTACACAAAGCAAGAAGCAGCAGCTAAAATCGATGCACAGCCCGAGCCAAGCGGAGAGGTTTCAATCAATCTGAGAAGCCATATATTGTGAGGATCCAACAAAGCGACGGAGATTATCACTGCTGCAGAGGAAACCGGAACATGGAAAGCAAAAAAGGAGCATTGAGCTCTTGCTCCACGGGGGCTGAAAAGTGTACCTATTGCCTCTGTCTTGGACTTGACAGTGGCATAGCAAGAGTGAATAACTTGGGGAGCAGAGTGGAGAGAGGGGACGATTAAGTCCCAGCTACTGATCAATGCTGGATTTAGAACAGGAACAGTTTTTGCCTCCCTAAGTTTGGGAAGAAGAGGACAGCTTAGCCCTTAAGGTAAATGATGTTTTCCATTGATGCATCTGGGTGAAACACTGAGGAGCTGTGAGCAGACTGGCTTGTGGCTGGAGGAACAGTCTGTATGAGGGCAGATGTTTGGGACATTGAAGAAAGAGTAAATAAATATCCTACATATCCATCTGATCTGCAAGTGAGAACTGGCTGTTTCTGTTTCCCTCAGCAGGGTTTTGAGACAATGGAGGTTCAAGACATTGGGAGCAACAGTGGCTGGGAGCAAACAGTGCCTGCCCAGGGTGCAGAGATGGGTGCCGTGCTCTCTGAATGTTCCTGCCTGTGAAGGAAAGCCGCCTCTGACTCCAGTCATGGGATCCCATCTTTGTTTTGTGGTCCACGCTAGATGCCCAGGTCTAAGCACTTCTAGCACACTTAAAGTTAAAATTGTATCCAACTTCAGAGTTTGGGCCAGTTTTCTTCTGAATGTAACAACAGCGATGGCCTTCAGGCTGAGGCGAGAGCAATCACTGTGTTGTGTTGGTAGTGACTGTCTGAAGCAGCCTTGACGTTTAACAGCAAGGAACAGTAGTTCATAAACGATGGCCTTATAAAGTATTGGTGCATCTAACAACATGGTTACCAATTAAGCTTCAGCAATTTCAGGAACACAATAATTATCATTAAACAGTATTTGGGGGGACTGTAGATGTAACTGGAGGAACTACATAGTCTAATAGACCTTTGCAATACCTTTTCCATCTCCATCTTCTTTGACGTTCTGAATGTAAACACTGAGCAGAATCATAGAAATAGGGGAAAATGCACATTATAGCAGAAGTTCATAGCTGCCCAGAAGAAGATGGGAGAAAAGCTCAGACTTGGCTCAGTTCTCTGTCCCACCAGGAGATACCCATGGTGTCTGCACCCTCCTTGGCTCCCAATTTCTCCAGACTTTTCACTCTCTCCTGTTAGGACACCAAAGGTCTGCCTACTTGCTGACGTACCCAGCCCAAGATCACAGCTACTGGAGAGGTCGTGCAGGTAAAGGGACACTGAACAACATCGCATGTATGGCAAGGCCCAAAGACTGGACTCACTGGTAGTTCTGGATCTTGCCTTTTCATCCCTACACAACCCAATGGCCACAGTAGCGGCAGCCACCTTGGCTTTCAATTGCTGAAGAGCAAAGCAGGTTCAGGGCTTTTTCACCACCCTGGTCCCCCTCTCCAGAGGTTTGCTGGCCCCGACACAACCACTTTAGTTATTCCTGAAGCTGCCTTGCTGGAGCTGGCAATTACCATATTATTGGTATCCAAGCGATGTAGTTTAAAAGCTCACATGGACATGCCTGTGGGGCACAGCCATCTCTCAGTGACCGCTTTCTGGTCTGCTTTACTGCAGAACAGGATCTTAATGCCCTGGGCCAAATTGGTTGGGAAAGCCATGACTAAATCTATGTTCATAAAATACCAGACAATGCAGTGCAACAAGAGACATTTTTTTGCTGCTCTTCAGCTATGTCTTCATTTATGTCAGCACGTATACATTTTGCATGCCCGTTTTCATTCAAAAACTTTCTGTGCCATGGCTACAAGAAACAAACAGGCTGAACAAGCACCTGAGAGCTGCAGAAAGGAGAAAACCCAAGCAAAACAAAACATTTGTTAATCTCTCTTTAATGTACCTTTTCCCCCTGCCCTCCCCAAAAGGGGAGATGATGGGGGCTGGTAAGGGGGAGGGACGATCCCAGCAGAACAGACTAACTATAAAAATACGAGTGCAGTTGCTAAAAGCCCAATCTATTTTCAAATGATGTGCTCTAATGGAATGTTGCTGTACATCTTTTGATGAGACAGGAGTCTATTTAAAAAGACAGGCGCTTTCGAATGTGCTTTTAAACCCCGTCTGTCAATTAGAACAACATCAAGGGTTCAGTGGCTGGGAAAAAAGATGACAGTAATGAAAAGCTGGGAGGGCAGCAGAAGAAAAGAAAGATAAAGACAAAAAAAAGTGGAAAAAAGAAGACAGGAGGAAAAGAAAGCAAGCAGTATTGCAAAAAAAATAGAAAGAAAAAGGAAGTGAAAGTAGGGCAGGATAAAGATTCATAAAGAATAGGGAAGAATAAAGATTAATGAAACAAGATTGCACTCATTTGTCCCCCAAAATTCATTCATAGCCAAGAAGGATGCTGAGTGCAGAGAAAGCAGAAAATGCAATGCCTCTTAAAATCTGATTCCCCTCATTACTCAGCATCTCTAAGTCAGGGGGAAGAAAATGGTGCTCAGCCTCTCCCTGGATGGATCCCGCGCTGGGAGCTCTCCCTGCAGCTCCGCCACAGACATGCACAAATGTAGGAAGATAATTTAATCTTTGAGAGGCACTCAGGTACTAAGGTGAGGTTCACTGTAGGAAAAAAGCCCATGAGGAAATTTATAACTGGTATTAAGTGCAGGAGTGAGAGAGCAGTAAATAAGACACTGGGCCACAAAGTGAACATGGGAGGAAACAAAACATTGGGCTGGGTCCTCTGCATGGGAACGGTACCCGACCTGAGTACAGGAGGTGTCAGGCAAGGTGGAGGTGCTGGTGGGCACTGTATTAGAGGTGGGTACAGCACACAGAGACCAGAGGCATGACATCTCTGGGTGTGAGAGTGCCACTACTGCCATGCCTTAGCATGGTGCTTTTAAAATCATTTTGCCATTTCCTTCATCAAAAAAGAGAAAAAAATTTAAAAAGGAAAAACCCAGAAATCCCATCATTTAGCATCATTTTGCCCTCCCCCCCACCCCCGCCTTGGGTCACTGGCAGGCTGAAAGCCTTTCGATTCAACACATTGACCTCTGCCACTTGAAGTAATGACAGAGATTGAAAGCAGTAATAAGCTGCTGCAGTCTGCCTGGGTAAGGACTGTGGGGAGATGGCACACAGGCACCACTTTTAATCCCTAAATGCTGGCAGCTGTCCCCAGTGCACGCTCCCTGTGCTCGGTCACCCCATTATGTCCCTTCATGGCTCAGTCCTCCTCCTTGAGCTGGGTAGCTTTCAGCTGAGATGTTCTCAGACTGGTTGGTGAGTCCATGCACTGGCCTCTCTAGGTGTGTGCAGTAGCAAACCCCAAGGTACCATAGTAAAAATCATATGTGGTTTTGGTTTGCTCTCTCAAGTCCAGTGCCCAAACTCATCCTGATGCAAGACTCGGAGGTCTAAATGCTTCCATGAATGCCAGTCATAGTGTCCCTATGCCTCAGGTCCCTCTTTTGCAGAAAAACCTGCCATGCAGGGTCTCATGATGCTCACCTGAAGAAGTGGAGGCCATACCCACACCACACCATATGTACCTGAGGCAACCGCTGTCCTGCAAGAAGAACAGTGGTTTTGGCAGAGCAAGTTGTGCTTCATATCTTTTGCACTGTAAAGAACAGAAGCACTTGCCAAGAAACAGTCCTGAGCTCTCACTCGTATTGTTGGGATTTAGAGACTTTTGTTTAGTTAGTTTCTACAATTACACATTGTTTACGGCCACTGTTGCAGTGAGCCTTAAAAAGTCACAACACTTAACATATTCAGCTTCTCGAGAAACTAAATAAATCCTCTTCCTCCTTCCCCTTCGTGGCTTGCAGAGTTGTTCATAAAAGCCAGGGCACTGTTTCTCCAGGTTTAATTGCAGACATTCACTCAGGTTACAGCAGACCGTGATCAGGAAGCCGTGGGCAGGGTTAATGCTACAGCTGGATGCATTACAGGAGCTCACGGGCATCCTGCTCAGTGCTGGCATTCACCGTGCTGGGCGTTGTACAAAGGTACAACAAAAAGGTGGAGATACACGTGTTAAACCAGCGTGATGAGGAATCCTCACTCCAGATTAGACCCAACTGGATATACACACCTTGAGTAAACCTGGAGGATTCATGTGCCTATTCTCACACGACATTTGAAGAAAGGCACTTGCAAACTCTCTCTTGTGTGCTCTCCCTCCGTGGCAGTGTAATTAGCTTAGCCTGTGGGGAGACAGCTAATAAAAGGGTATGCTAACTTGAAATACTTTGTATTTTTGCAGCATCTGCTGATGTATGGTAACTTGTTGCCTTTGCTGGTAACTTTCTTATATACCTCAGTCCTATTTCTGTGCAAAACAGTGCTTATTCACCACGTGTCTCCCAAGAAAACACTTTACTGGTATTAGCCATGCTAAAATGTTAATTGGTGATAAATATTGGGGCTGCAGTTTTCTAAGGCGGGCAAGTGAATCAAGAGCCCCAAAGGCTCTTTTACGTAATTGCTTTAGGCATTACTCCATATATATAATAAAAATACTACAGGGAAACAATTAATGGTAGAGCTGGCTGCTGCAGGAAGTTCACAGCCACAGAAATATGAACCTTTTATCAGACCTTGGCACCCGCAGGCATTCTTTCAAGTTCACCGAAGGCTCTCTCATCAGCCCTTATTTTCCGAGGTGCGTGTTACAGTTTGGGAAAAATGAGTACAGCTCCACTACACCGAGGCCAGTTCCCATTTGTTGTGCCCATGGCAGAAAGGCCAGTGTCCCTTGAGGACCGGGCTTTTCCCCTCTGTGTAAGGGTGCAGTCTCCTTTGTGTTGGGGAGACACGGGACATCGCGCTCTGCTGGGCATGCAGAGTGGGGTTGGTATGGGGCACAGGATCACACCAAAGCTCACACTTGGGCTCAGCTCAGGTGGCACTACCCTGGGCACCATGTCTGGAGGGGCGATGGTCTGGGCTTGGAGGGCTCGGGTGGGCCAGGGTCCCTCTCTGCCTGAGCTTGCCAGCCCCACTTTTCTTCCCGCAGAGACACCAGGAGGGTCACCCAAACTCCCCATGCCTCTGCACCCTCCTTGTGCAGCTGAGATAATATCCTCCCCTGTTTAGAGAATAAATGCATTACAGGCTGTGAGGTGCTCAAATACTCTGGTAAAGAGGGCCGTGTAAGCACCTCTGCCGAGTGGGTATGTTTAAGCAGTCACCACTCAGATCTTCAGTCATCATTACCCAGAGAAACCAGCTGTTCTTCTGCTATTTATGATCCCCCCCCCCCCTTAAATCTACCCTCCCTATGACTCAACCCACAGGCTTTAAAGAGTGCAGTGTATTGACATTTATATAGTACATTTCATACACTTCCTCTCAAAGCTTTTTACAAAGCCATGAATTACATACCTGTCACCCACTGAATTCATTCATCCAAAAAAGAAGCAGTCATTACGCACTCGGCAATAAGCCTCATAACACTACCCGCCATTGAGTTTGTATATGTGTGCACCAAAGAGATAAAGTTACTTTAATGCCATCTCTGCTATTAATGCAACAGAGAGCAAGGGAGGGGAAGGACAAGGAGAGGGGGGGTAAATGATGGGTGGGAGAGTCTGTCTCTCTACGTACCTAGATGTGGAGATGTAGCATATATTAGCTTCTTAAGAGGCTGCAGCTGCAGGGAAGTAATTATGTGAGTGGCAAGGTGCCTCCATACCGGTCTATATGGGAGATAATAAAACAATAGAATACTTTGCATTTGTTTTGCTCCTTTCATTCTGGGATCCCAAAGTGCTTTTTACACATTAATTAATTCTCATTAAAGAAAAAAAATCCCAAAAATCTACCACCACCACATCTCCGGAGCAGATCTCGTTTTGGAGATGGAGGCACTGACAGGTTTGCAAACTTTCTCCAAGCTGCAGAAAGAATTAGTGGCAGAAATAAACCCTGGAGTCTTGATTCCCAGCTCACTGGTCCATCTCATAGATTCACCTCCTTTTCATCTACTCCTATCAACCCTGCTTCTTTTAATCACTATTCCAGTGGGGTGACTTTCACTGCTGAGGAAAGGCTGCCTTAACTTTTGTCTCAATGAACCAAGCATATGCAGAGCATCTAATTAATATCCCTGGACTTGATTGCAGGCAGGAAAAAAAATACTCCCTCCAGATTCTAGTGATTTTAGGATGTATTTTCCCTCAACCCTGTGAAACCCATCTGTGTTGAGAAGGACTGGCGGGGACCAGTTCAAAGCCATAAGGACTGAACTGAATCTGCTGCATCCTGCACATGTCCTGGATTTCCCCTGAAAAGAGTAAACCCTGTGGTGTGTTATTCTTAAGCCAACTTTTACCCCAACATTAACCCTAATTCCTCCTCCCCTGCTGCATACTGTGCTGCAACGACATTTTGGGTTCAGGATGCAGCAGAGTCAGATTTTGATAGTCAAAACCTGTCCCAACCCTCAGTGGAAAAGCGCTAACCCTGCCCAGAGCAGGTGACGAAGAAGTTGGGGAGGGGGAACAGCATAAACCAGGTCTTAAGACTTTATTTGACTGAGGGACTGAAATAGAACTGCGGTAAAACGACAGTCCCTGGTCTGACTCGATCTCTCTAATCTCAGAAGGATCCAAAAGCAGGGTTGAATGAGAGAAGGCAGTTAAACTTGGGAAAGTGGTTAAATGGTTTTTTCTTCATTTTGCTGCTCCTAATCTGGCTATTATAAGAGGAGGTCCCTCTTCAACCCCCAGGAACACCAAGTTCATGATAGGTGTTGCTCTAGAAGAAGAAAGAGCAGAAAATAAAGTGTGGGAAAAGAAAGGCTCTCTTGCTGAAGGCTGCCACCATCCTCACCTTTCCTATTCAAAGAGAAGCCAAGAGGAAAATGGTCTCTTTTTTCCTGGTGTCACTGTCAGGTTTATTTCAGACTCACTTCCAATAGATTCGTTTCATTTTAGAAGGGCAGGAACAGATTCACCTTCACAAAAAATCAGTCCTGAGAACTCCTGGGAAATCCATGGTTGAAATATCTTCAGCTCATGATTTCCAGTCCATGAACCATTTTCTGGACTGTGATGTCAGAGGTTGGAAAGGATGAGCTCATGCCAACAACGGGTGCTCATAAAAACTGCATCTTTGCCTGACTCCTGCTCAAGTCTCTTACCAGTTACTGCAGTCACCAATAATGAAGGTCATCCAGATTATCAAATGACCCTGAAGATTTCTGGTCAGGAATGAAGGAATCAAAATAGCAATCCTGTTTTGCATTTTCTGAGTGCCTCCTTGCTCGGTATGCAACCTGCCAGGCACTCTCCCAGCTCTGACAGCTTCCAGGTGACACCATCACTCAGCCTATATCAAAGCACCTATGATGAGTGATTAGACAGACAATTCAGTAGATCGTTAGGCATACAGACGGATAAATGAGAATATACAGATCCTTATTTGCATCCCATCCAGTGTATCATTGCCTGCAGTGTGGTATCATCACTCATTTCTAAGGGGTTTCTGCTCCCTATGCCAGGTAGATGAAGCAAGTGCAGTTCATTTGAAGCCTTGCTGTGCTATACGCTGATACAGATTGTGTATAGCTACGTTGATGACAAGCCCCTTGTAGAGAAACATCCTGTCTCACTGGGGATGAGTCAAGCCCAGAGTTTGTAAATTCATTTGCAAACAGTGTGTGGTTTAGCAATGACAGCCTCTTTCTAAATTCAAGTCATTAATTTATTAACATTAATGTAACTTAAACCCACCTCCCTGTGTTCCTTTCCTCCAGGCTCTGGCCACAGCATTGAATGGTGCAACACTAACATGCTTACAAGGCTGGGAAACTCATCTGGGAATCAAACACATCACTGACCAAATGTCATCCTCCCCCTCTTCAAAACCCAAAGGCCCCCAGGGAACAGGCAGGATCCGAATCGCTGACCCTCGTGCAGCATTCAAAAGCAACAACAACCTGTCTGGAGAAATAGCTTCCCTCTGTCTGCATTAGCTGAAAAGCACAAATGTGGAATTGTTTTTGCCTCTGTGCACCAAATCGCACTTCTCAATGGGGTTTTGGAGATTAAATACGCTCAAAAATCTCTCAAGAAATGGCAAAATAGAACATAAAACAACAAAGAGGGCATTGCTTTAAGTCTAGCTAGATTGTAGTTATTATGAAAAAAGTTATTTTAGATTTCTTTAGTAACTTCCACAGCAAAGCATTCAGCAGGCTACTGCTGAGATTTTAAAAGCAATATGTTGGATTATATGCCTAATACCCACTAATTTAAATGAAAAAATGGAGATAGGCATTTATGTCTCCTACATATTCCATCTCTTCCCCCCCAACACACACACTCGCAGGCTCTTGCATGGACACAGAAATCCCTTTGGCCACACAGTAGTTTCTGTAGTGGAACTGCTGAGCTGGTTATTTGAAAAGACCAAATCATCATTGTCAACTGGCAGTCAAGAAGAATGAGATCTCTAACTGGAAATGCAGCAAAATAATGGAGAAGACAAAATGTTTTTATTCACAGGGTGTGGACAGAAGACTATCACCCATGCCCTAGAAAGGACACCACAGTTTCTTTGAGAGTTAAGATATTCAGAATGTTCAGTCTTACACCTCATCAGAGGTAACTCCTAGAGAGGAAGACTCACCATCCTCCACTCTGCCGGCCTCTTATCTCAGCCATGACCAGAATTTCAGCCGTTACATCTGCGGATGGTGACACGGGGGCATTCCTCAAAGCCCGTCTCACAGTTCAGGCCACGCTAATCCCACCTGTAAGTACTCTGCGTATCAAGTGTGTTACAAAGAAGAAAGCTGCTGCGTGAGGCATGGTGTGTTGCGGATGAGGGCAGAGGGGGCTGAAAACTGTAGGAAATTTAAACCTGGTTCCAGTTCACAGTGATGTCAAACCACAGGAAATGAAAGCAGAAAGTGGAGATTTATGAAAAAAGTGGCAGGAGTCATTATTATGTGTGTAGTATTGATTGAAGAAGATCGTGTTGCCCCCAAATCGAAATGGCTTTTACGTGTTTGGGCCCATCCTGACAAAAACACTTTCTTCTCTGTTGACGAGGCCATGTTGCCATGGAGATGCAGGGCTGGATGCTTGGCAAAAGCACGTTTCGATAAGGCAGGTCTAATGGATATATTTTCACAACATTCACAGTTCCTTTCTGCTCATTTTCTCCTGAGCAGACTCATCCACTTCTTCCATTTTGCCACTTGATGAAAAAATATCTTTTTAATCTTTTAATTTAGCTTAGATTTCCCTCCCTCCAGCACCAGAGCTTGGCAATTAAACTACTTATCTGAGATGCTCCACAGCAAGGCCAGGTGCCTGCTTTTCATTATCAGGTTGGGTGGCTTGTTTTCACCCTCCCTCCTCCATGTCTGAACCTCTTTGCTGCTTGCTGTATGTTATAGATGTTGCGATATAAGGAGCTTATAGTTTCATGCCCTTTCTAGTGGAAGAGGCTGTAAGTTCATCTCTTCTTTAAGATAGCCCTTCTGAAGTGCTTGGGACCACAAAGCAATATTATGTTGGCTGGTACATGTCCTGGAGCATATGCTGACCCTGTCTGTGCCAAAACCATGGATGCTAATGCAGCGTCACCTAGAATAGAGTCAGAGTTTAGTAAAATGTTTTTAATTCTGGGTGTCTTTGGTTTCTTTTTAACATAAGGAAATGCAAGTTTCTTTTAAACTAACACAAATGCAAGAGCAATTGCTGTGCATATGTAGGTACACAAATACATGTGTTCTTACACACAGGTAAGTTATCCATTTCCATTTTAACATCTTTTACTGGTTCTTTCTATGTGAGTATCTTTTGACCGACTTCTGGAATCTGTTTGAGTTTCTTTTGCAGGAATAGCCAATGGGCATACTGACTAGAAGGGATGCTCACAAAAACATCCTATTTGAATGGAAAGAACGGTTGGAAAGAATATTTTCAGTAAGTGAATTGAAGAAACACATATTCATGCCACAAAATGCATTTATGCCATGTGGCCTCTGTAACCAATTAAAATTAGTCAATTCCTTTTGGATTGGGGATACTCTTAATGAACTTCTCCTAAAGAAAAGAGCAGACCAAGAAGTATTTGCATCAGCAAGCAATTTCAAACAACCAATTAGCTGGAGAAATCAACACCGCAAGCATAGAAAATTCACAAACAGAAAAAGAGGCAAAATTCATTCAATAAATTATTCATCATTAATTATTTGTCCAGTTTCCTTTAGATCTGGTTTAAGTTATTACTAATTAGTTATGGAGCTGTTTACCTACTAGGTCAGACTTGGTTGGGAAGTGGAGGAAAACCATTATCTCCAGCGGTGATTTGAAGGCAGCTCCTAGGAGCTGGTAACTCAAAGCTTGCGTCACGAAGTGACTCTTACGAGCTCTCTTGTTCCAGCTGACAATAACACAGCCTGATTTTCAATGGCGACAGTCATCAAAGAGCACGTTCGCATTCATCTTTTTCCCCCAAGTCAAGGCTGAGACACGCTGTTGGGTCAATATTTTTGAGGCGTCATTGTTCAGCACATTCAGTGAGTGCCTGAAGGATTGCAGACACCAGGGCTGTCACTCAGACAAGTTACAAAGCTTGGAGTGTTTCTTTGTCCTTTTGTACATGCTAGTGGTCTTGGAAAAAGAAAAGAAGAAACAAGATTGAGTATCATAGGATTCCTTGTTTCTTTGGCTTTGCCTCTGTCTGGGCTGTATGTCATATAATAGGGCTTTGGCCCAGGACGTGGGCTGTGAGATGTGAAGCAAATCCGGTAAGGGAATAATCATCCAATAAGCAAATTCATTTCATCTCCTCATGCTTCAATTTTCCCATCCACAAGATGCTGCTAATGATACTTCCCCTGCCCTAAGATCTTTGGATGAAGAGGGCTGTGTATGCAAAAAACCCAGCATTAACTCCTTATAAAGGCTAATCTTCTTTGTCTGCTTTAACCACAGAAGCATGCAAAGTTTGGTGTTAGATGTGCCTCTGCAGTGCAGAGGAGCTATAATTGGGAGCTTGGAAAGGTACAGGGGAGCAGGGGCAAAGACGGCCAGAAGCAGGTAACAGCTTCAGTAGGAGGAGAGACCCGGTAGGATCCCATGGATCAGACAGTGGATCCTGAGGGAGGGATGTGATGCGGTCTATGGGACCATGGGTGGTGGGAAGACAATGGAGCAGGAGCACTTTTTCACCACATTGCACAATATAAGAGTTATTTGGTAGCAGATTTAAACCAGGCAGAACACAGTCCTTTCCACACCACTCCTAGTGACACCGGGATTGTCCCTAAGAGCGTGTTATCACCACAGATGGAACCGGCTTTTAGCAGTATCCCTGACCAATCTACTGACTCTGAGGAGAATTGCCAGACTCCCCCACCATCCCTAGGATTACTGTCAAATTTTGCAAGGTTTTGAAGACCTGCATACAGTTCTTTCCTAAGCACCAGAAGTTTGCAGCTGCATGTATATGCCTCTAAATGCCCCCGGTGGGAAGATAATACCAAGACTGAAAAGGCATCCTATTAACAGGTCATCTGCATCTGCATATGGCCGCATACAGCCAGTGGATGAACGCATGGTTTACTTTGGTTACCTTGCCCAGCTGAGTACGGGATGGGAGATTGGCAAGGAGAAGGTCTGAGTACACTGATGCTTTCCTTGTAGATTTTCTCTGTGGAGTTTTCACATGGTCATGCTTCATTGATAAAATGAGTCTCAGGAAGGTTTATTCATTTTGCTGCTTATTGTTTTCTCTAACAGGTGCGATCACTATAATTAGGTCTGTACAACGGCATTTTCTTGTTACTCGAATTCCTTCTGTCTCTCAGATGCTCCTGGCTATAGCACTACCGTGGCTGCTGCTCAGAGAATGAGTGAAAATTAGTTGTTTTCTTTCCTTCCTTTTTCTTCATTCATCCATATTAAGCCAAGAAAAACATAGCCTCCACCTTGCACAGATCATTTGCTCCTTGTCTTTCTTGGGCTCAACTGAAGATGTTACCAAATGCCCTCACTCACCTCTGATATAGGCATCTCCCTTGAAAACACAGCACAGACCAATACTAGGGACAGATGCAAGCACAAGAGCAGAGCATGGCTGGCATGAGATGGAAAGGAAAAGACCAAGGCTGTCCCTGGAGACCTGCCCTTTGCCCCCAGTTTTGGAGGGAGGGCTGCCAGGGAGCTCCACCGTTGACTCTCTTGAATGATGGCAGGGCCAAGAGGAGCACAGTAGTGGGAGCACCACACACGGGTCCCGCAGGAGCAGTGTCAGGGGAAGAGATTGATATCCAGTGGTTGAATGGGTGTCCATTACATCTTTTGCTGCTTTAGAGGCTGTATTTCTTTCCTTCCAATGTAATG
Source organism: Calonectris borealis (assembly GCF_964195595.1). Taxonomy (NCBI): domain Eukaryota; kingdom Metazoa; phylum Chordata; class Aves; order Procellariiformes; family Procellariidae; genus Calonectris; species Calonectris borealis. The sequence goes on from NC_134321.1 coordinate 12,736,115, forward strand.
CACACACATATATAACTCATCAAGTGGTGTAAAAACAGGCAGGGCCCAGTTCAAATATCTGGAAATGTGTGGATGCATCCAGTTTAACCAGCAAAAAACTATCCTTCGAGGCCCCAGCCAACCAAACATTCCCGCTGCCTAGAAAACAAGGGAAAACAAGTCTCTGTTGGCACTGTACAGAAGTGGGATATTTTCCCTGTCATTTTCTTGCCTCATTATATGACGTGCCAAAAATGTAAATTCAAATAGTGCTTTGGAGTGGGGTCTTTCTGGGAATGACGGGGTTGTGTGTTGGCAGTGGCCTCAAGGCCCAATCGGTTTGAGGCTATGAGGAGCGACATCACACTGAGAAAATGAGGCTCTCAGAATAACAACTGGGGGGGTATGTGCTGCTTTCAGTCAATCAAGCCCAAACTCAGCCACAGAGTAATCAAGCTCAATTCAACTGGCTTCTGCATTATTATTGTTATTATTTATCACTTGAATTACTGGAGCACCTTGAGGAGGCAACTGAAATGAGAGCAGAGAGGGCTGGTGCTGTACAAAGATATCATGAGAGCGTGGCAGTCCGGATGAGCACACAGGCTGCAGAGAGGAGGCCGGCGACAAGCAGGAGAGAAATGGGGTTGCAATTAGGCATTGGCAAGGTTAGTCTGTCAGCCCCGTGGGGAAGATCCTGCTCCCTGATTTCGGGCAGGCTGCTCAACATCCAGCATACTCCAGACTCCCTCCATAGCTGGTGGAGACAGAGATGGCAATGAAAAGCTGGAGTCCGATATCAGTCCTCTGCGGAGCTGCGTACTCCTCGCCATGGAACAGCGTGGGGACATCACCTTCCTACAGGTCTGGGCTGCCGTGAATCACAGCAAATACCACTGCCCCCAGGCTCAATGCATGCTCATAGCCTTGATAGCCCATCATACACACACCAGTTGTTTCCATCCAATATCCTACACATACAGACACACATTCCTATCATGCTCCACCAGCCCTTCAGGGCCTTCATCTTTCCCATTCTTCCTCAGATATGGTCTTTCACATCTCACCTGCTTGCTTCATCCAGCCCTTCCCTCAGTGCCCGCCACTCTCAACAGTAAAGCTGACACGTCCCTTGGTATGTCAGCTGGGGTCTGCCCAAATGAGGCAGGAGTCAAGTCCTTTCCCTCTGCCTCGCTGCTGAGCTCACACCGACTGTCAGCTGTAAGTAATATGCTAGACATGTTTCTTTTTTCAGTCAAAAAAAAAAGTAATTTATTTTCTAATTACAAAAGAATATAGGATAAAAAAAAAAAATGAAAGAAAAGAAATTATGACTACCAGATGGCGAATCACCATTTAGCAGGAGCAGGCAAAGAGAGGACTCAGTCAATCACAGGGTAAGTGATAAGACACCAGAGTGAACTACTGAAAAGAAAGGCAGCTTATTACACAAAGCACTAAATTATTCTTATTGGGACTTCTCCTCCTTCTTTTCCCTTTCTATTTTTTATTCTGAGCCATAAAGCAAGTAATTCCACTGAGACCCTCTTTTAAATGATTAACATTTCCATTTTAACTTTTGTTTTTGATTGTGTCCCTGCCATTAATCTTTCTGTCTATGCCCTGCTGTTCACCTCATCTTCTAACTTTCTAAATCCCTTGGCCCGTCTCCCACACCCACAAAAGCAGCCATCAGCCCTGCTGTGGGTGGGAGCCTTGGACAGATCAGGCCAAGGTCGGGGGGATGTTTCAACACAGCATCACCCAAGACCCCAGTAGCATTGTGGTCCATCAGCAGAGGCACCATCCCTCCAAAAAGACATCTAGCCGAGATCGCCTCCCTACACTTATTTGCATGGATGTTTGGGGGCAATTTAAAAATCCCAGGTAAAGAGATAATCCTGAGGTATACCTGGCCAGCAATCCCTGCTTGACTGAGATGGGAGCTGATGATATCCGTGGCTGGCTGACAGCTATTTCTGGCTCTATTCCTTTCTATGGAGTAGCTAATTCATCACTGGGATGAAAAGTTTTGGGCAGCACAGTGTTTTCAGCCAGCATCACAGCAGCATCTGCCTTTGCTCTTTGAGGAGGCAGGATGCGAACCACGGCTCCCTTTCCCCAGGGAAGACACTGGGGAAAAGGTGGTAGGTCAAAAGAGACCGTTGCCCATCTTTGCATGTATCTGGATAGATAGGAAAGTGGTGGGAGCATTGATTATTTGCTGATGACACCCATTGTGCCATGGGTCCCAAAAAAGCTGCAGGTTGCTGGGCTGTGTTCCCGTTCTGCCTCTCATTCTGGCCTGTGCCCATTTCCAAAATCTCTTCCTGCCCCGGTTTCCCTCTGTTGCCAGAAAGGTAAATATTATTGCCTTCCTTTGCAAAGCCCCCCCTAAAACACTGCTAATGTGGAGCAAGAGTTCAGGTTTTTACAGCTGCCCCTGGCACCAAGGAAGCCTGTTCCCCTTGGGGCAGACCCTCGGCAGGAGCGAGCCAAACCAGGGGTGTTGCTAGCCCATAAATCCCACTTGCCATTTCCTTGCTCTGTTGGCATTTATAGCTTGTTGACGTGTTTTAGGGGCGTTAGGCAAAATACAGATAGTCAGGCATTTTATTACTCATATTTCTCCGGCCTTAATGACAGAATGCAGTGCAACTGGCTAATGACCTGGGCTGAAGCGAATGCACTGGTGGCACCAACTGAAACAAACACAAAGCCTTGAAAAGGAGGGAAACCTCAAGCACTCTCGAAACAGCCTCTCCTCCGCATTTCACCCCTGCCTGCCCCCTTTCACCACGAGGGCCGCGGCCATGGGTGTAACCGAGCGTGGCGGTCTGGGTTTGCAGGAACCAAGGACTCGCGGTGCTGAGGGAACGGCTGGGTGATATGCCCCTCCTTGGCTATAAAAGCAGCATGGCCGTGCCCGCACCACAAAGTCCCCGGGGGGAAAGGGGTGAGGGGGCCCCAGGGCCTGGGCCTGGGCCACGAGGCCTCTCATAGCGCCGCAGGCTGCCTCAGTCCATGAGGAGACTAGTTGTTGAATGACGCAGTTTGTCTTCTCCAGAAACCACGCAGGTGAAAGGGAGAGGTTTCAGTCGATATATGAAGTACTTTTTAGCAAAATGGGAGAGCTTTAGCTTTGAGTGGCATGTGGGCACCGCTTAACGGCGGCAGCTTAGGGATATGGGTACTCACTTGTCAATAAAAACCAAATCTTGCACTTGAAGTGAAAACAAATTAAAATTAATTAATCAGTGGAAAACACTTCATTTGAACTGGGAAAAGCAGATGCAACTAGCAAGTCTAGGTGGACAAACAAGGTAATCAAATCAATACCCGCACTTTTCTTACTGGCTTGCAGCCACAGGCTACAAAGTGAGAGCAGGCGTGTGGATCTGCTTCGTTTCTATTAGCTATCAGCTGGTTCCATGATTAACTGGAATTCAGACCCGCTGGGGGAGTTATTGTCCTGTCCCACGTGGATCTTGTCTGTGTGAGGGGGACAGCTCGATCCTGCTGCTGGTGTCTCCTAAACCTCATCTTGCTTCTCCACAAACCTCACTCCTTCCATCCGAACCAGAGCTGGCTGCGAAATGTAAATTGTAGGAGGGTGGTAGATAGGGAGGGATCAACCCAGTTCTTTGCTGTACCAACTAATCAGTGCCATTGTCAACAGGAATAGCTGTAAACAAGTAGGGCCAGGTGTAGGACTTAGTTAATAATGCTCTAATTGAGACTAGATTATTGGGCCCTGACACAGGGGCAGGGCTGGGGAAAGATTTTGCTTCTCTTTTTTGTTTTTAGCTGTTTAAAAATGCTGCTTAGATTTTGCAGATGGAAGTCATCTTGTTCACATGCCAGAATTATGTGTGCCCTCTGTGGGGACAACCCCCAGTGCCAGGGGGGTCGTTGCCTCTTGTGGGTGCTTCCATAAACAGAATGGCTACAGAAAATGCCTAATATATCTAGGAAGAGACCAGTATTCCCCTTCCTATTCACCTGGCCCCAGGAGCCCATGGGGTCCTGTGGGCTGGAAACAATACTGATTTTAATCAGTTAAAGATGCCCTGTGAAATTTGGGCTCCAATACTCAGAAACCTGGCATCAGGAGGCTGGGAGTTTCCCTGTCTCTTATTAGAGATGTTCCAAGAGCATCTCAACTGAAGAGAGCGAAACTTTGGTTTTCTTTAGTTACATTATTATTATTTGATATTTGCTCTCTGCAAGAAGAAGCTATCTTGGTCCTAGACCTGGCTAGGTACTGAGAAGAAAGGCTCATAAATATGCATTTAAAACTGTTCTAAATTAATTCCAGTGCAATTCCTTGTGGTTTTTGCTTCCCACGAACATTCAAGTGAATGAGTTTTGCTAGGAGGGGTGGTAACCAAAAAAGACAAAATTTCAGAGAAGTGTAGAGAATATTTACCAAAACCCCCGAAGTTTTTCACTTTGAAATTACAAGCAGTTTCAGTAGTGATCAGATCAGAGCATGAAGAGTTAGTGTCATCCCGCTGGGGCCGAGAAACATGCTGTATCGTCTACACACTCAAGCCAAATGGGGCACGCTGCAAATTTCAAGTAGCACCAATGACTTATAAGTCAAACAAGTGACTTGGAAATTCACTGAAAAAAAAAGTTTATTTAACAAAAAAACAAACCAAACCAAAAAAAAAGGACAACTCACGAGGAGAACAGGAACAGTTCTCCCTAGATCCATATTTCATAGCTAGTGTATGCTTAGCTTGTCTCTCCTCTACCCTCCATGCCTTTTTTCTGTCCTCTTTCTTAATTTTTCTCTTATTAGTTACACTTCAAGCTTTTTGTTTAGGCAACAGAAACATGTATTTCACCTGCAGCATTTTCTTATTCCTGAGATGAATGTGGATGTGTTTTAGAGGCTGGAAAAAATCATTACTCTGAGATTCAGGGTCTGTTTGCTATTCCAAAGGCTTGTGAAAGAAGAGAAGTTGAGTCCCGATGAACAAGATTGCGTGTGCGTGCATGTGTGTGTGTGTTTGCATTCACACCTTAATGTGCATCTCTGTGGTTCTGTTCCTTCCTCACCCCCCTTCCTCCACCCAAGGTCTAATTAAAACAAGAATGCGCCAGGCTGCCTTTTGCTCTGTTTCATCTCCTGATATTTTTATGTTAAATCCACCAAGGAAATCTCCTGAAGTCTTTGAAGTCTTGGGGTGTGCGAATAAAGATGTCACAACAGTAGACATAGGGCTTCTTAATGAGGACAGAAGGTTTGATGTCAGAACACTTCAGTGCCCAAAGGAAAGAGATGCTCTCCAACAAGCTCTCCCTTTCTCTCTCTCCCTCTATTTTTTTGTATTCTTGCTGCAAGGGCCTACTTTTTTTTTTTCCTCTCTTCTATATTTTTTATTCTCTCCCCACCTTTCAAGGAGGAAGGGGATAAATGCAGGTAGAGGAAATGCAGGGAAAATGTGCAGTTTTACAAATCCTACCATTGTTCATGCCACTGTTTCTTTATCTCACTTCATCTGGTACCTCTGATGAGGTACCAGCCCCATTCAGACTCCTACTGCCTCCTTTCCAGTCTGGCCTGGGGTGACAGACCCTCTCTCTGCCTCTGTCCCTCTCCCAGCCAAAAAGTTCTGACTCAGGGAAGGAAAGTTTAGCTTTATCGAGAGTTTTTGCCTGAAAGAATCCCCATGAAGTCAAAGGTTAATTTAATATAACTGAGAGGAACATCTGATCCCTAGAGTAAAAAATTCATTATCACAAGCCTGGTCAGTGACAACAGCTCCAAAACCTCCTTGGGACCTTGATGTGTTTGAGCTGATCTATGTCTGCTTTGAATTTGCCTGCTGGACCCTTGTCCCTATTGCTTTCCCCCATTGCATCTGAGAAGTCAGCTTGTAAAATCATGGGCAAATAGAAACCAAAGAAACTTATCTCATCCCATCGTTCTCCATCCCGTATAACCAGCAGAACAACAGGATACCATTAAGGCAGGGCTGGATATCCTCTTGGGCATGTCAGTTTTATGGTGGAGAAAGCTTCCAAGTTTCATGGGAAGAAGGCACTTCCTGGGAAATGCCTTTGGAGCCAGGCATCCTCTCCACTTTGGGGTGTTCTGTGTGGCAAAGCCCCACACTCAGATTTGAGATCCCTCCTTTGTGCGCTGTCCTTAGATCTGGCCACAACATCCCAGACGAAGACCATTCTGGCTTGCTTCCCATTTGTCTCCTGGCATAACGGGTTTCATGATGGGCTCCCTCCGTGTCCTTCCCTCCCGTGGACCATTTGAGAATCTCTTTTCTCTTCTCATCTTTTCTTTGCGGGATCTTATCCCTCATCTTCACAGTATCTGAGCATCTTCCACTCTACTCAGCACACTTCAATGCAGAAGTCTAGTGCATGCAATGCAATCCTCCCGGGGAGAGGATAACATCAGTGGCAGGAGATGTTGTTTTGGTGCTGTTTATGTGTGTACAGGCTCCTGTTTTCATCCCCTGGACTAGTGAGCACCTGAACGAAAGGCCTGAGGCCTTGAAACCTCAGTGACTCTGAAGTTCATGTCTTCGTGAGAGATGAGGGTGAGTACTTTCTGCTTTGTAGTAGAGAAAAGAAAGTTTGGTGCAATGCTCTAAATCCAACCCGGTGGCTGCAGAAGCCAATTTAGTTCCTAAGGATCCCGTCTGTGTACTTTCTCATTAAGCTCAAGCATAGCTGGAATTTTTGCTGCAAACCTCCGAATTTCAAGCTCAGCATGAGTCAGTCCCAAAGTGCTGAAATATTTAAGGGCTTTTTTCACTCAGGAGTTGGATTTATTGACACCAAACGAGCTGTATCATTTTTCATCTAAGAAAACCCTGATGTTCGGAGTTGGTAGTGATGATGATGATTGTTTGAAATTAAGCTCTTTGCATTGACTGACCACATCTGCTCAGTTCCATCCTTGTCAAATAAGACACAGTCTTCCTTCCCCATCAGGATTCCTCCTCAAAGCCTATTGCCTTCTAGCCCCCTCGGGTGATGCTAATACATTTTAACAGGGTCGTGGGAGCACACTCACCTCCTTGGTTTGTACTTTGATTTAATCATCTAGGCCTGTGGACTTGTGGTCCCACTGCTGTGAGATGGCTGGAGGAGGGAGGTGAGCCAGGAGAGCCCATCCTGCATGCAAAGGGACCTGGCATAGCAGCTGGGCTGGAGGTCCCAGGTTGCAAAATACCTGTGAAGGTGCAGGACGGGTGGTCTCATAGCAAGGGGAAAGTGAGTGGTTTTGCTTTGCAGTTTTGTTCAGAGGGGAAGGTGGGTAGTCAGCCCTCTCCTTCCCCCTCAAAAAAAATCACAGCGATCTTTTTTCCCCTCTTCTTTCAAAAACACAAAGTGCATAGACTCACGTGGTTCACTTTAATGGTGTGTACTGCTCAGAGATGGAGGTTTCTGCTGGAACATATAGGAGCACGAGCTGAGCTCTGACCCTTATGTTTACTGCTCAAACCTGCTGCAGCAAAAGTGCCCACCGTTCCCCTGCCAGAGGATGTGACCCCTGAGGCAGAGACTTGGAGAAGATGTTTCTGCCTACACTGTGATCCTCTCCATTCCCCAGACAGTGATTTACCATCAGCCTCCACATTGACAGCAGAAGTTAACGCAGCAGCAGTGAGTGCTTATCCCAGGCAGAGGGGCAGGGAGACAGCTGGGTTGGTAGCCTGTTACAGCAAGCTCTGCCAGAGGCTGCCTGTCAAAATGAAGCCCCTCTCTGCCTGTTGAGCTCAACACTCGTTGTTATGATCCGGCCTTAGCCAAGGGCTCTGACTCTGCTGTGCTTGAGACTGTGCAAATTCAGCAGAGTATCAAGTTATTTGCTTGGGCAATTTTTGCTGGCAATTTTTAAGTGAGTGTTAACTAATCTGATGGGTGTATGCTAAGAGCTCAGGTTGCCGTGTAGTTTTTTCTATTTACGAGCCCCTTTGCAGGCTAGAGCACCACAAAAGCCTGGTCTGTAAACCCAGCAAAATCCCAGGGAAGCACAGGGACAAATCCAGTTTCCCAGAGACAGCCAAACCTGGTCTCTGGATCTGGTCATCCTTCAAATCAGAGAGTATTTGTTTAAGCCACCCAGATCCCTACCACTGTTACAATGAATGCATTGCTTCCACCATTGGACAGAGGATTAAGTCCTGCTCAGGTTTAAGGTCACCTCCTCTCCCAGACTACGTGAAGCCATCTGGTTTTTGTGCCACTGACCTTTGGCAGTCCACATTAATTCACAGAGGCTGGTGAAAGAGCTCAAAACTTGCTTTCTGCAGAGCCATGAGTCACTGCTGGGAGCTAGATGGGTAATGAAAAAGCTGTTCAGTTTTGTTTTGATTTCCAGATCTTCATGAATAAATCCATGCTCAAGTCCAATCAGATTGTTGCCTATAATATTCCCTGCCTATTACTTTGATCCTGTTTGCCTGGATCTCTAATCTCCACAGCACTGCAAGCCAGTATGCTACCACAGCCCCAATTACCAGCTATGGTTTGTGATTTTGTGTCATCGACCCTCTCCACCCCAGCATGCCAACCTCCTTCCTTTGCTTTTCCACATGCTTCTAAACACTTTGGCATCTTTTTCCAAAGTCACCCTGTATTAAAGCAATCCCTGGCCCTTTCTTCTAGTAAACCCATATGGGGTTCAGTGTCTCCGGTCCATCCCATCTAAACCAAAACTTTTCAGCCATACACGTGCCTGGCTTGCAAAACCTGAGCTATAGCCAGACCTGTCAGCGACTGCTGGAGCACGTCTGCCGGTACAAAGCACCAATGTCTCATGAAAATGAATGATTGACACTAATTGGAGAGGTTTCTGAATGCATCCCTCTGTCACCAAAGCCTCTGGGAGGAAAGTTGTCCCTCCGGTGGCACGGGTAGGAGAGAATTCAGGACAGACTGCCGGCAGAGGGAGCTTGCCCCTGCACATGCCACAGTCCCACGCTGCCTCTCGTACCCAGAGCTGGGCAGGGAGGGAACACGTGCATTATATACCACTTAGCCTTTCTCTCGCCTGGAGCGCCAGGTCGCCGCAGTAGCACAAATGCCATCAAACTGCTCCAGTCTGATTTGCTGAATTTCAAGGGGTCCTTTGGTATTCACAAAAAAAATACAGTGTTTCTTCAATTAATTCTGGAAAGTATTTTCTTTCCTGCTTTGTTGGTCGTGTGATTGTTTGGTTTACTCTGCTATTTTAAAAGGTCGGTCAGGCAGCCACAGAGGAAAAAGATTTCCACGTGACCAGTCGTGTGCCATGCAGAAAGAATAGCAAATAGTTGTACTAAGCAGTCTGCCAGCTTTCTGTAGCAAGGAAGTTAGCCATTTGAGCTGGTCTCTCTGTCTTTGTGAATAGCATCCCTAGGGATGGGGGACGCTTTTCAAATGAAAGGCTCCCCGCCAGTGGACCTTCAGTTTGGGAAATCCCATTTGGCATGCTTGTGCCTCAGCATCCTCTTGCTGTGCTTCCCCCCTCCCCTGAAGTGTTATGCTGGTGAGAGATGGGAGAGACGCTTCTCTTGGCTGGGTCTGCAGAGCCACATGATTGCAATGCGTCAGTTTGGATGAAGGGAGAAAGCTGTCAGAGATGTGGATGGGCGGTCAGAAGTCAGGGTCCCCTGGGGGAATGACCAGTGACCTCTGTTATTGGAACAGACATAAATGCAAGGGGCCTTGATTGCGTCATTTATAATTAATCAGCAAAATTGACATGAAAATAAATAATGGGAAAGGGTCTAAAAGAGATGGGGAAAGCCAAGTTATTCAGGGCTGACCATGCTGCTCCCTTTTCCTTTGCCCCTCTATAACTAAATGGCTCTAAGGAAGATAGCCCAGGGCCAAAGGGTGCAATATCCCACATTCTTGTTCCTATCTTGTCTTAGCTTTGTCGCAGTAAGGATAGCTGCTAGACTAGTATTTGGGGATTTTGGCCTATGATTTGCTTCCAAAACTGAATGACTGCAGGCAAAGGGCTGAGGTCTCATATCAAAGAATCTCATTATGCCCAGTGCATATGTCAGAAGATGGAGCATGAAGGTGATTGAAGTGCCTAAAAGTCCTTCTCTGCCTCTAATGCTTCTCTGTGCTCTGATGCTAGGGTTGCACATGTACCCTTTGCCATCTGCAACGTGGACACCGAGGAGAGCATGCAGCTCAAACTGCATGTGAACAGACATTCAGACCTCAGACCAAAGCACACCTGCTGTGCTTCCTAAGAAAGCTGGGATGCACCTATGCTCAGATCTCTCCAGTCTTCCCAGGATCTATGAAAACAGGTGAAGGAGAAACATTTACCAGGCTTTGAAGTATATGGAGCAAACCAGAGCAGTGCCCCTCGTATGCATAGAATTGAGTGTAGCTGAAGCCAGTTGCACCCTCTCTATGGGTGAATGCTTTCAAAATAGCTGTGGACTTGGGAGCAGTGAGGATGTGTCCTTGGGCAGTATTTCAACAGCCACAGGTTGACCAAGGTCCTTTGGTATTGTGACCGGCTGAGCATCAATGTGCCAAAGTCTTCTAGCAAGAGCTTCTTATAGATGGTGATGTTGGGATCAGGCAAGCTGGCAAAAATGGTGTGTGTTCAGCAAAATTCGGCATCCCCTTTTTCATATAGAAATTACCACCATTCGAAGTATCTGCAGTAGCGCTGCAAGCCAGACCAGCTGTGTCTGGATAATTAACTCAAAGTTCAGATGAGGTTTGTTCACAGAATTGGGGTGGGAGGGGTGAGTCAAATGTGGTTTTCACCACAACTTGAAAAAAATTGCAGCTCTGTAGAATTTTGACCAACATCCCCTTGAAAGTCCCCCATGTGTAATACAAGAAGGCCTGAGTGATTTACCCTCTGGTGTGACCTCAAAGCGAGCATCATGCTGACATTGGCATCTGTGTAAGAATCAAAACAAGAAACCTTGCAAAGGGAAACCAACTCACTTCAGTCAGCTCCAGCAAGCGTTGCAGTGAACTTGCTTGATGTCGAAAAGGACACCACGGCCATAAAACACCTGTCTAGCATTGCTTTGGATTGCGTTACTACTCGTGCCTTAGATTACTGGCCTGGAAATACTCTTCAAAAGCAAATACACTGTCTATCACTTCCAGTGCATGTGTTTCCTTCCACACGGCATGACCAGTTTCCCATTCCTTGTCTTGGCTCTGTTTTGCAGATCTCATGCCAGAGGCTGACCCAGCCGAAATCTCTGTTTCCAGTTCTGCAGAGTGAATCACAAGCCTTCAGCTTTTTTGTTGTTACTGCTTTTCCAGGAGCAGAATGCTTTCAATATCCTTGTTTTTTTAAAACCTCACTAAATTCAGAAGTGATGGGCAGTGACCCATGAAGTTCAAAGCAGCAATACTTCTTGGAGGATGTTCCACTTGTGGGAGTTAGTGATTCCCCTGATGTGCAGAACAAGAGTTTGATTGCCTTCCATATAGCAAATACGCACATTGCCAGATCCTGATCTTGATTACATCTATATCAACCTGCTTAAAATTCCATTGGCTGCAATGACAGTGCAGAATGTGGGCCAGATGCTGTACATTGCACCTGATAGTTACTGCTTCCAACACAGTGAACAAGCTCTGCTTCAAACCTCTGCCCTCTCTTTTTCTCTTCTACTCTTTCTGGCAATCTGTGTGGATGAAACTAAGAAGTTTCCTGCTAAGCTTTTTGCTTGCTTTCCTCTAACCTTACTGCAACTTCTGGAAGTCTGGTTCAGGCTTTCTACATTGCACCGTCATTCCCCTAAAATCTAAAAGTGGGCTGGTCATGTCAGCATGTCTGTAGCTTGGCCTTTTCTTTCTCTGAGAATGAAATAAGCAATATTCCACATTCCTCCTTCTCTGGTGAGTGGAGTTTCTGATGCCTGGCCTAGGGTTAATCATAGGGTTAACCAAGTCATGAAAAAATATTCTGGGAAAATGCAGAAGATTTCTCGCTTGGTTGGACCGAGCAATCTTTCTTTTTTAAATTCAGTGTCACGGGGCAGCCAAACAGATCTCTCTTTTACTGTCGCTCTCTTCTGCTGTGGGTCAGCAACATGATGTGCTTCTCCTTCCTTGCAACTTCAGGGCATAGCAGAGAGCTGTAATTTGCTCTGGCCCTTTCAGAAAGTCAGCTCAGTTTTCCCTTTGCTCCAGCACTGGGTTAGGGGAAACCAACCAGCAAGACCCAAAGCTGTGGCTTGTCAGCCCAGATTGCATGTGCCTTCTCAGTGGGGGCAAAAGAGAGTTTCTTTCTGTACCATCCCTGTTTCAGTGGTGATCAGAACAGTAATGGAGACGCAACCTGCCTCTCTGCAGCCAGAGTTATCTTGGCAGTTTCTGGCCCAGTAAGGAGCAAATGACACCTCCGCTGGGCCCTTGTATCCCAGAGGGAGTCATTGAGGCTGGAGAGAGGCCATATAGAAGTGCCACTGATGCCTCTAGTCCATTGAGATGCTCATCTCTTTTCCTGAGGGAGATTCCCTTTGGGAAGGTTGAGGTACCCTGTAAAAGCTAGTTCTACACTGTATCTGACAGGGGTATCCCCGTCTGTCCAACTCTATCCTCTGAAGTCCCCTTACCAGCTTCCCAATTTTTCCCCATAGCCAGGCTGTTCTGATTTCTCCTGCCCTTATCTGACTCCTGCTCCTCCTTATTCCTCCCACCTCCATCCATGGCTGCTCCCATCCTCAGGGAGGAGCAATGCTCATTTGTACCTAGCTGGGCAGCCTGCAAAGCTTTCTGCAAGTTTTAGGAATGACTTTTCATGTTGTTATTTATTCCCCAAGTCAGCTCATGTCACATTCAGGAGTCACATTGCCCATTGCCTTTCACAGCCAGCATCTACATTTTGCTTAAAGTCTGTGTACAGCAAGGGAGCCTTGATGGGTGTGTGCACAGCACTCTGTTAAATTAGCTGGTGCCTGCATGTCGCTGACAACCTCTTGTTACCGCTCACATTGCTTCCCGCTTCTACAGTCCATCACATTAATAGGTGAGCAGCCACATTGAACTATGTGGAGTCCTGGCTCCAGATTCAGAGCCATGGGCCCTTCTTTACACCTTCAGGAGGTACAAAATGTGCCAGATGAGGGGAAGTTCAGGAATGTCCTAAGGTATGGGTTTCTGGGGTGGGCAAGCAGCATTCAGCATTGCACCTTTGAACACTAGACACGATAGCCAAGGAGCATGTAGAAGTGCTTACAAGAGCAATGTACCCACCACCAAGGAGGGAAGAGGAGAAGAAATCCTGTTGCTATCTTACAGCTACATTTCGAGGATGGGTTTTAAGCAAAGAGTATGTAGAGGGGAAGGAAAAGCAAAAGGAATAGTAACAACACCCTCAATAATGAATTTCTGCATCCCGATGCCCTAATGACCCAGCTGTGTGCTCCCCGAGCTCCCGGCACGCAGCACAGCTAACCCAGGCACCCCGCGGCGCTTGTGCGCACTGGGGCAAAGTCCCATTGCAGAGTCTAGAAAATGCTAGAGAGACGCTCCTTTCCAAAATTACTTCTTTTTAAATGGCCTTATAATCTGGTGGGAGTTGATCCTTTATATCACTTCTTTTAAATTGCCTTCTGCTCATCAGCTGTTCTTTAAGAGAGGAACAGACCCATCTTCATGTCCTGTCCTGACCTGCTGGTGGCTCTGAGATGCTGCCAAGCAGCTGCTGCCTTGCACTGCAGAGAGGGCTCTTTTCTCAGGGAGTGGGGGTGATATCTTAGACTTAAGGTTTCAAAGTGCTTCCTAAACTTCTCGGATAAAAGCCACTGGAGAAATGTAAAATATTAGTGGTATTTTAAGAAAGTGTGTGGGTGTGTAGACACAATTAATTTTCCTTTTTATAGGTCTACATGGAATATCTCCATCTCTAAGGAAGACGCCTAGATCTATGGAGCGTTGGCATCCCAGAGGAGGGCACCGCTCTGTTTGTGTTAACAGAAAATGCCATCGAAATTAACGGTGCAAGAACGCTGTTGCGGTCAGGCTGTGTCAGCCTGATAAATTATCATACGTGTGAGAGACAGCTGGCTCAGAATCGCTCCGTCCTTCCGGGCTGAAACAGCTCTTTCTTTCTTGTTAAATGCACACGGTAGCAGTTGTAAGGGATTTTTGTCATGTTAGTCCCCCAAGATCAGAGAGGAGCTGATGCGACTTGGAAATACACTGCGTAGGATTAAACAGCAGAGGGTATGCGTGCTCGCACACACGCAGGCAGAGTGTCTGCTCTCATGCCATGTATTGTTATTGACACAGTGCACCTTAATGGCTATAATGTCAATGGGCACTTTGGGACCTTTACTCGTGGATTATTAATGCATTAGACGACAGTTTTTATGGGTTATTGTGTCAAGAGCGGAGGGAGTGGATACCTACAGTCTATGGGCAGAATAAGGATATTTTTTAATCAGGCTGTGGTATACACTGTGAGTGCTGCACCTTAGAAATCTCGTTTTCTGCTCTATCGTACCTGCTCTCAGCAAGTGGGATCTCACTGCAGCTTAGAGGACAGCATGGAAAAAATGACACCATCGGAGAGGAAAAGGGACAGTCCAGGAAAAGGAAGAGATCCTCGCAACTGTAGCTAAGCAATCGCGCATTGCCATCCCAGGCTGTGGGGAGATTATTTCCTGGCACTAGCCGCTGATACCCTGAAACATGAAGATTAATAGGCTCTTTATTTTATTGTTAGTAACTGCAGGTGCTGCTTTTATTTATATAAATGTGTGCTGCTCTCCTCTCTGTGGGCTCAGCCCAGGACGAATCCTCCCATGAGACTTCAGGGAGAGAAACTTTCTCACGCTGCCTCTCTGCCTGAGAGCAAATGTCACACCGCAGGCCTGAACGCGAGCATGGGGGTGTCCCCAAAGCCTTTGAAGGTGATGGAAACTGCAGGTACCCAGTGCTGTTCAAGGGCTAGATCCTGTCATTTTGAAGGGCCTTTTTGAACATAACATCATTTGCAGGGGAGGGTGATGCACATGTAACCAGACTCTCCGGCTGATCTTTTCTGGGTAAATAGGATATGTATATTTGCCAAAGCCCCTCTTTGACAAGACATAGTGATTAACTCTATCGATGAAGTGGAAAGGGCAATATAACATTGTTCAGACACCCTGAATGAAGCCCTAACTACTGTGCTGGTGGAGCAGGGGAAGAAAGGGCATCCTGAGAGCAGTGTGGCAGGAGCAAGGAGGACATGCATGGCACTGCACGGTCGGAAATGTCCTCCCTGCTGTTTTAGCAATGCAGTTGCTTCCAGGTCAGGCAGCCTGGAGCAGCGAGTGAAGGGCAGCTCAGCCGAAGAGCTCTTAACAGGAGCGGTGGGTTCATTTCTGGCAGGAATTGCCATCTTTCTTGTAATCACTACTGCTCCATTACGAGGACACCTGGAGATATGATCCTCACAATCAAACTAGCTATTGGGCAGTAGAAAAAATAATCATCAGCTAATGGAAACAAACCCCATATCACAGGCTTTCCTCCTAGGCATTAGCCCTGATATATGGGCTGCAATGGCATAAAGCAAGAAAAGAGAGGCACAGAGGGCCTGAACCCAGGGGGATGCTGGTTCTCCAAAAAGCTGGAGGGCGAGAGATGATATTGACCCAGGAGGGAAGCTTCTTATTTGCAAACTGCTGTCATTGCACTTAAGGCCCATGTCTTTCATTTTCTCAACTTCTCATTCTCTCAACTTCATTTCCAAAGGACGCAAAGAAATCCCCCGATCTTCCTGACAATGCTGAATACAGTTCCACTTTTCATCATGTCATATCTGGGCCGTGGAAAGGCCCCTGCCTTTATTGTGTGACGACACGGAAATTACCGAGTAATTACAGGATTATGCAGCACCCTGTAAATTAAATGTTACCTCTTTACCTTTTATAGAACAAAAAATAACCATGTAATTACCTAGTGAATTAAGCTGTTAAGGTCTCATGGTAATTATACATGGAGTCAAAAGCTCTGAGTTCTTCTGGTAGTTACAAGTAAAGAATTATCTTTCATTTTTAAACATATGTTGCAGTTGGATCCCAAAACCTGCACATTTCCATTTTAATAACACTATGGCCTGCCCAAATGAGAAGAGGCATATGTCTCCCATCTGAGTGTGCAAATAGAGTGAACATGTATATATAAAATAGATTGGACATATGCAAAACTGACCCAGGTTCATACCAGAAAAATTATATGGACTGAAATGGAATACCAACAGAGGTAAAACATGATTAATCGGATGATAACGTTTAAAATTATGTTTAGTTTCCTAGCTGAAACTTGTTTTCACAGGAAGCAAGTCAGTATGATGCTATTTTTAATATACACATGATTATATTTTGAAAACAGACAATCAAACCACCCATCAGGAAGCTTTGTCCCCTAAAGGGAGGCTCAGGACTTGCCATGTGTAGGTGGGTTTTGCCATGTATCAGCAAGGGGGGATGACTGTACTGGCAGGGGAGCCCCATGAAACCAAACGCATTGATGGTGTGAGCTTGGTGGATGGTCCCGGCTCAGGTGAAGAGGCTTTGCCATTCTTTTTGGCAGTAATAGGACAGAGCTCTCAGGTGTGCTGGCCTGGGACCCAGCCCCTCCAGGGATAGCCAAGGAGAGACATTGCACCCAAGAGCTGCAAAAGGAGAGGGGCTAGAGAGGAACAAGGGTTTGCTGCCTTGTGGTAGAGGCCATTCCTGTCAAAGGAACGGCAGGAACATGTTTCCCTGCTTAAAAAGTGCCGCCAGAGACCTGGGTCACTGCAGCCGTTGCTGAACACGGAAAAAGCTGTAGCGTGATCAGAGACCATCCAGCCTGTTCTGACCAAATCAGACGGAGACAGAGTGGAAAGCTCCAAGGCACCAAGCAAGCAAAAGAAGGGGGCCATCAGACCAGTGATTGCAGGTGCTAAAGTACATGGTCAGATTTTTATTGGACATAAGAATCTGTAGCACATAGAAATTCCCGCTCTTGTTCTGTATGTCCTCTGCTCCTGTCAGCGCTGGCTAAAAATGCCCTTTCGTTATTTTAAGATTTGCATGGGGTTTTTAACTGTTGTGCATAATTTTTTTCTTGTTTAATTTTTAACCAGACAAAATCAGACCAAAGTGTTTCAGATTTTCTCCTTTCTTCAGTTTTTCTATTTCCAGGTCTTTAGGAACACATTTCAAAAAAATCCCAATGAATTTTAATGATTAAATAATAACTAGCTTCAATGTCCTTTCAGATGGAAAATAAACATTTTCATAGGTCCCAAAACCAGATTCTTTGGCTTCATAATTTTGGATCCCTAAATCTGAAAAATGGGATGTTACAATATGCCTAACGCTGTCTGAAAGGTGCAGTACATTCACCTCCAGTGCTTCAAAGGGGCGTTACGTGCACTTACTAGCTAATTTTAAAACTTGCTTTGAAATATGTAGCATGTTATATAAGTGCTCGCTTTGGTAATCGTGGAAGAAAATACAGAACCAGGATAGGGAGCTGGGTTTTTCCTTTTAATGAAGCTTAACACTGACATTTTAACTATTAATATTGTGTCTGCAGTTTCTTTTGCAGACCTAACTATTTCACCTACAAGTCATCCCCAGTCCAAACAGTAATTGCTCCAGGTACAAAATGAATTTAAGTAATTATCTTCTAATCTTTTTATTTTGCACTTTTTCTCATTTTGGTTTGAATACGATCAGCAATTCTCTGTAGTGCTGTGTTTCGTAGTGTTGAAATCCCGCAGTAATGCTGAACACAGTAACGTGCATTTACTTCAAAGAGTCATTTATATCCCCTGGTAAGCAGGTAGTCTTTGCCGTAGAGATGCAGGGGTGTTTTGGTGCAAACAAGCTTTTTTACAAGCGTTTGTTGCATGATTTTTTCCCCTTATGTTGATCAGGTTTACTGCTTTGTAGTTGCTCTCCGGTGAATATTAAAAAGCACCCTTTGGGATTAGATCAGAAAATGGGAGGGGGGGGGGGGAAATCACGTTCCATCTCATTCCTAGTCTCTTGCGTAACATCCCTTCATCCTGACACAGATTACTGCTAGCATTGTACTCGCCCAGTTCCTCTGCCTTAATAGCCTTACGTCTCATTCGAAGTGAGATCAAAGAGAGAAAAGTACCAAAGGGCTTACATTCAATTAACAGGAAAGGGGCAGGCTTTATACGTGCTCAGCAAAAGCTCTGATTGCAACAAACTGCTGACTGCATATCATGTACTATCACTATCAGCATGTGTAACACCAGCCCTTTCCCTGCCCTGCTGAAAGATGGTCTGGAAAGGCAAATGGCATTTCTGTGCTCTTCCTGGCTGCGTTGGGATGGGGAAAGCTGGAAAAGCCCATGCCCCTTCGCAGGGATGCTCAGGAGGAGGAGGAGGGGGGACTCTACCTTCCACTCTGCCTTTTTTTTTGCTCAGAGCTGCAGACTGGAAACTCTCTGTCAGCCCTTGACCGATGTATTGCACAACTTGAATTTTTAATGATGAGTGATTTCCCACTGCTCTCTTACATGGATCTCGGAGTTAGAGGCTTAGCCTGCGGCAGTCAGAAGTCCTAGGGCAAAAGCTGAGACTTTTGACCCTTTCTGTGTATTTAGTGTGTTTCACAATGAAATAAAGTTCTTCTCATTTCTCAGAATAAACTATCCCCTCCTTCCTTTCTCCAGGTATTTGTGGCATTAGGAAAAACTGCAAAGCTGGGTGTCTGAGAGCTAGCTTGTGATTAGGAGGCATCTGGGACTAGCCACCAGCATGGAAGACATGATACTGGGAAGGTGAGAGACTTGATTCACTATGGCAGTTCGGTTTTACAATTTTTCCATTTCTCCTCATGAAAGGCAGAAGGGAGAGTTGCAGAACTAGGAACTGGATCATAAAGGTGGGGAAAAAATTAAAGCATAAAAAAGATGGGGCATGGATCACAAGGATTTTACTTTTTGAGCACCGCTGAAGTGAGAGAGCGCATCCCCTCCACTACACACTCGGTGCTCATTGCTGTTTACTCCGGTTATGTCGAAACCTCACATTTCCCGGGGTTCTGCGTATAAAGTTTGGAAAAGACGTGAGTCCCTAGCTTTGTATTACTGCTGGAATTTTTTTTTGTGTTATTTTTTAGAGCTCTGAGACAGCATGGATCCCTATGTGTATTAAACCACTCCCTCCACTGAGCTGATTGCTGAGATAACCTGCAGCCGGAGCTGTCTGAACTTAGGTGACCTGGTTACACCTGCGTACAGCCCTGTTTTGCATTCTCTCTCTCTCTCACACACACTCACACACACGCTCACACACACAAAAAAAAACAAACAAAAAACAAACAAACAAAAAAAACCTGTTCCTAGGGATTCAGTACCCGTTCTTGCCAGGAATATTCTCAACTACTTTAACCTTTTAAAATTTTCTGCGTTACTGTGGGAGATGACCACTCCACACATTGCTCACAGGTTAACAGCGCTATAAAGAGCGCAGCTGGCCAGTGGAATCAGAAAACACTGAAAAGGTCAAAGCATGCGAGTACTGCAGAGGTTTCCCTCTAAATGAGAGTAGCCTGTGACCTTCACTTAACCCTTACTTTAAATGATTGCAAATTAAGTTGGGCAACTTAGCCTGAGCTCTAAAAATCTAAATGAATCGAAAGATGAAACTATATCAAACAGCTTTCCATCAATGTCAGGCAGTGTTCTCCAACACACGTATACCAGATAGACATTTCTGTAGACGTTTCTGTCTGTGAGCCTTCCTTACCCACTGAGATATATTCAAATGAAGCCCCATTAACTTCACCAGTGCTGAATGACATACATGCATTTATACCATAATGCAGTCGTCCCCTTAAACAAAGGCAGCGCCGACCGGGGCTCTTTTCTACAAGGTGTTTTTTAATCTTCTTGGCTTATACAGGACTTACAGGTATAATATATGGTGTTTGCATAGCAGTTAAAGCAAGGATTTCAGCACTGTAAATCCATCACCTGCTTTCCATCAGCCAATTGTCTGCACACTGGCGCTCAAGTCAAAGCTTCCTTCAACTTCAGCAGGGCAATATCCAGTCTCCTGGGCTCTAGGGACCAAATGCCCACCAGTGATTAAATATAATGACAAAACAGAAGAGCTCTGCAGAAAAGCATCCCGTGACACTCCTTGTCTCAGAGCTTCTCAGCCTCCTCCGTGTGGTGACACCAGAGCAAAACCAGAGGTGGGGATCGGTGGTCTTCAGGGAGACCTGTGCATAGAGTCCTCTTTGGGGCCACAACTTCTGAGCAATCACCTGCGCCCAGGAGCAGCAGAGCTGGTAGGGGATGGGATCCCCCAGCTAAACCATGAATATTCTTTAGTTAGTCTATTAATGTGAAGAGGCACAACGCTGTCAGCAATTCTTATTGGTGTTCTTTAATGTGGCCTTTATTTCTTTTATTCCTGTGTAAATACCTGACCCTTTTTTTTATTCTACAGCAACAAATGCAAAAACAAAACCATTTACTGAGCTACAAACCTAAGAATTTTTTTCCCACCCACATAATCTATATCCCAATAACAGGAGCTAAAGCAGACACCTTCACAGAAACATCCCTCAAAACAAATTCCTAACTCTAGTAAGAATCCAATTCTTCATTAGTGTAGTTGACATTGAGACAGGGCAGTAGTGGTGGGGAAATGATGTGTCCTGTGAGCAGCTCAGATTTGTTCAATGCCATGGTCAAGAAATGGCTGCTCAGTGTATGATTTACTGGCCAAGAGGATACTCTACTTTCTGAATTCCCATGGAGATGGCCTGATTTCCATAGCAACTGGATTCTCTCTCTTGCCTTTCCCTTTAACAGGTAGAAACACACTTACATCCTGAAAATGCTAGATTGTTCTGAGTATTTTTGTATTTTTGGATGCCAGTACACTTTCTGGACAATGTATTGAAATACAGGCACCTTAATTATATTTTTGTATCCACCTTTAGAACTGGTGGTGAAGTTTTCTCTTTTGCTTTCTTTCTTCTCTTATTCTTTATCATTGTTCCAATTTTCTATTGGACAACCTGTAATGCAGGGTGATGACAATTTAAGAAAGCTCTTGGGAAAAAGAGGGCATTGATAATACCAACTAACAGCAACATCCAAAATGCATGGGATATATTTCTAGAGAGAGAGGTTGGTTCAAACTCTGCCCCAAAGATGGATTAAAAATTCATGCTATGATTCAGTATGTCAGATAGGAGATCATGGCAGCAGTAAGTATATACATTATTTGTCACCTGTTTGTTGAGGCTTTTAATGGTTTCAGGTTTTGATTTTATATGCTAACATGAAGTGTCCTCTCTAGGTCCGTCCTTCCTCAAGTACATTTCCACTGCTTCTCCTTTCTAGACTACAGCTGAATGAGTACAAAGAATAAAAAAGTAGATGGTTTAACTGGGGAGTTTCTTATAGCCATTGTGAAGGGATTCTTAGAGAATAAAAGAGGACAGACCCTGCAAACCATCTCCCCAAGGATCTGCTGAGGACACATACAGGACAAGGAATCATGGAAATAGGCTTTTGGATAGTAGTAACATCACACATCTGTCTGATTCCTAAGGAAGGGAGTGCCATGGACATCATGAGCCATGTCTGGGAATTACAGGGTCTTAAAGGGCAGGGCCGGTACATTAAATTGCATTTGTGAAGGACCAGAGAGTTGGTGCGCTCTGGAAAGCACCAGGTTTATGGCAGTCTGGACTGCCTCAATGACTGGTACAAAAGTTTCTGCATGGCAGTGGGTGACAACACAGTTCAAAGGAAGGGCAGCAGGAGGTGATGAATTCAGATCCTGTGTCTGCTAGGATGGCTGAAGTCCATTCAGGGGTATTCCTGGCAAGTGAAGCCATTCGGGAATCCGTGAAGAAAAGCAAAACCCATGAAGTGCAAAGAAAATGAGCAGTGCTGTTACAGAGGTGCTTCCCCTTTAGCCACGAATCAGAGGAATGTGGTGCCTGCACTGAGGATGAATTTCACAAATATCCCTTTCATGCAGCAGTCTGGCCCATGCCCCAAACCTTCCAGTGCTTCAGTGCCACCTCTCCTTGAGCATGCATTGCCCTCTTTCCCCTGAATTGGCAATTAAATAGTCAGCTGTGGTAGTCCGAGATGCCATGAGAGCATCCTGAGGTCCTGACAGCACTTTGCCAATTCACTGACCTCCGTCATGTTCCAAACAGCAAGAGGTTACCCCCGAAATCAGCCTAAAAAATTGGCTGATTTTCCTGTGACCCCCATTCTGACCTTACATCTGAGTTTACATTTTTAAATCTCACCATGAGCTGCCGGCTGACATCCACCCTCCCCTGCAGCTCCCACGTGGCCGTTCAGTTGCCGTCGTCTCCCCTCCAGTTTGCAGCCCCACTTGCTTGCAGACCCTCACCCACCACTCAGCCATGCAACACGGGTTTCCCTTGCTCTCCACCGTGAAAGCATTCCTCTCTCCTTCCCTCCCCTCCTCTCCCCTCCCTCCTCTCCTCTCCCCCTCCCCAGCTAATGCTGAAAGCCATGGAGGAAAGCATAGCAAATTGAAATAAATGAGAGTGAAGGCAGAAAGGGGGAGGTTGGAGGGGGAGGCAAAAAGCGAGCTCCCGGGGCCCTGTCACTTCAGCTGCCTCGGGGGCCATGGGCAGAGAAGGGGAGGGTGACGACGAGGCCAGAGCTGGAGCGAAGCCCGGTCCTTGGTGGTGGCGGGAGCTTTATTGCCTGTGACCTTCAGAGCACTTAGCACTGATGTTAGCGCCGATGAGGAGCATTCAGATGATAGCATTAGGGTTGTTGCGGGGGTGGGAAGGGCATGTGTGTGCGTGGGAGTAAGGGGAGAGCAATGTGGGGTGGGGAGGCTGCTGCCCGTGCATGCCTGCCACTGGGAAAGGGACCGCAAAGACAAAAGTGCAGGGCTTGGTGCTGGCACCGCAGCGTCTGCGGCTCCCACTGAGCACCCCGGGAGCAACCTGAGGAAACCCGTCCTTTGGGCTTTTCGGAGAGATGCCCATAGAGGGCACTGATTTGTCAACAAATCTTAGAGAAAAGAGGTTTGGGTGAGAAAGAGAGACACGAAGGGCCCAAGCATCCTCCTGTGTCTCCTGTAGGCGGGTTATTTCTGAGTTAATGAAGGACTGCTTCTTTTTTTACTTCCCCTGTCTCTTTTGAAAATGCAAACATCGCTGGGAGGTGGAAGAGGTGGCTTCCCCTTCCCGTTTGCTAGAGGAGCAGATGGCCCCACAGATGATTTCTCCTTGCTTCCCTCTGTCGATAAAAGATACGTAGCCTAGCTCTGAGAATACGTTTCTTGGCAAAGATGTCCCTGAAAAATAGCAAGGAAATTCCCAGTACTGTGATTTCATGCTTCTCTATACTCTTTTTTTTATTTCTTTAATTCTACTGATAATGGCAAGGTGCACAGCTGCAGCTGTGTTTAGTTACTTAGAAGACACGTGCGGTGCTCAGACTACGCTGCCAATAGCCTGAACCCAGGGGAAAACCTAGGGAAAGGCCGCAGACTCGTGCCCTTCGCCAGGTCCCACAGCAGCTCTCAGGAGCTCTGCCCTCCACCCGAGGGGCAGCACCCACCTCCTTCCAGGCTGGCACAGGGCTGGCAAAGCAAACCTTTCAGGGCAGATCAGTTCACCATGGGGCTGCGGTGTGTGTGCGTGCGGATGCAGTGGAGAGGATGAAAAGCCCTTGCTGCCCTCCTTTCCCCGGTGGCTCTGCTTCCTCTGCTCCCAGCTAATCCCACTCCTCCCCGGGTGAGACCAGCAGGGAGGAGGCCCATTAGCAGCAGCTCTGCTGCAACGTCTCTTTAAAGGAAGTGTCAGGAATAAAGATTTACCTGCAGGTTTAGGAAGACAATTATTGTACGTTAATTAAATATGAAATGACACTTAAGAGCATATCCATTGCCTTAACAGCAACTCTCTGTAATAATAATAATACTTAGCACTTACATAGCTCTCTCCATCTATTCAGCGCTTCACAAACATTAACTAATGAATCGTCACAACCTCCGTGTGAAGCTAAAGAGGCTGCTGGCATGATGGGGAGGGGGAAGAGGAGATGTATCAGGGGAATAACCTCTTCTTGGCCTGCTGCTGCTGCTGCTTTTCAGGTTGCTGTGGTATTCATTCCCCCTCCTTTCTGTCAGCCTTCCCCTAATTGTTCTTCACTCTGGCACCATGCAGCAGGCACGTCGCACGGTGAAGAAGGGCGTCGGCAGTGCGGCGAGGCGGTACCCGTGGTCACCGCCGGAGCAGGCGCTGGCGCTGATGCTTGCTGGCTCCTAGCACCGGCATCAGAGTCTCGGGGCATGGCAGCAAGTTTATAGCATCCAAAACTGCCACCTGTCCCATCCCCTTTTCCTAGGGGCTCAGCAAGGGAGCCTAAGAGTGGGTTTGCCTGAAGCCAGAGTGTTTTGAATGTGGCTGTGAGAAACAAGGTTCTGGCTCAGACATAAACATCTGTAAAATGAAGGAGTCCAGTATTAGGACTGAAATAGTCTGGATTTTTGCAAATCATTTCTGATGAAGACTTTGCCTTCAAGTCTCACTGGGGAAGCCAAGAAGCCTCTCCTGAGCCTACTCCGCTTCCCCAGAATGGGATTTTTGAGCTGAAAGCCCAGGTCTCCTGGCCAGTGTACCTCTGTTAGGAGTCAACTGGCAGATGTACTTTCTCCACCCTCTCTGAGGTCCCTCCATGATGATCCATCCTTTGAGACCACCGCTTGACCCAGAGGGGACGACAGATGCTACATTAACTCTGTGTTTCCTAACACATTTACATTTTCCTCACTGCAGCTGCCTGTGATTGTGCAATGTCTTGGCTGGAAGAGTCAGGAGAGAGATGAGAAAGAAGCTTCATTCTCTCCATGAGAAGAAGAAATAGACCTGACCCTCCAGAAATCCCAGCACCATGCTCTGCCCTCCGTTGGCAGCACTCTCCTTCCCCCATCTCCGACAGCAGACTTGGCTCTGCCTGTGCTCTGGCTTTTAGGCAGCAAAGTCCAGTTTTGCCTCTTTTTCCAGGTTTTTTACCTGGAAGCATTGAAAGGGCACTAGGTCCATGTCCATCCCCTCTTCCACATCTGGGCTGTCTCACCTTAACAAGGAGAGCATGGGAAAGGGGGGAAGATGAGAGCAATGGGTCAGGGCTCTTAGGAAGGAGGAAGGTGATTATCCATCCTTTTTCAGGGAGGGGTTTTCTGCACAATCAGCTTCCAGACTCTTTTTTCCCAAGCTCATTCCTCTTAAAAAGGTAATAAATATTCAAAACATACTTGCTTAGATTAACAGCTATGCTCTAACAGCTGCAGCACCTACAAAGCCAATGCCTGTGTGTAACCACTAAGCAGTTGTCAAACTGCATTGCTTGTAACATTTAGGGTTGGTTTGGAAGGAGGTCTCAAGGCTACACTCTACAAAACACTCTGTATTGGCCAAGGGGGAAAAAAGACAACGTGACCTAGAAAATCTTGTCATCTTCAAAGTTCCCTGATTCTGCTGTTATTTATTTAGCACTGTAAGCCCACCAGATCCATTTCCAAGTCATCAAGGGTTGTTTTTGTCTCAAGCAAGCCTCCAAGTTTGAACACGCTAATATTTTCAGACATAGTCCTGTCAGCACCAGTGATTTCAGCTGTGTTCCCGGCTAGCTCACTGGTGGGCTTCTTGGGGTTGCATTTAGATATGAAAATGTCACATGGTGCTCTCTGTAGCCTGGTGCAATATCAAAGGTTGCTTCCAATGTTAAACAGAATCTGGATCTTTCTGCATAGATTACAGTTACCTTGGCTTTATGTATTGAAGAGCCCTTGATAAGCCAGTGGGAAAAATATATTTAGTGTGTGAGAACTCACCTGTCCAGCCCTAAAGGTACAGACTGATGGAAGCCAACCTCAAGTAATTTATTTATGCCTCGGTCTTTTCTGTCTCAAAAATTGTCTTCTCCCTGCTTTTGACTTTGTTTTGCAAATGCAGCTCCTGACCTCAGGGCTTTTGGAAGTTCAGGTGATACCAGCAATTCTGGCATCCTCCTTTAGCCACAGGCAGGTGACAAGGTCGGGTGTGTTTGAGCTCAGGTCTCCAGCAGCAGGACCGTTTTGTTGATTCCTTGTGAGCGGCTTCCACATGTGGCACGACATGGAGGAGAATTGCATGGTGCACGGGGAGCAAAATGCATTGGATCCAGCTCACCCAGGGCTCATCCTTCAAACCCCAGGAGATTTCCCCAGCCTTGGGCCGAGGCTGGCTGGAAGCAGCCATTCTCCCACCACTGCCCTCACACCCACATGGTCTGGAGCTGGGATCTTTCTCCTCCTTCACAAGTTAACAAATTGGCCGTTCCCTGAGAGCGGATAATTTCTTCTTAATGGTAGCCATTTCTCAGCACGTACTTTGACTGCCAGCTTTTGAAGGTAATTGCATTGTTATTTAGGAAAGTCAAAGGTGCATTCTTCCAGAGAGGCTCTGGCTGTGAGCAGGCATGCGGAGGGCTGGCCAGGAGATGGCTTTGCGTGCTCTTGTTACAGCAAGGTGTCACTGCGGGCAGCCAGAAGACAGGGATGGATGTACATCTCCCTCCCCACTCCCCGCTTTTTTCCTCCCCAGAGAAGAATCGGTAAGAAGCTGTTTGCTGCAAAATAAAAATGGGCATTCCAGCGCTGAAAATACACAACACAAAATGTTCCTTTTTCTGATAAGAAAGTGATGTCACAAATGACCTTATTAAAAAAATGGTGAGATGCTTGTTTACTTAAAGCACTTGTTCAAAGAGAGCAAGGAAAAATGTGGCTTTAGGATATTTTTCTTTCTCCTTTCTCTTTCCTCCTAAATGAGATTGAAATACAGTTTCACATTTGCAAGGCCCAATGCCCTTTCTGCCAAGAAATCCATTGACAGTCCAATCAACAGACATGTTCTGGTTACAGGAATCAGACATCAGTCAAACGCTTGAAAGCCAGATCCAGCAAATGCGGCAGATAATAGTATTGAAAACAGCCGGTGGGGGAGATGAAAAAGTAATTGGAGTATAGGTAAGAGCTGGTATAAGCAGGATGGATCGGCGTATTGCTGACATGAGGAAGGGAGGAGGCAGAGGGGGAGAGCTAATGAGAGGGGTAATTCTAATGATAGAAGTAGTTCAATGTGTCAGGCTTTTGTTTTTCGAGGGCTGAGAGAAGGATTTATTTGTGCAGAGGCAACTCAGCCCGTGGGATTTATACGCCACCTACACCATGAGTCCCCGCTAGTTTCCAGAGCTGGTTCAGCCCTGGAATTTTGCAGGGTAGATCCGTGGTAAAAGGCTACGTGGCATCAACAGGAAGGACTGTAGGGCTGGACTGGCCATGAAAATGCTGGAGCGGATGCGGTGGTGGTTTGCAGGGGGGGATCAGAGCGGGATTAGCAGGCTTAGCAGCATGGGGCGAAGGGCCTCTGTGGCATCCCCAGGCAGACGGGGCTACAAGCACCCCAGAGGGACTCGTTACCGTGAGCAAAGCAGCACTGATCTCTGCGTGCTCAGGGGCTGCATCACTAAACACAGTCATTTCAATCTCGGCAAGCCCTAAAATTTGCTGATTTCATCCCAAATGTAAAAATCTAGAGAAGACAGGAGTGAAAATGAACAGAATAGAGTTTGATTGTATGGACTATATCCCCTAATTTATTCCAGAGCCCTTGCTAGTAAAATACCCAGACTCTGATTAGAGCGGTGAGCGCAAGAGAATTACTCACTTCCTATGGGTAACATGACGAGCAAATTACCTGAATTTCTTGTAAATCTGTAATCCTCTTTTGGGACTCAGCACTATGGAAATTGCAGAAAGGGGCTGTTGATCTCATACACTGCGGTATGTACTCCCTCATATTGAGGCTTGGGTGGGTTCACCCTGCCCCGTCTGGGTTATTTCTGCATCTCTTTAGATTCACCTTTTCTGTCCCACTGCCCCGGGCACTTGGCTCTGTTTTCTTGCCTGGCCCAGGAGGGACCATTTTCAGGAGCTGCTCCGTTGTGGGCTGTGCTGCGTCGGAGGCGGCACGGAGAAGGGGGCAGTGGGGTTGGCAGGGGAAGAATTGAACACTCTGTAAAGACAGCACAAAATATTCCAAAGTAATTCAGATTTGACTCGAGCAAGTGAAAAATGAGAGCAGCATGGCAGTGACAGGTCAATCAAATATTTATAGAACTTCATCCATTAACATTGCAGCAGCAGAAAGGAAGCAATGAAGTCAGGGTGTTCCTAGACCTGCGAGGGGCACGTGTGCGCCGATAGACTTCCCCAAAATCTTCAGGCATGTATGTATCTTCTGTCTTGTCCTGGAGAGGGCCGGGACAGATGAGGTGATGGAAGAGCTAAAAAGAGGTTGGGTTTATGCAGCACCATATTTTAGAATAAATTCCTCTGATCTCCTTGGATGGATCAATGTATTTGCATACTGGTGAAGAGGTACTTGTACCAAAATGATGGGAAAGCTGAGTGGCATGTGTAGGTATATACATATATGTGTGTAAACACCAGCAAAGGGCATCAGGTTTCTCTGCAAAAGCAGTTGCTACAATCAGTGAAATGCCAGAAAAGGTTAAACCACAACAGCCAAGAAACCTTAAGAAGAGAGCAGAGTGGAATCGGAAAGCCTATTTTTAGGATCACATGACATGATTTGATTAATATTTTAGGAGGCAGTTATCATAAGCTAAGAAACTGAAGGATTATTAGTAGCATCCTAATGTGCCTGCTTTCAGGGTTTTAACAAGGGGATCCCATCCAGATTTCTCCCTCCTCACCTTTGATCAATCCCACAAACCAGAGGTGCAGAGAAGTGACACATAGATGCACTGGAAGGTGCAAAGGGCTGTGGAAAAGGTATTCATTTGATTTCAGCACTTAAATGGAAATGCCACGGTGCAGCAGAAGGCAGTAGGACACTGCAGACACGTGCAGATGGAGCAGGGGTTAGCTGGGACCGTCTCTGCGATGCCCCAAGACACCAGCAAAGCAATGCAGCAGCAGGCTGTTGAGGACAAGGACTACCCTGGTCTCCAAGTGGTTAAATAAATGCTTGACTTTAAGCACAGGAAGGGTTGCACTGAAGTCCCTCTTTGACCTGCTGATGAGATCTATGTGTCTGGTCACATAAATGTTGATCCTTCTTCCCTTCTCAGGGTTCCCAGGGCTGTTCCCATTTCCTTTGGCAATTTGGGCTTCATTAAGTGTGGTCTACACATAAGTGCCAGTGCTTAACGGTGTGCTGGGTCTGGGACTCGTGTGATGCCCCGTCTGATGCAATTCACGAAGAGCTGAATTCCAGTGAATTCAGGAGGAGTCTGGGAAGGGAAACGAGCTCTTTCTTCTTCATTCACTGATCTCCTGACAAAGTTTCATTCATCTGGCCCAGAAGCAGTAGGGACTCCGTGTGTCGGAGGCAACCAGTCAGCCAGGGGGATAAGGCAGGGCCCGGCACTCGCCAACAGCCCATTTGCTGAAAATTGATGATCCAAAGTTGCATGGGGAATTTGTATGAATGGAAGAAAAGACAGCCAGTAATTGGGATCGGTGGGTGAAGTGTCAGCAAACAGAAGAAAGGGATACTTTGGTGACAGTGATAAATGCTAGCGGCTTTTGGTCTCATCTGGAGGAGCGAATTGGAGCGAAGACTTTGTAAAAGAAGGAAGGAATAAAAAGACAGTATTCTGATGGATGTTACAGTGGAAAAAGGCTCAGAAAACAAAAATTCAGCTGAGTGTTTTTAGGGGGATGATCAGAGGCAAGTCACAAGGGTCATTCCCCAAGGCTGAGGGGGTCTTTTACTTCCCCAGGAATAAGCCAGCAGGCTGGAAGGGGATATACTGTACAGCCCCTCCATCCCCGCACTAGGTCACCTCTCAACCCACCCTAGTCTTCTGCTGGTGGAAAGCATTGTGGCTTACTGCAGTCCAGAGAGCTACCCCACACTGCAGCACCTGAAGAGCAACCCCCCCTCTAAGGTTTCACTGCTCCAGTCCAACCCGGCGAGTCACAGGTTACCTCACCCTACGCAGCCAGCCCCAAACACCATCCTACCTTCCCCCCACGTCGTGGGGGGACCCATAGCGTCATGTTTGGTGGTACATGAAGTCACCAGGCACCCATGCCTGGGCTCCCCCTGTGCTGGGCACCGTGCCTGCAGCTGCAAAGCCCTTGGGAGCAGCCATGGGGCTCTCCCAGTTGAGCAGCACAGAAGTGAAAGGTCTGTGCCTTCACGGGGGTGCAGAAGCCCTGGGGGTCCCAGCTGGGCATCCGGGGCTGAGGGACGAGGCAGCCCTGCAAGCACGGGCTCGCAGCAGGCGCTGGCACGCTGACCGCTCAGGGCTGGTTTATTTTTGTCAGCCAGCCTGGCAGATATGACTTAGGGAGGAATTTGCCTACAAACCAAGTATGTGCAATAACAAGATGCCATTTCCAGAGTCATTTCTCTGACCCTCACCGGCATTTCAAAACACGTCTCAAATGCAATTGGCACCTCTGCGCTGCCAATTTTAGAAACGTTTTGCTTTGGAGGAAGGACTGGAGCACAGAGGTGATTATCCCTCCCTTCCTGGCAGCTTCAAGGGTTGTGCGATTTGCAGGGAATGTCAGAGATGAACAGCATGTAAAAGAGCTCCAGCAAGCGCTCTTTCCCAGAGCACCGGGATGTGCCTCTGTCCTGCTCGTTTAGACTGTAGAGGATCTTTGCCTCTTACAAGAGAAAAGATCCTGGCTGAGGTAGCTCAGACATCCATCTAACATGCCCTGAGACAGTAGCACCGGCAACAGAGAGGGACTGATTCTGCTGTCAGCAGCGCAGGCGGTGAGCCAGCAGAGTCAATGGGAGTCGATGTTTACTTCTGTTACGCTGCCTCACGTAGGCACTGATAAATGTTATGAATTTTAAAAATTGAGATTCACATTAGTTTCCTTTAACTCATTTTAGATTTTCTGCTTAGCTTTATTAAGTGCCTTTTAAAAGCAGTTTAGCTTCTATGGCTCTCACTGCAACAGCCCTGCCTCGTGCCAGGAATAAAACCAAGCCCTGGGTGCTCACAGGGAAGGAGGAGGGCACTGGGGACGGAGCAATGCATCCATCGGGGTGGGAGCACCTCGGCAGAGCAGGGAGATGAAGGAGGGTGGTGCAGGGAGGTGTCAGCCGAGCCTCAGGGCAAAGGTGGCAGCTCCTTTCAGAGGGATGTTTCGTGAGGCATCACGCAAAGCTGAAGATCCAGAGGTATTTCTGCTCCCCTCAAGTACAGGCAGAGGAATATTAATGCAGGGGGTTTGTTTTCTCATTCCTGAGGGACCATATAGATAGGCATGTCTAGGCACTTTCAGGTAACAGATCTTGGCTGTTTTCCTGCATATTAGTGTAAATCAGGAGTAGCCCGATGGGGTGAACTCAGCATCCTCCTGATTTTTTAAGGCCTGATCCAGCTTACCTTGAAGTCAATGAGAAGATGCCAGCTAACTGCTCTTGGATCGATCTCTCAATGCCTTGTTGCAATATCCATAAGCTGCAGTAAAACAATCCACATCTCCCCTGCTCCATCCTAAACTCTGCCTGCCACCTGCCATTTCATTTTTCATGACACAATTACCATTTTTAATAACGCCACTGCATTTTCTTGTCTAAAAAGCCTCTGGAGACCCTGTCTGAAAGAAAAGCTTCCCTGTCTCCTCTTCTCCACGCCTGCAGGTGTATCTGTATCATAGCAAGCCATTCCTAAGCATCTCTTCAAAGACACTCACACCTTCATCTCCTCTAATCTAGATGCACTTTTGACATTGCTAAATAATTATGCAGTTACATAGTAAACTGGTGGTGGGAGATATGCAAGTGGCAAATCTCTGTTCTGGTGGCTAAAAACACAGTAATGCCGCCTATTGTGTGAGGCAGCAGAGCTCTCCCCGATTGCCTGGAAACTGAAACGGGGGGAAAGCAGGCCCAGTACGGACAGAAGAGTAATACTGATTTATGGGAGACAAACCTCTGAGATAGAGATTTACTCCCTTGCGATTTTTTTCTAAGAGATGACACCACACATCTGCAGGACGGGGACCAGGAGAAATAAAAGCCTGAGTTGCTATAAGCAACCAGAGGGGACCAAGTGCTCTGGGGTGGGGATGTGCCGCCAGGGACATAACTCCCTTCCCCTATCGGCACTTCATTTTTTTACCATTGATTATAACAGGAGGGGAGAGATGGAAAACTCATGTAATTCCCTGTCCTTGGGGTCGTGGCCTGCGGGAAGTGGATGCTGTCTAATCTGATAAGGATGAGGTGCAGCCTGGATCATCTGGGCTCTCTGCTGATCCTTTGGGAGTCTTGTCTAAATGAAAAGTACAGAAAGGAATTAAAAGTCCCCTACAAAAAAACGAACAACAAACCAACCAAAAACCCACTCAGCTGATTTTTCTGCTTTCTTTTGAATGGCGACTGAATTTACATGAGGGATCTCATGCCGCTTTGGAGGAGGTTGCCCAGCAGCAATGTGAGAAGAGTAAGCTGCTGCCTTTACGTCGGGGCAGGCTCTGCTCTGGGGGGTAAGGCAGGAGCTGGTACAGGGGTGACAACAGTGGGGATCAGCAGAGAATGCCAACAGCAGGTTTACCCTCTCGATGCTGGAGCCATGCAATGGCCGATTCAGCACATTAAAGAAATCCTCTCAACCCATTGTGTCCACGTGTCGTTCCCGGTGCAACGTCACATAGGGATGTGACAGTGCTGTAACATTCACTCGCTTTAAGCTAAACCAGGCCTGACATACACCTTTTGCTAAGCTTAGCAAAGAGCAGAATTGGCCAAAGCTGGAGGGTGTCCCAAGAGCCGTTCTGGGTGCAACCATGCCAGCCTTCACCCTGCTTTTCACCTCCAGCTGCGCGGCACGTTTCCTCAGAGCCCATGTCTCTCGGGATAGGATAAAAGAAGAGTGTTGACTGCAAATGTGGACTGACGTGCCAGACAGCAGTGGCAGGTGGGAAATGGATATATTCCATCCCAAGATGATGCATCTTCCCATTTAAATCAACTCATCAGCACAGATAGTCCCAGATCTGCAGAGAACGCTATTTAGATGGGGGATTTTATTCAGATGGCATCTGAAACTTCTTTTTTCTTGAATTTAATTTTAATTAATTGTGCTGCCAAGGGTGAGCTGAAATGGCCTCTGTTTTTAATTTTTTCTCCCCAGAGTGGATGTCCTTAAACTCCTTCCTATAATGATATGGTTGTAGCTTGCAAAAAGCCAGTCTGGATTTATTATTCTGCCTCTTCCCTTGTCCCTTCTAATCCTAGAGAGAACATTGCAATGACTGCTGGTTAGAAAATTAGTTAAGCGAACTGTATACTGTATTCTCTTTCTGTATCGCTCCTTATTAGGGAGAAAAGATAATATAGTTCCCTGTCTCCCCTCCGCTCACCCTGCATTTCATCTAGAGCTCATGTAGGGAGCATTTCAACTGACTACTGCAACCTGCTTGCAAAATGACGCACATCTCAAAGCCCTTAGGATAACTCTCGACTTTTGGTGCAAAGCGCGGCAGGTAGCATCATATGTGTGGAGAAAGATGGTGGCAAAATTTGCTAACGATGCACGGGTGCTAAAGAAACAAGCCTGTCAGGGTCGCTTCTGCACTAGACAAGCAGCAGTCTATCACCTGTCTCAGATTTGAGCGCTGCTTCTGCAAGCAGTCAGAATTTCAGGTGTTTGCAACACAGCGCTGCAGTTTCCCTTTGGATCCATGTGGTTGGACTCCTCCAACTGAATGTGCTCAATTTGGTGGGTCCCAAATGTGTCACAGCAGTGAGCTGACCCATGTAGATAGCCCATGTATTCAAGAAAACCCTGAAGAAAAGATGCTTTCCACCAGCTGCAGCCTGGCAGCATGATTTCTTGTCATCAGGGGAGTGCCCACCATGGAAGCCTTCTCTTCCAGGTGGTCCATGCGTGGTGTTTGGAGATTAAAAACATGGGAGGACTGCGCAACGGGGGGCATGTACAAGGTATCTGACCTTTTTAGCAAAGTGTGGACAAGACACCCAAAAGTCTGGTTAAAAATATTGTCAAAATTAAACTGAATCTGTAGCAGGTAGAAAGCCAGAAATGTCCTTGTAAAACATTATTGCTATACAGTTAATAGTGGATTTTGCTGGTCCGTATGGACCAGTTAAAGGAAGGAATTTTCCCGAACTGAGTCAATTTATTGCACAGGGGCCATTTTAAAAGAATATCTGACAAAGGGATAGATGAGCCTGTTATGAGAATAAACTCCCAGAGAACTAAAAGGACAGCCCCAAAGAAGGCCAACCTGATAAGAATGGAGATCTATTAAACGAAGATACTCTTTGTGCTCCAAATCCAAATATACCTCATGCAAGAGCAGAGCTTTCTAAAACAAATCCCTGTGACAGATGAAGGATTTAGGCACAGCCAGGTTGTCTGTTTAATGAATTCCCAGCATTTACCCCATTGAGGAGGAGGACCCAAACACTGCTGTTCAGAATCTTTTTCATGTGGATTAGAGCAGCCACAAATGACAGAAGACTAATTTTGCCTTGTTACCCTCCTTCACAGCTCATCTGTCCCACTTTTTACTTTTAAAGGAATGAGTAATTCAGAAAAACCTCCAATATTTATGGATGCTCTGGTTCTTTTAGGCTCGCTGACTATATGTGAGCCATGAGTCTAATTACATATTTTAGGCACATATGTAATTCTTTGAATGTATCAGGAAAACCTTGACTTGGAAGCGAGGAAGATGGCTCAAAATGAAGTCATACGCCCTTTCCTGTACCAGGCCACATCCTACCCTGCAGGGACCTTTTTGTCTGGTGATCCGGCCCCTTTCTGGTTCACTCCTGCAATAAACCTGGCCTGCTGACAGGAGCTTTATGAACCAGTGGAAAAAGAAAGCTCAGTGGATTATCTGATATACCAGGGAAAAAAAGAAAGGTACAGATCAGGCCAAGAGGATGCTGTTTGGACTGCACGGGGTGTCAGCCACCTTTCAGGGGGTAACAAGCTGAAATCCCATGTGCAATGCAGTTTTCAGTCATTTCTTGCTTTGATTTTGTTTTGGAAGTGGGTATTGAAGCACTGCACGTGAAGCATTTCACACTGACCTCTGCTCACAATAAATACCCAACCTGATGGCTAACCAAACAGTTTGTAAGGAACAAGTGTCAGAGGCATTTTTTTAGGTTTTATTAATGAACTGATCCACCTGACAGTTGAAAGAGGAGCCCTTTTATCTTAAAACAAAATTGAAGCCCTCTATGCCTCTGCCTCTAGAAGCAGCCACGAGATGATGCTGGGTGTTTGTACCCAACCTTGCTCCCTGAGCTGTCCCTCTGGTCTGGCTGTGCTAAAGACACTCCAGAGAGAGTGATGTGGCCTGACAGCCATAAGAAACGCTGAAGTCCCAAATGAAGAAGTCTCCATGTGTACCCAGTATTGTGCAGCCAAGACTTCCACAGCAATTTCTGTTACAAAGAGATGCCCTCCAGCTCATCGCCCTGCAGCTGTAGGAGACTGACATGCCACCACGAGTGGCTTCTCCGGGAGCTGGCAGGAACGAATGATGATCTTACTGCTTGCTGACTACCAAATTCCTGCCCTCCACACCTCATGCAGTGACGGCCTGGAAGGAGACAAACTGCTCCAGAAGGGTTAGGTTTCCCTTAGCTCCTGTGCCCTATAAGCTCTCTGTGGATCTCTCTGATAGATCCCTATGTCTTAACTGGCTTTAAATGCCTACTTTTGGCACCTGAGTCTCTCCCCAAGAATCAACGGTGAATAAATGAATCTCCCCTTAGGATTCACAGAGGCAAAATGCATTGGGGAACCTACTGGGCTAAGTCCAAATCCAGCTCAAATTTGCCTTAGGAGTAAATCTAAGCTGTCTGTCTTCATCCTTGACCTTGTTTCCTTTCCCTTGGCACTTCGCAATCCTCTTTCCCAGGCTAAATAGCGCAAAAGGTGCCAGGACTAGGTGTTAGCAACCATCCAAGCGAAGAGTTACTTTAAACCCAGACTGACTTTCTGACTTCTCCTCCTGTTCTCCTGAGCCACCAGCTTTGGAAATTTTTCATCTCTGATAAAGCAGATTAGCTACTGGAAATGTCAGAGAGAGGCTACAGATGGCTGCACTGTGGGGAAATATTTCCTTGCTAGCCCTGGAAGCCGCTGAACACTGGACCCCAAGAGAGATGCTCCACAGTCCATTGCATAAAGTGACTTGGCCTGTGAGGCTGTTAATGCAGAAACACCCCAATGTGCTCTGTTCAGTGAAGTTCGCTAACAGCCGTGAGTCAAACATACAGACAGCTTGGTGGAGGGGAGGCGGGGCAGGATTTTTTCTTTTTCCTACTTCCATTTCTTTCTTCTTTAATTTTGGTAATGGATGAGAGTCAAATGAACAACATCTGGCAATTAGCACATTCCTTGCTTGGCTCCGATCTGCCACTAAGTTCTGAGTGTTTGCCTTTATTTTTAAATGGGTGGCTGCCAGAGAGAATTAAATGGTGCCTAAAGAAGCACACAGACATTATAATTAAAGGCACGCCAACCTTGACAGGTAGCTGGGAATGGAGTTCAGAATTTCAACTTTTCATGGGAAAGGGGGCCGTTGGCACGTGCATGTGCTCTTAAACTCCATGTGTTTCCCTCAGCTGATCTATCCCCAGGTGCTTTTTATACACTCGTACTTGCAATTAATTGTCTCTTTGTCTGCTCCATTTCAGCAGCCATCCAGCCCAGTATTGCAAAAAGAAACATACTTTAAATCTAGGAATAAAACTGGAATCCATTAGCTGTGATTGCATGTGCTTCTGTGGGGCTTTTCTGTTAACAAGGATAGAAATGATTTAATGGAAAACAGAACAGGGAGCATAGACCTGCTGGCATACGGAGCATCCTGAAACCATGTAATCTGTAATCCAAGGCAAGTGCCTTCTAGCCAGGAATGAAACGCCTGGGCACTTTCCTGCCAGGCCGTATTATTATAATCATGGTCTTCCCCCAACTCCATGATTTCTCATTCTGCTCCTTCTAATTCAAACAGGGCCGAATCTTCCTCCTTTCAGTATTGACCCATCCAACTCACAAGCTCAGTTGACTATTTTAGGGAAGAAAGGGAGTGTGGAAACTGGGTTCATCTGCTACCTACTCAGCTTTGACCCCAGTGCTGAGTGGAGGACAAACACCCCTGCTCAGAGGATTTCAGGCTCTGAAGCTGCCAGTCCAGCATCTTTCCTGTCGTTGGCTTAGAGCTGTAATTGAAGGGCACGTAAGGTGGCAGGCAATGGTCCCCTCTCAGTCCTAGGGCTGGTGCTAGCTTTACAGAGGTGGGCAGAGCTGCATCGCTGATGGAAAGGGCTGTGCTGCCATGGAGTTTCTGTCTCAACACACAACTGCAAGTTTGGATATTACACCAGGCAGCACCAGCTTGGAGCCTCCCCACATCTTGCCTTCTAAATCCGCACCTGCCACAGCCTGCCATGGTCTCTTCTTGGTGGTTTTCCCTGCTGCCCGTAAGTTGAAGTTGGACAGCATTTTCACCAGATTTAACAGCCATGCCATCCCATCTGGGGTGGCTTCAGTAAGGCAATGCTGACAATCTGGCTCTTAAGTTTTCAAGCAAAGATTTAAACAAACTCACTCCACTGATCCTTGCATTACCTTCACAGTACTTGCTTTGCTGACTCAGCTTCCTGAGATCATCATATCCCGTTAGCGTTTAACAACAGCCTTGTGAATTTTCTTCCAGATGCCCACCCAACCAGGGTGGTTTACTGCCCACCCTGGAAACCTAAGGTGAATTTGGTGCAGCTTCAGTTAGCATCCTAGGGAAGAAGGAAACAGAGAGAAGGAGTTAGGAGGGAAGGGAAGAGTAACACAGGCATGGTAAAACAACCATAAGACCGATGATCACTTGAAGTTGGTTTCACAATCGCCTGCTTGCAAGTGCTAGCCATGCTTTAGCTCTGAACAGCCTCACCTGACAAAAGCAAGGAATCATCCATTGCCCTTGCGAATCCAGCCCAGCACCCTTGTGCCTCCTCCTTGCTGCGAGGATGTGGTGGGATGTCCCACTGGTCCGAGCTCACCTGACACACCAGCATGACAGGATGAACCTGCCTGACCCGGGGCAGTCAGGAGGCTGTGACAGATAGCTTTGGCACTTGTAATGGGTTGAGATAGCAATGCTGAGGGCTCAAAGCCAGGTTATTTGGTGGGACTGTGTTAGGGAATATCCTCCCTCCTTGTCTTCTTGCTGTAAAAATGGCTGCAGGTGAAAAATGACTGAAGGAAAGTAATTCCGGGGGGGAACACCAGAGAGATGGTACTTCTCTCTCTCTGTCCTGCACCTTGTAGCTTCTTCCCACCCTACGCCCTACCTTCCTCACTCAACTTCCGATATCTATCTCTTTCTTTTCACCTCCTCCTTCCCCTGCTCTCCTCCCCAGTCCCTCTCCCTGTCTCTGATGGATGGAACCATTAGTGGAATCACTGTAAATAATGTGTAAAGTTAGAAGTTACAACAAGGTATCTCATTAAAGCAGCTTCACTCATCTTACTTCCCAATTAATGTTTAAGGCTTCGCTGGAATGCGGTGACAATATGTCAAAGCATATCATTGTGGCAGGCGACAGGAAGTTAATAACCCACTGGCCCTTAAAGGAGCCTTTAATGTCAGCTGCAGAGGAGTAAATAACATTGGTTTCTTCCCCCCGCCCCCCATCTCCCTCTTCTTTTCTTTTTCCTCTTTTAATTCGCTGCACAATGAGAGAGTTTTGTGCTGAAATAACATCATTATCTCATAAAGCTATCTTCCCACAGAGGCAGAGCACAAAAGGAGTCACCCAAGGGACTCTGGGATTTTCAGCAACGTGACACCCACCCCAAAAATTTGGGAACTGGTGGAGTGTTTGCCTTCACCATCCTTTCTGCCTCCATTCGGGGCCTCTTTCCTTCTTTAATAAAAGAATTCCCTCATCCATCTTTTCTTAGTATTAATTTCTACCCCGTTCCCACACCTGTGAGCCCCTAAACACAACTTCACATCATCAGTGTAGTAAAAAGTTTCCTTTCATGTGTAACTGTTTTATCTGCCATTATTGGAACTTCCTTCCTTTGACATTGTTCCTTTCTAGGGGATGAGTTATCTTTGCCTTTCATTCCTCTAAGCACCTGTTCACTTCGAGTGCATTTGCTGCTCTTTATCCTCCTGTTGCTGCGTGATGGGGCTTCAGCCCTCCTGGACATCAACCACCACAGACTCCAGACCAGGAGCAATCCCAAGCGGCTCCACTGAAGTCAGGGAAACTGCTCCATCTTCATTCCAGAGCTGCCAAAACTGGAACTGAGCTCCTGATTACAGAAGAGGTGGTGTGGCATCAGTGTCACTAGCCTGCTCCCCTCTGGGGATGTAAAGATCCATTAATCACACTGTGATACAACATAAATGACCCATTATTGGAAAACCGTTTTCTAGATGTATTTCTCCCATGAGGAGAAATAATAAAAAATGTACATGTATAGCATTTATTTTTTTAAAATTACAGGAAAAGTGTCTGGGCCTTGGGGAATGAATCCCACAAACTCTCTGCTCAGCTCAGCCACAGACCCAATACGTCATATCAGCCAAATCATGTATGGATTTCTCATGGCTTCGATTTCCTCCTGTACAGTGGGTCTAAAAATGTTTGCTCTCCACACCTGGGTTATTGCTTTAGTGTTTGGAAAGGTCTTTCAAATTTCGGGCTAAACAGACAAGTGTTGTGACTATGTAAATACTTATTCTTCTTGTTGTACAAGGGACATTACAAATATGTCCCTAGACTTCTGTTCTAATAATAGGAAAATTCAGGAGGAATATCAAGAGCAGTTCCCAGCGATGAGATTAACTGTTATTGCAAAAAGGTCCCAAATGAAAAGTCAATGTTGGTTCTTTCAGAGCATTTAAAACTTCACTAGTTCCAAAATTTTGGAAGGCACTATTCTCCTCCAAGAGAATAGGGATGGCCAACCTATCTGTGTTGCATCTTGATGGCAGCCTGAACGGGCCATAAAACATACTGTGCAGCACAGAAGATGGAGAGTTCAGGAGAGAGTCACAAGTACGAGAGGACCATGAATCCCAAAAAGTGCAAGCAGTAGCAGGATGATCGTGTAGCTGAGTCTTAAAGCAGCCACGTTTTGGTCCAAGCAACCACGGCGACAGACTTCAGCGCCTCAGATTGGAAAACACAACTGAATGGAAGGAGATGGAGATCAGTGTCCCTTTGGAGTCCCCAGTAAGGTGGGAACTAAGACAGCCTTGTCTCGTGGGGAGTGTGGGCAGGGTGAGGTCTGCCTCAAGCCAAAGGTCTAGCATGGCAGGGCCTGGTGACATGCGTCTGAAGCCCTGTCTGGATCTAGACCTTCGTCCCTCCACCTCGCTTGGGCTGTCCATAAAGGTGACTAATTTAACCACCTGGTTCTGCCTCCCTGCACTGCTGGAAGTTTAATGAATTGAAAGTTCACACAGTGCTTTGAGATCCTCAACAAAAGGCACTGCAGAAATGCAAATGTGCTCAGTTCCTCTCCCCTCCTCTCTAGCTCAAATACATTATTGATTTGCTCATTTACCAGGGGCCACTTGTCAAAAGTATAACAGCATTAGCAGCACTTGACGTAATAGGGGAATGGAGAGGTCTGTGATTAAGTTTAGACAGCCTTGTTTGACTTAGTTAATTGGTTAAATATATTCAGTTACATGTGATGCTTCAGAATTTCGGCTCCAATAAGGTATAATATTAATTTTAATTAAAGCTCAACAGAGTTGGCCAAATATTTCTATTTTCTGAATATTTTTCTTAATCATATAATTCATATTCTGCTATAACAGGGATTCTGGTAGTAACTAGGGCCTGGAACAGTTTGCTTGACCGTGAAGAGGTGAAAGAAGAACTAGATAGGCTAACATTGAGGAGAAGTGAATTTATTAAAATCTTTCTAAGCTGAAGAAAAAAAAAAGGTGGAGCAAGTTAAAATTCCCCTCCGCCTCAAGATAGGATTAACCTACATCTTTCCTGACAGATGTTTTTCTGCCATTTCTTAAAAATCTAAGATTCTCGTAAAAGACACAACTGCAAGAAGTTGCAC
This sequence comes from Calonectris borealis, assembly GCF_964195595.1. NCBI lineage: Eukaryota > Metazoa > Chordata > Aves > Procellariiformes > Procellariidae > Calonectris > Calonectris borealis. The sequence continues at coordinate 12,777,240 of NC_134321.1, forward strand.
TTCCTCCTAAGTTTGCCAAGGAGCCTTCATGTTGACTGTCAACCCTAGGCAATCCCTGATCATTGGTCTGTTTTCTTTCTGAAGATCTGCATCCATCACAACAGGAAGGGCAAATAGCATCCTGCAGGTTGCCTTAGCCAAAGGTCCCTAAAAGTGTGGACTCTTACTGCAGATCCCTGAATGTTTCCAGAGAAAGAACTGTTTTAATTTCGTCCTTAAGGAGACTCCCACAGGACACTGAACCCCATCTCCTTCAGTTCAGCATACTTCTGGGGTGGGGGTATTCGTGCCAGGGACATGCTCACATGAAGGTCAGATTTGCAGAGAAGTTCCAAGTGGCCAAGAAACTTCCCTTAGCTCTTGCCTGGAGAGGCTTCAGTCTGGCTTGCCCAACTGTTGTCATCCTTGGGCTATAAAAATCTCCATTCCAAAGCACATCTGTAGTTACATGAGGAACATGCAAGCCCCAGTAACACTGCCAGACTGGTATAACTGGAGCAGACTCACCTGACCTCTACAGCATAGCGAGGCATCCAGCAGGTGTTCAAAAAGGGGAGGTCACTACCTCCGATGAACCATGTTGACGTAATAATTACAAGAGTTGGTATTGCCTTCTTAATGACAGCAATTGAAAGTGCAAATACAGCCGCAGCACATTAAAAATAGCCCACTGCTCCCATGAAGCAGCAGCTGCATTTGAGGACTTTTCCCAATGCAGAGCTCTCAGGACCGCCCCCCCGGCTTTCCTGCCAACTCCCCACCCCTCTGCTTTGCATTTCAATTATTTTTCCTTCTCTCTTTTTAAATGCAGACTCAAAGATCTGAAAGAAGAAAGATGGAAGGCAACTCTTGTGCTGCCTACTGGCCATAGTCTGGATTTCTTTATGTTACATAAGCAGACGGTCAATTAAAAAGATGTGATATTTTTCTTTTGCAGTGTTGGGATCCAGCTCTGCAAGCCTTTAATTATCTGTATAGGTGGAGCCAGGACTGGGAGAGGGTGGAAGCAGCATCTATTCTTTCAGCTGATCTGTCCCTGAGAGCATTCAGCTCAGGTATTTTGAGCCTAGTGATAAAAAATAACCCCCTTTTCCACAGTTTCCCTGGTGATCTCTACTGCAAGACCATTAAGGTTCTGATCTCCTGGCTTCCACAGGACCTAACTGGCCAAGCACATATATAAGCATTTTGTTGATCAAGGGCCCCAGCTTGGCCCAATGAGCACACCTTATCTAACAGGTGCATTCATAAATCTTCTTTAGAGCATCTGTACATAAGCCCTGCCACGGCTTATAACCCTCGGCACCAGCTTCTGACTTCTGGTGCACTTCTGACTATATTTAATAACACACCCCACTCTGACTTTTTATCACCGATTAATGGTACATCTGCCCCTTGGAAACAATGCAGGGGTGCCTGTAGCGGAAGGTGCGGCGGCCCGTTTCTTCCCAGGGCTGTGGTAGGAACGCTCCAAGTCCAAATGACATGGCTCATTGCCAGCTTCAGGGCCAATGGCTCTCCCTGCTCAGATCTTCCTCTAAGCCACTTTGGACATCAGAAGAACACATGAATGGGCAGCCTCCAACATCAAACAGAGGAGACAAGAACAAAATCCTTCGCATTGTGTTCAGGATTCATGGAAACCTGATGCCTGAGCGGTGCGAGGGTTAGCAGAATCGCGCTGTTGCTGGCGTTTAACAAGTACGGCAGTGGGATAACGTATAAAAGGCCACAAGCAGGTTGGGACCCACTGTGCGGCAGCCCAAAGGAAGAAGCTTGACATCTCGTTCTTGTTCGGGGTGTCAGAGAAACCAGAGTTATGTTCTCAGGGGAGTCAGTCATGGGGCTGGAATGGAGCGAGATATAATTATGGAATAATGCGTGTTCTTTTCCCACCACTCCCCCCCTTTCTAAATTAGCTGTCATGTCACTAAAAACGTTTCTGTGTTCCACAATCAGTCCACTTAACTGTAACAAAGCAGCGCAGATCTATCAAACTCACAATGAGCTCCACTAATGATCGCTGAAATTACCAAATCAGTCCTGCTTCCCAACACCCTGGCCTTACCTCCGCGCCTCTCGTCAATCATCGCTCTGCTTGTGGCCCTGCACCGGGGGAAAGGATCATGTCGGAGGCCACTTCCAGCTGCCTGGCACATCGTTGCTTTGCCGTGCAAAGCTGTTCTTCTGGATGCAAAGTCTTGAGGTTGTTGGGTTTATGGCTTTTTCACTGTGAGGGGGCTGCTGGATGTTGGGGAGGGCTCTAGGCAGTCACTGGAGACACCGAAGGGAAAGCAGCAGAGCTACAGCCAGCAATAAAATACCAGCAGAGTGCATTGTTCCTGGTCCCTGATTATGCATTTAACTGCATTGCTAAGCACATCTTTTTTTTTTTCATCTTTTTTTTTTTTTTTCTTCTTTTTTTTTTTTGGTAACCGCTCCTCGGAAGTGCAATCTCGCTGCTATTCAGATACAATGTAGCTTCTATTCTCTCTCCCAGTTTTAATTATGTGTCCGCCACTGCTCCTTCTCCAAGCTGGCGGGCTCTGAGATTCATAATTTCAGCCTGACACCATAGTAACCACTTAGTTTGATTCAAGACTCTAATGTCATCACTGGCTGGTCTTGAATAGAGCAGGGAGGGAGGGTGTAATTTGAAGGCAGCATCACATAGAAACTGCAATTATTTCTCCCTTTCGGAGGGAAATGTAAACAAAAGGTCATCGCTGGTCATGCTCTTCATTTCCATCCTCGCACACTGACAAGCTGACTTTTTTGTTTATTACTTCTTTCCTCACCCACCCGCATGCTCCACACCAAGACCAGCAGCAGCAGCCAGCGTTAGTTATCACCGCTCTGTAGGGATGTGACTACCCCCCTGGGACAACTCCTCTGGTATTTGAAAACGGCCCCAGACAGCTTTTAAAACCACTCTGGGTCCTATGAAGAGACCGGAGGGGACTGTCTCTGCTGGGGCATGCAGCCGCTCCAGCCCTCCACAGCCCGACGCTGCAGCAGGCAGCACACACCAGTGACAGGCAGCCCCGGCTTCTGCTGTCCTTGTGAGAAAGGGACTTGATTCAAAATCTCTTCTCTTTCTTTTTGCCTTCTCCCACACAGATCCCACGTAGAATTTCTTACGTCATTCCCCTTAAGTTAAATATGTGAGTCTCTCATCTGGAGATCAGGCTCGATGAATCCAGAAATGACCCTCTAGCCCTCCAGAGCCGTCCTGTCCCCTGCCAGCTCGGAGGGATGCCTCACGGTCACACAGGCTCACACTGAAATTGCTGCTGGGCAGTGGTGCCACAGTCCAAGATATTAGCCCATGGTCCATGGTCTGCCCCATCTCTGGACACAACCTTTCTCTGATCCCACTGGGAAAGGCAAGAGACACATAAGACAAATATCAGAAAGACAGATGAATGTGTACACACAGTGAAATGCAATTCACTCGGCAGCATTCGCTGCAAATCCCGCTGCACTAAATGAAGCTCGCCTGCCTTCCCCCAATGGCTCAGTGATAGAAAGGAGTTAAGTGAAAATAAATGCTCATATCAAATCACAGGTATTGATTTTCTGAGCTAGTAAATGAAGGCGCTTTATCTCCGATGGGAGATTGAATGTCTGTGTGCCACGCTTTGCTCCATTTTCATAAAAAGGAAGGCATGGTGGAATTATTTTACCTGGCTTCTCATAAAGTGTAGAGGGAGCAGATTCTCATGTCAATGACAAGAGGTATCAATCAGGAAAAACGCCATGACGACAATGGAGCCAGTGAGGATTGACAATGGAATAACGAGCCTGGGGGGCCGCTCTTGGACATTGGCTTGTCCTTCAGCAAACTGCAGTGCCTTTCACAGGTCTCTGTAGTCCCCTTCCCTCGCCAGGTGATGGGGACAGGCAGTAACCCGTTCTCCGCAGTTTTTGCTTTGCTTTGCTAGAAGTTAAGATTACAGCTATATCATTTAATTCTACTGGCTGGTTTAAGATGAGAACAAGGTTTTCACTGCTACTTATGCCCGTTTTGAGCTCTAATGAGTTCTGAGCAGGATGTGATATTGAAATTGTAGGTACATTACATTTAATAATCTGCAGAAAGCCTTAAAGGGAGCTGTCCATGGCCTTGAGGAGTAGTTTAGAAGATCAAAGCTGACTGATGCAAAGTAATTCATGTAGACAGGGGGAAGTCATACTCACAAAGGTCCTTTTGGAAACACAACCTCTTTTTGACCAGGTTCATCTACACAGGCATGCCTTGAAGTGAGAGAGCTCAATTTCTGCATCTGAGATCTACAGAGCTGTGTTCAAACCTTCCATCTTCTCTGGCAGTTACCCATCTTATCAGGCAATTTTCCGGCACTAGCAATCCATCTCTGCAGCCCTCCACCCATTTCACTATGCAGTCAGCCCTGGTGTATTTTGCTGCTGATATTTTTCAAAGTGGAAGAGATCAAATATATAAAAATAGATACAAAGAAGCAAGTCATTAAAAAGCAGACCCCATGCTTTTGCAGCAGAACATGGATTCTTCTGGTATAAAACGGTGCTGCTAGCTGCATTTTCACTCCCTGCCTTTCATGACCCTGCACATCAAGACAGATCAGAGAGGATCCAGTTTAAACCACCGACAGGGAGAAATGAAATGGCATGTGGATTTCAGCCAGGAGTGACTTTTGCATGGGTGAGGGATGATTAGGAGACACTCGTGTTCCTGACTGGGAGCCTGGCTACCTTTTATATCCCCATAGTATTAAGCGGAGAGCCAAGCCTTGGATCACAGTTTCCAGAGGCACAACCACTGATCTTAAAATTTGAGGCTTTTCTGTGTCAACGTGAAGAGACTTGGGGTGATATTCAGAGTTTAAGAGAGGCTTTACCATGCTGCCATGGGCTGAGGTTATTGCTCTGTCCACCCGTAGCCTGATGATTTCTACTCAAGTCTGAGTGAACAAGGCCAAACCCAAGTCCATCAGTTTGATGGAGAAAAGCTCATTTGTCCTGTCGTGGATTTCCACAGGACAATAAGAGAGAAATTTGGCTCTTGATTCTGGTTGAAGGTTGAATCTGAGAGGTGGGAAGTGGCAGTATGTGTCTAAAGAAGTGACAATGTTCACTTTGCTGGGAAGAAAACTTACAGTGCATGGGAAGCACATCAGACGCTGCCCCCATCAGCCCTTCTTCCATCAGATATTGAACATGGCCCCATAGGGGAATGTTGTCTTGCTGTCAGGCTCCCAAAGAGGTCTTTGTTGTGCAGTTGCAAAGCAGCACAGGGATGATAAAAGAAATAGTTTTGTGACAGCATCCTTTGAAATTTACTTTATTATTTCTTGGTTATTGTACAGCCCTTCTCAAGGTGGTATGTAAGCATCTTCCAGGAGCTCAGATCTGCTCAGGGAGGTGGGCACTTGAAATAAATAAACGGAACAAAGCACTGTTTTGTAGATCTCAATTGAAGCAGTCAAGCCACTTTTGTCAGAGCCATGGAGCAAATAGGTGAGATTTCCTTTTTATTCCCAGTGGGAGGGTTGAACATTAAGCACTATCATTCTGTTTTGGTAGGATTTCGATTTTCATGATGACAATCATTTTACACCACCAAGATTTGTTAGCCTCTCTTGGCACCTGGTTGTGGGTTTTTTTTGTGGAGGAAGAGGACAGGTTACTTTTTATTATTATCCCCCCACCCACATGTCTGAGGCATCTTTTTCAATAATCTTATTACTGCAACAAGCAGAAACATCGCCCTGTACAACCTCTCCACAGAGTGTTAACATCAATCCCCTCTTATTAAGCTGAAGCTAAAATGCTCATAGAGAAACTGTTAAAAAGAAGAAAGCATCCACGCTGTGGTGGAAAAGGTAAAATGAAGTAATTGTCCAAACCTTTCAAGAAAGAATGTCTCAGTAGGGAGGGGAGGACCCTTTTCCTTTCTGTGGCAAATTGCCAGAAGACTCCAGGAAACCTCACTTCACCAATATATATTTATTTTTAGGCACAAAATCCTTTATTGCCCTTGATTCCTGCGAATTTGTTCCAAAGACAGAGAGAAGAAGAAAATATCTTTCCCTGCCCAGCTTTCTGCACATGCTATCCCTATCTCACATTGCTGCTCTTTTTTGAGTGCTTTCTGAATCTGATTTATTTGCAGTCTCCCAAAGAAAAAAAGGCATTCCCTGTCATGTCTACACAGCAACAAGAGAGAGAACTCGAGCATGTGTAGACATATAGGGTGGATTAATCTGATTAAATTCAGGCTTCTAAGTTTAAGCTAGTCACCCAAAGCTCCTTTCTTATAGTAGACAGACATCTCATCAATATACAGTCAATGGAGCCAGAGGTGCAATTCATCTCATTCCAAAGTAGATGCCTAAAGTAGGTCACATGAATCACACCCTTAAGAGCCTATTTCTCTCCATTGACTATAGAAGGATCCTAGCATGACTAAATAATTTGTAGATACTGAAACCAACGTTGACTGAAGTGACTTCTATCCATTGCACAACGCCACTCCGTGTCCTTGAATGATCACGTGAGCAGCTCTTCTTCCCTCATGTCTCTGATGCTGTGGTTTTGCTGTTGTTCTTACTTACCCCAGGAAAGTAGGACAGGTTCAACTATGGAGACAAGGCTAAAGGCACGGGTCTCACTGAGTGATCCTGAGGCAACCTAGGAGGCAACCTATCCTGCAGGCAGGGTAGAACAATGTGGAGAAGATGATGCCTGTAATGCTATTCTTATCCTGATCTCGGACACAGTCCACCAGACAGCCCTGTGCAGGACAACATAGCTTTATGGATCAGTCCTCTGAAAGAATCTTTTGGCAATCAGAGATGACTAGACCTATGGAAGTGCTCACTTCTCATCATCATCATTCCTGAAGTAACCAAGGGCAGAGAAAGAAGATGACAACATGATTAAAGCACCAGAATACAGGAGCTCAGCCCTTTTTCTCTGCTATGCTGTATCTTTGTAACTTTTGGCAATTCACTGCCTCTGTGACTCCATTTCCCACCTGCAGCACTGAAATAATGGTCTCTTCCTTCCCCCTGCCCAGGTTTATCTCTTGGACCACAAGTGCTAGGTGACAGGGGATGAAGACCTAAAACCATGGCCCAGTCAGTTGTGGATCTCAGGACTTGATATATAACTTTAGTCCAAATAGCAATAAACATAAGTGTCCGAAGGCTGGGAAGCATCTGAGCTTGGTTGGGAATGTGAAATGGGTTGACTGGGTCATTTTGTGAGGAAAAGGCCTTTTTCCTTTCTCTGCCAAGAGAATCATAGAATCATAGAATCATAGAGGTTGGAAAAGACCTCTAAGATCATCGTGTCCAACCGCCAACCCAACACACCATGCCCACTACACCATGTCCCTAAGTGCCTCATCTACACGTCTTTTAAATACCTCCAGGGATGGTGACTCAACCACTTCCCTGGGCAGCCTGTTCCAAGGCCTGACCACTCTTTCAGTAACGAAATTTTTCCTAATGTCCAGTCTAAACCTCCCTTGGTGCAACTTGAGGCCATTTCCTCTTGTCCTATCGCTAGTTACTTGGCAGAAGAGACCAACACCCACCTCGCTACAACCTCCTTTCAGGTAGTTGTAGAGCGCGATGAGGTCTCCCCTCAGCCTCCTCTTCTCCAGACTAAACAACCCCAGTTCCCTCAGCCGCTCCTCATAAGGCTTGTGCTCCAGGCCCTTCACCAGCTTCGTTGCTCTCCTCTGGACACGCTCCAGCACCTCCATGTCCTTCTTGTAGTGAGGGGCCCAAAACTGAACACAGTATTCGAGGTGCGGCCTCACCAGAGCCGAGTACAGGGGCACGATCACCTCCCTGCTCCTGCTGGCCACACTATTTCTGATACAGGCCCGGATGCCGTTGGCCTTCTTGGCCACCTGGGCACACTGCCGGCTCATGTTCAGCCGGCTGTCAACCAGCACCCCCAGGTCCTTTTCCTCCGGGCAGCTTTCCAGCCACTCTTCCCCAAGCCTGTAGCGTTGCCTGGGGTTGTTGTGGCCGAAGTGCAGGACCCGGCACTTGGCCTTGTTGAACCTCAACTTGGCCTTGTTGAACCTCAGATTTAAAGAGATTCTTTAAATGACCTTTGCCGGGGGGGGGAAGCAAAACCAAACTTAAGAAATACAGCATGAAACCAGAGCTGTGAAATGCACACCAGCCTGCTCAGGTCTAACCAGAAATCTTCCAAAGCAGAATCCAAAAGTTAGACATGAGGTTTTGATGCCTAGTGAAGATAACTTTTTAAAGAAAAGGAAAGAAACCTGTTACAGCTGAACAAGTCAGTGCTTCTCACAGCTGTTTTCACGAATCCAGAAAGACAGTCCATATATTATTTAAACCAGCCAATTTATTGAACAGCTCAAACAGGTTCTCTCTACAGCAGTCAGAGTTGACGAGGGCTCACAGAAAACTTTGCAAAACATTCTACTTTCAGCCAGTTCTGCTCCAGCCATAGGAAGTTTTGCTCCCTTGCCTGGATCATTTGCATGAATAAAGGTCTTTGCTCCTGTCACCTCTTTCCTGCCTCAGAGCAGAACCTCTGGTGATAGCAACACAGTCACCTGTGCTGCTTCAGAGAGAGGTGTTGTAGAGCTTCATGGCCCCAGGCCAGCGCCTTCATATGCAGTGATGACTCTACTGGCAACACCATAGCACAGATGTATCAGAGAGAGCAGGAAAAGATGGGCCTTTAATAACATCTATTCTGAGATCTGTTGGAACTGGAATAGCAGACATTAGCTGGAAGGCAAGTGCTCCTATGCATGGGTTTGAAAAGAGAATTGTGTTTAAAATCTTTTGCGATACCCAGCCAGCAAACTGCCCATCTGGAGTTCCTTGGGTATCAAAATGATGCATATGCCATAAAAGGAGGTAGAAGTCCACGTGTTTCCAAATAAAATCCACACAGGCAGGGCTCTAAGAAGCTGTGAAACTGGGAAGTAAACCAAACTTTCTCACCCTTCAAATAATCTTGGGTTTTCATTTTTCAGCCTGTGCTTAGATGAAAGTTTGCATCTTTTGTTGAAGTATCCAAACAAGCTCTTTTTTTCCTTAGTAACAATCCTTTGCCTCTCCTGGATTTTCTCACATCTGAGTCATGAAGTGATGTGTTTATATTGGAAATGTGTGTGAACAGATCCTCCCTAACTAGTAGGGGATGGGAGAGAAACCGCTGAACAAGTACATGCTTGTACATGCACAGACACACACACAATGGACCTAGCACAGCTAGTTATAAATCTAATAAACTGGCAAGCACTGCGATCCTTATGCTGCCCATAAATAATTCACTGCCAAGATGCTTGTAGGAACAGCACCTTCTGCATAGTCCATGGGAAATTCTAACGGGTACCGAGCCCTGCTGACTCCGGTTATTAATCCTGTTTATTGCTGCAGTGCCAAAGGGCCAACACAGAATGAGCCCCCTTTGGGCTAAGCACTGTATAAACACAGACTCTTGAGTTTAAAAGGACTTCGGGAGGAGAAATCTCTGGTATAACTATGTTAGCCCAGCCCCAAGACTGTCAAGATTCAAAATTTCTTTCCTCTCCAAGAAAGAGCAATAGCTTTTAGGCAAAATTCTCTGCTTTATGTTAGAAATAGACCCAAGCTGCTGAGTCTGGAGTCTGATAAGGATGCGAATGTCTCCAGCTCTGAAGGATTTGGATGAGTTTTGCTCATTAGAGTGGTCTTTCTGCAGCATATTTCACCCCATTGGGAGGAAGTGGCAGAGAAGGGAAAAAGATTTTGCCCCTTCTTCTGGGAATGCTTTGTTTCAGAAATGTAATTTGCCTGCCAAAAGGTACATGCTCTCAAACAGAGGGACTGCCCTGCACTACAAATGTGCAGAACTCCCAGACCTAGTGGCTTTCACACATGCTGCTTCACTGAAGCATTTATGGGGAAGAACAGGGACCAGTTTCTGTGTCCCCTCAACCCTGGGTTGGTTTGCCATAAAGAGCCAGGGAGAAGAAGCCCTGGAGAAGGTACTTTCTACAACAGCAGCAAGAGATATGTTTCAATGGGCAGCTGAACAGCCATTAGACCATCACTAACCTTGACCAGTGGCCTAAGGGTAGAAGAATCTAAAAATATCCCATTATCTTGTGAGCTAACCTGTCCCTTTCCATTGTGGAGGAAATACACCCTGGTGGAGGCTGAGTTTTCAAAGGAGTGTCATTGAAAACATTCACTTCAAGGGGTCCCTTTTGCTTTACCCAGCAAAGAGCGGGTGAGATAGGATTCAGCAAAGGTAGCTGTAATCTCCCCTCTACTGCTCACTCTACTGCAGCTTAGAAATGGCATTTCAATTGCCTTAGCTGTAAAGTAGAGGAGAGCTACAGGTCTACAAAACTCTCTGAGATCTAACAGTAAATGCTCCCAGTCAGTGCTGATCAATATTATTGATTTTTTTTTTCTAATCCTGAATCATAGTCTTGATTTTTCAAGGGGCGTGACCTAGTTGAGGTGGCTCTATGGTTCTCTGAGCAAAGCCTCTTGCTATGACTTCCACTGGCCATGAAGTGCCAGAGGGGACTTTTGCCTTCTAGCTGAACCACACACTTCATCATAGGCTACCAGAAGGGTCCTGCTCATGCTCCAATCTGCAAATCAACCTGTTTACACTTTCCTTCTGCCCATTCCTGATGGAACAGGCTGCTTGGACTAGTTTCATATCAGCTTCCAGAAGGTCATTAATACTGCTGAGCCTAAGCATGGGGATTGGACACACCTGGGGAGACCCCCAGGATTCAGGGCTGGGAGCTTTTTTAAAAGGAAGTTTAAGGGGGATGCTGGTTCCCCACACAGCAACAGCTGTGAAGAAAAGAGGAGGTACTAGTAACACTGGGCAGAGAGGGAGTCACAGGAGCTGTGGTGGTCCCAATGTGATGAACAGCTCCAGGCTATGCCTCGAGTCTGACGCTGGGGACTGTGGCTGTGGGCTGCAGCCATTGAGGTGAAATTCCCTGAAATTAGAAATTTATACGTATGTGTATAATATAATCTTGTAGGTCATAAAGCAAAGGTTGGCTTTACCTCTTCCAAGGTGGGTTTCCCAATAACGCCTTAAATGAAGTGTCTCAAATAAGGATTTAGTTTAGACTCAATAAGGAGAGTTATTGCTCTGTAATGAAATGGCAAGTAGTTATTGCAAACACATTTAGTGAGGTTTAACAGCCTCGTAATAGATATGTAGAAGCTGTGGCCTGGCTAGGAAATTTCAGTGAATATCTTCTTAATCTTATACAGGTATTTCCTTTTTTTCTCACTACACAATTACTATTTCATTAAATTCGTATTAAGCAGCAGCCGTGGATGGGAAAATGCAACTAGTTCTCCAGCATTGGCTGCTATTGTCACCCCTCCAAATTACTACCGGTAGTGTCATTTGGAGTTAGATTCAATGCTACTGTCCCCTCCATTGCCTATTAAATGTATTAAATTGAGGCTGACGTCAGGAACTGGAGACCTGGGTAGGTTTGGGATGCAGGGTGCTGATATTTCATGAGCTGTTTAGGAGAGATTTCTAGCCTGAAATATGATGTCTGCACCACCTTCAGTAAGGACCTGATTCTCTTTGGACCACAATAGGATCACCTATGGGGTGATTGAGGATCCTGTGCACCTGAGGAAAATAAAACCAGGCTTGGTTTGGGGCAAGGAGGCTCCCCCAGAACCAGCATTGGAGAGACACATGGTTCCTCTCCCTGTGCTCAGCCACCCTCCCCTGGGGCTCACCATGTCAGTGCTCTCCTCTCTCTAAACATGAACACAGAAAGCCTTTGGGCTGCTGCCAGAACAGGTCCCCAGGAACCCTGCCTTAGTCTGCTCCTGTTATTTGCAGAAGTTTGTGCCACAGAACTGTCTTTCCCAAGACAGCCATTAGGCATTAATGCCCATTAGGCATTAACCTCAGCTAGACGGTCTCAACTCAAGGCAAAACGAGAATCTCAGGCTTAAAGACAGCAGGTACAATAAAGGATGCAGGTAGAAAGCAGAATCGATGACTTTAAGGGAAAAACTACAATCACACCCCATGCTGTCACAAAAAAAAGCCATGCCCCAGCTAACGGAGGAGAGAATCACACTTTCTTTCCACCAGCCAATGACTTAAATTGATCTAATGTAGGAAGTCATCCTGGCTAATCCTAATTTTATAGGGTCTAATGGCCATCGCTTAGCTGTGATCACACTTTAGCCAGTGTGTGAAAGAGACACAGCTCGAGTTAGGGTGGATGCAAGGCAAGTGAGAGATTATCTGCTTTACAGCTGTAGAAAAGGAGGCAGGAAAGGGGGGGTGGAGGAGAATAAACCCACCTTGATTGAGTAAGGCAGTTCCTTAGCACATCACAAACTGCATGAAGGGATCCTGAGCAATTACAGAGATCTCCGCTCTGTATTGGTTTTAAAGATTACTCTCCCTGTAATCTGTCTTTTAGGATCTAAATGGCCTGTGACAAAAGGCCTCTGATTAAGCGCTTCTTTTGCTTTGTTACACTTCTGGGTGAAAGTGGTGCTCCTGAAAATAAAATAACTGAATAAAGATGAAAAGGAGAGCCGACTGATTGCAAATGCCCAGTGCAGGAAGTGCTTCAGCATCAAGTCCAAATTTGTTGGAATTTTAGCCACAACTCATTCTGGGTCAAACCAGAAATAAAATATTTAATTTTAGGTTTTGGGAAACTTACTGTAGATCTATAAAACACCCATACAAAAAATCACTCAGGTTGCTTTTTTCTACTTTGAGGAAAACTTTTCAGGTATTTTAAAACAGAACTCATTCGCCAAAACATGCAAAGCTGCAAAATTATTTGGCTGACCCATGCCTGCAATTCAACAGAAAAATGCTCATGAGTGAATCCATCCAACTTTACTATCAAATGAAAGTAAGCTTTACATTTAAGTTTCTTTTTCCAGTGGGATTTTACAAAGCTCAGAAGAGAATTTTTTTTTCTAATTTTCTTTTAAAATTATCCAAGAATTAGCTTTATAAGGATCACAGTGACTGCAGGGGGAACAAACAAATTAAACTTACTAAAACCAAACCCAACAAACATAGCAACGTTGTCTACACCTGGGGAAAGGAAAGATATAATTGAACAGCACAGTGCACAGGAAGACCATCTTCTTTCCCTTTAGCGATCCAAGTACTCACTGTTATATCAGTGAAGATATGCTTTTCAGCTATTACAGCTTGTACCGATCCACAGCCGTTTAGCAATACAGGACACAGACAACTGCAGCTTATGGCTCTGTTTTTTGCTTTCCCTTAGGACAGATGAAACACTGCATTACACAAATGTAGTACAAGCAAGTGGCAGCTCTGCTGAACGATGTGGATGATGCTTGCCCCGCACATGCGTGGCTGGAAGGCTAAGTCCTGAAGTGATGAAGGATGCCTGCGTGGAGGAGTCGGGGAGGGGAACTCCTCTTTCATCTGAGGTGGCCATTGTGCTCTGTTAGAGAGGAGAGGCTTTTTTTTCCAGATGCCATCTAAACTGCATACAAAATAGTGTTGTCATGGGGTGGAAGATAACAAGCTTGAACATCTCTCAGGACTCTGCTTTTGAGAGGGCTTCTTGGCAAATTGGCAATAGAGGAGAAGGAGCAGCAGGAGTTAAGTCCCAGGGACCGTGTCCACAGCACCATGCACAAACACCTGAGCCAGCAAGGAGGTAAACATTGCTGTGGTTTGTCAGAAGCAAGAGTTGGGATAAAATCCTCAGCTTGGTGAGCAAGGCAATGCCTGTCACATACAGCAGAATGAATTAGTCTTTCTCTTTGCCACTGAAAAAGTGATTCATGACTCGCAGGTCACCAAGCGGAGGGAACCTGGGTTGCAGAACATTGCTGGTACAACTGCACCTGTGGTACTCCAGAGAAGAGGTCTTTCACTGCCTGGGAGAATCATTTCTTCTTTATCTACGAGGGAATCCAACAAGCCCTGAATCCATTAGCAATCCAAATATACATTTGTTTTTCATGAGTCCACCCAGTTCTCATCCAGGGAACTCAATATAATTTTTGGCTATTGAAGCGTTCTGGATCTGGGCCACTTGTTTGTTACAACTGGCTCCTGAATTAAGCAGCCAGACTGGGAGGCCAGAAGCATCCCAGTGAGCAACTGGCCAAGACCCTGTACATGTAAACCTGATGGGCTGAATTCTGCTCTTCTTTGTCCTCCTACATATACACCCTGAAAAGGTCAGGGAAGTCACTTCACTCCATTAATTCAGGAGTAACAGGCAAAAGCAGGGGATTATCTGAAAAATTTCTATGTTTTTCAAGTTTAAACATTGCTGTTCCAGCAGAGAAGAGAAGTGAATTTCCTCCCAGCCCCACAGACCTGAAGACACAACAATGTCAGAACAACTTGCTCCTTCAAATCTCCATGAGACCTCAAGCTGCTTCATTATTCCTTAAAACAAAAGGGCAGTTGGTGTTCCAAAGGTTTTAGCTTGCAACTGAATTATTTCTTTCCTGTCTCCCCCAGCATCCATCCCTGTGCTTTCTTTTGCAATTCTGTCACCTAATTTGCAAAAGCAAATCACATGAGCACAACTTTTTGCCTTTCATCTCTGCCCTATCCCAGCCCTATCACTTATTAGATATACAACAACATTCAAAGGGAATATCCCCATGGACAGAAGCAGGAGATAGCTGAAGTTTCTGCTTTTGGGGGACAGGTTTTGTGGATAATTCTTGAACGGGGGACATTAATAAAACAGTAGGAAACCTGTAGGTTTAGTGATTCTGCTCCTTTCCTATCAGCCCGTGAAGAAACAGCAAAAGATAACCACAATTTGCCTAGGAAAGAAGGCAATTCAATAAAGCAGGATGCATGCTTGTTTGATAAACTCATCCCTCAACCCCTCAATGGTTGTTCCACGAGGTGAACATAAACGTGGTGTACCCACCAAAAAGAAGCATTTCCAAAGCTCACCATCAGAAAGGTGCAGTAGACAGAAGGAGAAGGAAAGCGGGAGGCAAGAACGAGGAATTGAGTTATTTGAATTGAGCCTGCAGAGCCACATCTCATGAGCTGCCCTCTCCAAGGTGTCCAAGCCCCACTTGCCCTGGGAGGCTGTACCACAAACCTATGGACATTGCAGTCACCAGAGCCCTGGGCTGGGGCATCGCAGCCTTTGATCCCAGCTCCACTGCAGGAAATGCTTGGGGAGGGCTGACTCCTCGCTCCTTCCAATGCACAAATATCTTCGACCGCACCTCTGGGGAGAGAGGAAATTGTCAGCAAAGTAAATTGCTTTTTGGATTGCTTTTTGTCCCATTGTGAGAGCTTCACTTTTGGAGCCATCATGGGAAGGGGTGACATGGTCAGGTGAAAACCCCGCATCCCAGAGGCTGCTGCAGGGGCGTGATATATTAATAAACCAATTCCTTGCTGCTGAGGCACCAGCGCAGAGCAGCCACTGCTTCTTCAGAAGACTATAGTTTTCTGCTGGAGGGGTGGGGAGAGAAAGACCTATTTTATACCTAAATAATGAAAATAATAAAGGGAGACAAATAAATAAATAAGTAAATCCTGCTTGATAAATGCATTATTAGCTGTAGTAGGAGCAATTACAGGAAGAATGGGAAGTGACAGCTGCAGGCCCCAGATAGACAAGGCACAAAAGGGGAGTTTTAGACAAATGTTCTTCAGATAATGGGTTTGTTTCTCATCTGGTTTCGGGAGGGAGGTGGCAGATATGGGAAGCATTAGCAGGCTATGCTGCACGTAGGGAGCAGAGATGCTGCTGTACCAACCCTCTGCAGGAATAATTTACCTTTTTTTTTCTTTCTTCCCCAGTGCACCTGACTTCATATTTGTTTAAAGGAATGTGGGTTTCACTGTCCTCACCCTCTCTGCACAGAGCTGTTCCCATTAAGAGAGGAAAAAGAGGGTCCTGGGATTAGCTTCTTTATAAGTATGTCTGTTGCAGGACTGGGAGCTCAGATTAATAAAATCATGGGGTGACCTCTGGAAATGGGATCACAGGCTCTGGGAGTGTCTTTGTTGGAAGGGGCAATGGAAACTTGATGGCAACAGCCCAACAGAGACAATCCAGAGTCTGCTATCAGGAGGCCCCTTCCTCCAGATATCTCAGGTCTTTGCAGAAGTCATATCTGCCTAGGAATATCTCATTCACCAGGCATCTGTTTGCTTTCCCTGGGTCAGCCTCCCTAGTATGTTAAATCCTCTCTCCTTTTAGCATAGCCCAAGTCTGTGGCCTAAAGCAATGCATTTCAGGACAGCAGCCTTGCGCCCCAGTGGGCAAAACCAGCATCTCTTCCACCGTGACTAGCTTTGTAAGCCCTATATAGCCTGATCTTAAATCTGTGTTTCCCCTCTGCTGGGTGCTGCTTGGCTAGGACACCGAGATGAAGCAGCTTGATGGGGATCGTAGGGGATCATTCTGCTCCAGACCTTGCGCCAAATCTTCAAGTTATGGTTGCTGGGAGCTCGCTATAGCCTCTTGCCTCGATGCTTCTCCCACTAAGGATGAACTGTGGACAAAGCAAAGTAAATCACCTCCCACTAAAGATGAACTGTGGACAAAGCAAAGTAAATCACCTCCAGTTTTTTCTACTCATAGGGGCTCTATGCATGCCCCTAAGACTGGGATTCAGAGCCCTACCTGTTGCCCTTTTCCTGTGAGGCACACGCCTTTTGCTGCTTTAACCCATGGCACTTTTCCAGTCACACAGTAATGAAAGCTTTTGGCCGTTTCAGGAGCACGGGAAAGCGCAGGTGATGGAAGGTGGAGGGAGAATGACTCCCCTGTATAGCAGTGCGCTCCATAATAACAGGGTGAGAACCAGTTGCAATTTGCTGGGGATGATGACACTGAGGTCAGACAAGCTGTATTGTAATTTACGTCCAGGAAAATGTACCCAGACATGACCAGACAACGAAGGATCACTCTTCCAGTTATTATGAACAAAGAGCATGCAGCGGGGAAATCATAGAGGCCTCTCTACAAGACCCTTCTGCCTTCAGCTTAGCTCCATTTCAGCCTAATTACACGGCCTGGTTTGCTTTAGTATTGTCTACTGGCTCTCCCACGTCCCCTTCTCTCTGTGTGTCATTCAGAGCCATTAGCACAGACTGCACAACCATGCTAGGGATTCCCCGAGGGCATAGATAAACTTTCCACCCAAAATATGATCAGTCCAGCCTGAGGCAACACCCAGAGGGGAAGATTTCAGCCTGAGTCGTTAGAATTTGGAAAAGTTGTAAGTAACAGAAAGTGGGGTCTAATAATAGGAAATGGTAGGCAGCCTTAATAGAAAGCACATTACGAAGCCTATGCTCTGCATATAATGTATCGTCTCCAAGTTAATTGCTCATCAGTTCCGTACATAAACAAAGGCTGATGCTGTGACTGTGCAAGTGGCAGGGCTCATTCCACCATGAGTTTCTTGCTGCTAAAAAAATGCTCGCTCTGAACACCATCCCCTGCCTGTCCGTGACGGCAGTGTGACTGGGAGAACAGCTTCCTACAAAAGCAGGCGGCCCTCCTGGCCCTAAGGAGCTGGGGGTCTGTCACCCTGCGATGGCTGTTCTCTCTCCTGCCAACAGATGTGTCCAGTTGAAGCAGGGTTACTGCAATGTCTCCTCATCTTGAATGCGCTCCCTTCTCTGCCCTCAGGAAGGCTTACAGGCAGCTCTTTGGTAATTGCAACTCCTGCCTGGTGTTTTGAAACCCTGCCAGTTTTGCTTTTGTGAAACCAGACACCTACAGGCACTGGGACAGAAGTACTGGCCCTGCCAGTGCCGTGTTATCAGAGCAAGGACTGAGGCTGGGGACAGGGAGCATCCTGCAGTTCGGATGTGCCCAGGGGACCGGAGGCAATCCCAGCAGTGTCTCTGCCTGTGTGTAGGAATATGTGTAGGTCTGAAGCTGAGGGCTGATGGACTCTGAGAGAAGAGGAGTTAGCAGGTGGGGTGGGTAAGGGTTGGAGGGTAATAAAACAGGACTGCGAGGGGGTCACAGAAATTACAGACTAACCGCAGATGCACTTGGTTCTTCATTTCTTACAGGAATCTAGATTCATCCCATCTGAAGACAGGTGGGATAGATTCATCCTACACAGTCCTCTGAAGGTGCCATCTGGAAATACGTTGGCACAACCAGTTGAGAGCTCAGACCAAATTTACAGACCATTGAAAAGAGGAGCGAGGAATCCTGCTCATGGTATCATGATTTGATTTGTAGGATTTTGCTTTTTTATCCCTTTTGCTATTCCTGTCTGCACAGGGCTCTGCTTATCTCTCTTGAAACGTTACCACAGTGTCCTGCGCTGGTTCCTCACTGCCATCCTTCCCCCACAAATGAGCCCACTGAGACTGGGGTGGGAAGGGGAGAGAAGGGGGAAGCAG
The DNA here is from genome assembly GCF_964195595.1 of Calonectris borealis. Classification (NCBI taxonomy): domain Eukaryota; kingdom Metazoa; phylum Chordata; class Aves; order Procellariiformes; family Procellariidae; genus Calonectris; species Calonectris borealis. The sequence goes on from NC_134321.1 coordinate 12,795,651, forward strand.
AATTATTCAGTTATTGTATTATCAGAGATGGATTGTGGGTCTGTGGTCCTTCACATCCAGGAGAGGTCAGTCCACACCACTAAGTGGAGCATCACTTCTTGGGCATGCCCTGCCATCTCAGGAATGGTTGTTCCTATGGTGGCAGCTGAACCTCCTGCATAGTTGTGACACAGCTGGAAATGAGATCACTTGTCTCCCAGGTAGTGCCAATATTTAGCCTATTCCCACTCTTGTGCACAAACAACTAACGGGAAAGGGCGACTCAGTCCCAGGGCTCAGCGCAGCCTCAGTAGGACAGCAGCATGAAGGACATGTTGCAGGGAGATGCCCAGTGCCCAGAATTGATCCTCACATCACCCACACAGATATGGATTACTGGACCTGGATCCGGAGATCCGAATCATGGTATTCACAATCCATGGGTACCCTTGGGTCCCAAGGGATCTTGTAGGGCACTATTTCAAGAGCTATTTTCTTCTGGAGTTTGTCCTTCTCCACAAAGACAGACTTTTTCTGTGTTGGGTGTATAGACAACAACCCCATTGTGCTGGGATAGGGTTAATTTTCTTCATAGTAGCTGGTATGAGGCTATGTTTTGGGTTTGTGCTGGAAACGGTGTTGATAACACAGGGATGTTTTAGTTATTGCTGAGCAGTGCTTACACAGAGTCAAGGCCTTTTCTGCTCCTCACCCCACCCCACCAGCGAGGAGGCTGGGGGTGCACAAGAAGTTGGGAGGGGACACAGCTGGGACAGCTGACCCCAACTGATCAAAGGGATATTCCATACCATATGACGTCATGCTCAGCATATAAAGCTGGGGGAAGAAGAAGGACAAAGCGGGTGACGTTTGGAGTGATGGCATTCATCTTCCCAAGTAACCGTTACGCGTGATGGAGCCCTGCTTTCCTGGCGATGGCTGAACACCTGCCTGCCGATGGGAAGCAGCGAATGAATTCCTTGTTTTGCTTTGCTTGCGTGCACAGCTTTTGCTTTCCGTATTAAACTGTCTTTATATCAACCCATGAGTTTTCTCACTTCTACTCTTCTGATTCTCTCCCCCATCCCACTGGGGAGGGACTGAGCGAGTGGTTGTGTGGGGCTTAGTTGCCGGCTGGGGTTAAACCACGACACCCATCTGGGAGGCTGGAAAGGCTGTTTCCAACACACTGGGAAGTCTGCACAGCCATCCTAGGCAGCACTAACAACTGTTTCTGTTTGGTCCCTGGGGCTGTCCAGAATATCTTTGCCAGTTGGAAGGGTATATACACACATCTCCTAAATATGTGTGCATGGACTTCGGTGGGCAAAAGCAGGAAACTGATGTTTACTAGCCAGAGCAGTAAGGTCAGCACCTTGCAACTAGCCTGAAGGGTCTCTAAGTCTGCACCCAGCCTGTGGCCACCACATGGCATTGAAGACTGAATTTGCATGGCTTGCTAAGCATCCTATTAACATCCTGGTCTGTCCCTGTCGGAACAGAGCTCCTTGGCTCTTGTCTTGGCAACACTTTCTGAAGTAGCCTTAAAGGTTATCCATGAGAAATGCCCAAAATCTGCTATTCCTGATCGCATGAATGAGTGGTCTCACCTGGAATCATACGGCAGGAGGCATAATGAAGTGTTGGTCTCTGGCAGCAAATAGGTCTAGACAGATCACCAGGCTGTTTCTAAACGGCAGAGAATGAATGGCCAGAGGTGAAAATGGTCTGCTCTCGGGAGTCCACTGTTTGCAATAGTCTCACTGCCCAGGAAGGTAGTGTAAGTTATCCCATGGCAAAAGATATTCTAATTTGTCTTTGGCTCAGCCTGCGAGTCTGTAATCAGTGCTGCTAATCTTTAATAAAAGGGGTTCACAGGAGCCTTTGTTTATAATGACATGGTGGGTGATAGCTCTTTCTTGTTATAATCCCCTCTCAGAAAGCATCTGATGGGGAAAATGTCTCCCCTGACAGTTTGCTTAAATTTTCATTTGCCAAAACGCTGAATAAACTTCTTGTTTGTCTAATGGAACTAGAAGGAATTGTGACACTTTTATTGTTTGTTTACTTCCTCACTGGGGCACCAGCTAAATTGAAGATGTCATCACACAGCAATGAGAATCAAGCTTCTTAATTTAACTGATTGGTTTGCAAACAAGGGTCTCCAAAGCACCACTGAGCCATACAGGCTTTACAGTGACCATAGACTGAAACACATCAGTGAACTACAAGCAGAAGAAGCAATGCGATGGGGAGGTAATCCCAGAAAAGCAGCTTCTTTTACAAGAAGCACGGAAGCACCGGTCAAACGGCATCTGTAAAACTGGCAGCAAGAAGACAAAGAGAGCAATGTATTTTCCTATAAATTCTACATAATTAGCAGCTGCTGCTGGATTAATGTTAGCACTAATTCTGAATAGATGGGGGGACACTGGATTTCTTCCCTGAATTCCCTCTATTATTCAGTCTTTTTTATGCTCTTAAAACCAGGAATAGATTTATTCTCGCTTTACACTGCACTAAGCAAGGAGAGAAGGCAGCACTCAGGATGCAGACGGAGGAGCAGCCCCCCACGGATCGGTGAGATTTTCAGACAGATCAAATGTTGAGCTTCAGGTAATTGGCAGAGATCCTTTAATGTCTGAGTTTAACACTCACCTACTAGAAGAGAACACAATTAGGCAATGCGATGTGGAAGAGTCTGAAGTGCCAGGTATAATAATTCAGCCATAGTACGCTGTTCAGCGGAAAGCTGAAGGCTGAGAGCTGTCAATTACACCAGGGGTGAATTAATACAACCAAATTCATGCACTGAAGCATCTTATTATTGCTATGATCACACTTTATTATGAAGCAGTTTGGGTGAGGTGTTTTTTGGTTTTAATTTATTTATCTATGTTAATTTTGTACAGAGGCAAATAAGTTATGAGTTGGGAATTGTATTAATTTCACTGCTTAGCAATATTTTAATAGCCGATTAGGTCATTTGCTAGTTGTTGCTTTTTTCCTTTCCCTTCTTTCTGCTTATTATAAAATTAGTGTTTTGTACAACAAACACCATGGGGTAGCAAACCATAACCCTTCTTGGTTCTCATCCCCCACAGAATTTACTAGTCACCCCCTAAACTCAACTTCCTGACCATTATTTCCTTACCTCCCCCATGTGCATTTTAAGGGCTGGCCTCTCCAGTGCAAACAGAAGTGGATTTCACAGTCCAGAGGGAGGTCTCCCCATCCTCCCCAAGGCAAATAAACTGCATTTCACTCTTACAGCAAGCAGCACAAGGGGGCTCAGCGGTCAGAATCCACATTTGAGGAAAATCATAATTCAGCCACATCCAGGAAATAACGTCACGTACTGAGGGCATGATTGCGCTGCGCCATCCCAGCCTGCCATCAGCAACACTGCTCTTTGCAGACCAGGCAGGCTGGAGGGGAACCACACAGCTGAGGGAAGACGCTAAAGTGCCTTTTGTTTGTAGGTGATGGATCTAACCCGGACTCACACCCAGCCAAAAGTCACCAGTGTTTGGGATTGGCAGGAAGCTTCACAGGACATGGCATGAAGGACACCAGGTGAAGCCAAGGACCATGTAGATAGCTTGGACACACCACGGGAGACTGCAGGCAGGTGGCTGATGCCTGTGCACTCATTCTTACCGTGAACGATGCTCCTGGGGTCCCCAGCCAGCACCTTGTAACTGCACAGATCTGATCTTCCTGGAGGAAGAGAGGAAAAAGGCAGGGTTGGGAGAGGAAGAAATAGTTTCTGTGGCCTCTTTTGTTTACTTACGAAACTACGCAAAGAAGAAACAATAATATTTGAAAGCCCAGCTGCCCTGAGATGATACTGAGAGAGGTTTTACCCATCCCATTCAAAGAAACAGAGATACCTGAATATTTGCCACTTTTACAACTTAGACTGAAAGTATCAGACAGTCTAGAGACATTAATAAATTCTTCACCTTGAAGTGCTCCAGGATTTTCCTCCTTCACCCACATAGCACAGGTGACATGAGTTTTGTGGTCTCACCCCCCTGTAGATATTTATCCTTGGTGGAGCAGGAGTGTCTGCAGAAGACAGCCACAGCCCCTGCCTTGCTCAGCCCTGGGCTGGCTCTGCCTTTCCGGACACCTTCTCTGAACGGGAAGAGCCTTTAAGTGCCCCTAAGTGAGAGAAAAGGACACTCTGCTGCCTTGGCCACAGATATTTCAGCACAGGCTGGACAACTCTAGCTGCTAACATCTGGAGCTCGGAAGCTTAGAGGAATCCTACAGTAACATTTTTCTTTGGCTTAATTACCGAAATAGACAAATTGGAAATTGGCCCATCATGAAGATAAATAGCAATAAAAAAATGCAGTTGAGAAAACTGTTCCTTCTAAATTATAATTAACCACCCACCAGCAGCTACCTGACAGAGGTGAGAGGGGAGGCTGCGAGCAGCCCCTCGGATCGGCCGGCAGCGTTTCCCGTGATGCTCCTTGTTACTGCACCTCCGGGGCACTTAATGCCCCATTTTGCTTTCAGTGCAATTATAAAAGGCCACTTACATTTGCCACCCCCTATCTTTGTCTCCCCACCCCAAGATCTCTAATAGTCTAAATTATCAGCAAATTGCCTATTTGATAAGGGCAAGCCATTTTGCATTGAGAGCTGAACTATTTCCCACTTCTGGGGGATAATATTAGGCAAATAACAAGCATCATTCTTTTGACATGTACAATTATTTGCCAAGTGTATGTTTGAATAGCCTGCTCCTTTGTGTGACAGGGTCCGTTCCCCATTAGCATACTTGACAGATGAATATGCTGGGTCCTTGTGGAAAACCTGGCAGTAACCATGGTGATTGGGAGACAATGTTTTGAGTGAGGGATGTATTATCAATTTCAACTGGAAGTAAAAAAAGTGTATCGCTAACGAGCTGATCTGCAATCCAGGAGAAATACATTGTTCCCAGGTAATTAAGCCAATCTTGGTACTAGTTTTAAACTCGCATAAATTAGAGGCAGAGGTGTCTACCTATTTTGTTGTTTCGCTGTTCCCAATGGAGGTTTTTCTCCTTGATTTTTAATTAAACTTCTCTTTGAAAGAACTGAAATGTGGTTTTCTTCATGTTACGAAGTTCTGGGGGCCCCAGGGCAAAGTGGATAACCAGGACACCCTCTGTCCCTGGGTGTGTTAGAGGGGGGTGAGTGGCCAGCCTTGCAAAACAAAGCTCCCACGGCAGGCTCTCTCTTGACTATCACCTTTTAGGTTACCCTGGCTCTATTCTGAACTTCCTTTTTGGAGCTGTGGAAGGAGATGTTGCCTTTATGTCACCCTAGTGAATGCAGGCTGATCAGAGCTCTCCTCTCCTGACCTTGCGGAACCAAAGCCTTTGATCTCCGGGGTCTTCCAGATGCCGCGGCTGTTCCCCTCTGAGAGGAAAGGGCTGATCGAGCCCCTGGAGAACCCCGCTGAATGCCTCCGAAACATTGGTTGCAAGATACTCCCTGAACAAAATGACACTCCTCCTGCAACCGGGGGGCAACCCCCAACCCTACAGGGTCAAGGAGAGAAAATGAAGAGGGGGGAGTGTTTGCTTTTTCTGACTGCACAGCAGAGGGGGAACCTATTTGTTCCCACCTTGTGGAAGTGATTTCATCACCTGAGTAGCTCCGACATTTGAACTGGGTCCCAGCCCCTCCTGAGCACACAGATTTCCCAGTTGAAGTCCGTGGGGAGAGGCAGACAGACACCAGCACCCACTTACGGTTACCTGGTGCATCTGAAGAGACAGCTCTGGATGTAGCACCAAATCCATCACAGGGAGGAGAGACATCCTCCTTGTGCCTTCATTTGATTAGAGAGGCTGCTCACACGCCTCTCCCCCTTGGGAAAGAGGCTAAATAACCTATGCATAGCAATGCTTTGCCTCGAATCTTGCCCATTTAAATCTATACAGAATAGGTGAAAAGCATCTCCATTTTGTCCTGGTAGCTATTTTGCATCAGCTTTGCCTGGGGATAGACTGACACAAAACCTAGGCAGGGAGGAACAAGACCAGCTTTTCCTTCATGCTCTGCTAATAAAACCGAGCAACCTGTTCGAAACCATTGCCTAGTCCCCCTCCAAACCCCCTGAGTCCCCGTAACACATCACCCTGCTTTACTGAAAAAAAGGCAGATTATAGAAACAAGGTTATTATTAGCAGTTTGATTAGGAACATATTCTCTACAGTCCTTCATTAGAAGGAACGTCCCTGCCTTTTTAGACACAAATTTGCCCTCATTTCCCACACACCTGGCTCTCTCTCGCTTTTATTATTGTAAAACATCAACTTGGAAAATGCTGAGTCAGGCACCCGAGGTCAGAGAAGGTGATCTTTACTAAACTAATGAATTCTTCTGCCTTTCAGGACTTCTTTTCCTTGCCTTTTCCTTGTTCCTGGGTCTTTTTCAGGCAAATGTTTGATTTTTTCCCCCACCCCCAGCCTCTGTCCCCATCACTCTCCCTGTTTTGGACTTTGGCAGGTTGAGAGCTACAATTAGAGCCAGTGTTTATGGTGCTGGCCATATGGCTCGCAATGCAAAATAGCAGCTGCATGGGAATCTCAAAACAAGCCCTCCTCAAGGTCACCGTGCACATGGAAACGTGTGCCCGCCCAGGTGGGACACGCAAGCTTGTCGTCGGTCGATCTATGATCACGCACGTACCCATCGAGTGCCTCTGCTGCAAACTAATGCCGGAGCAGCTGCAGAGCACTAATCATGTCACAAAGGCGGCCGCTTTGCACAGCGCCGGAGCCGGGAACGTCGGGGGCTTCTGCCTCCTCTTTGGGAGACCAGCTGCAAATTCCTGCAAGACCGCAGCACCGCAGAGCAATTTCTCTCATCGTGGCACCCGTGTGGCTCCCAGAGCTTCCAGCCAACCCTGATGAGCTTGGCTTTTAGGAGTTGCAAGTGCTTCTGTGTTTTTTTATGGGAAAGAAGGGAAAATAACTATGTGAGGCCGAAGTCACCCAGGAGCATATGGTGCCTTAAATGCAAGGTCTAGGCTGGCACTGGGAATGACCCTTTTATCAGAGGGTCTTTTAGAGGGAATTTGGCTTCCTGGGAGAGCAGAGAGCCTGGGTACCGCTCGTGGAGAGCCACACGAGGCAGGGGCTCTTGGGGCAGCAAGCACCTTGCTCTCCTGAATCAGGCAGATTTCTGCCCATTTTGTTGCTGCAGTGACCCTCTCCTTCCCATCCCAAAGCTAACTGACAATGTGCCATAGCAAGCACTGTGGCCCTTTGCCTGATCCACAGTCTCGGCTATGCCGGCCATGAAAACACAGCAAAAAAATCCCATCACTGCAATCACGAATGCATTGTGACCATCTCTAAAGAGCAGAGCTTTGTCTCAGATTGGGTGGATTTTTTTTTAGGGGAGAAGAGCGTTTAAATCACTTATTTTCTGTAGAAATAGCCCTGTAAAATGCAACCTGAACATCTTCTACACCCAGCTGCTTTTCAGGAAACCTAGTGCCAAGCTGACCAAGCTGGGATTTCCTCCAAGTCTCTCGTGACATTAACAGATATGCTTTTAAAGATGTCACATTCATAAAAGAACAAGAATATGATCTGACTGAAGTGGGCACTTCCCAGGCTGTTTAGCACCCTCCAATAAATGAATGAGAACATTTGATGCTTACAGGCTCTAACTAGACCAGAAGGGCACTCTCTGGGACCGCGCCAACTGCCCTGCTCTTCCCAGCGAGCATAAAAGTGCATGGCCCAGGGACTGACACATGGGCCAGTGAGCAGCTCGTCATCTTGAAGGAAGCTGGGGAGCTTTACATATCGCATGGCATGGCCTAGCTCTGCAATGCATCCATTGCTGCATTTCCAGGATGTCCCGGTTTAACAGTATGTGGCAACACCACGCAGCAGTTCAATACAGGGAGGGAGGAAAGCTGCCACAGCTATCTAAAACTGCCAGGAGAAATTAGCCCAACACTAGCCTTTCTGCAGGACACAGCCTCCCAGCCCTCGCCAGTCTGACTGTCATGGCTGATTTAGGACCCAAGGCTTTAATTCTTGCCTAAAAACCAACAAGCAAGATCTTGGCTGCCTATGTTAAGGATTTCCTCCCTTTGCCCCAAAACTAAATCTATATGTGAAGGGATGGGAGGGGTTTCCCAGCTAAGCACTTCATTCCCAATGCTGTTATTTACAGTAACATGTTCAGTCTCCATATGTTGCTCATAAAAAGTAACAGATATGGAAAGAAGATGGCACATATAAAATTTCTCATAATATTATGTAAAAAGTTTTATCAATGGGTCTTCAGAATTCTAAAAGAGATGAAAGGTGCCTAAAACTAGAATAGTTAAGGTATGTAACAGAAATGTTAAGTGAGAGAACAAGAAGAACGAAAATAACTTAATATCTTGCATTACCTTGTGACGTCCCAATGCCCAGCCACAAAAAACAGGCACTGGGTGGCAGTGAAAGAGAAAGGCAGAGGAGGTGATGGGGCAGAAGTCTTTTCTGGGATCAGACATGTTCCCTCCCATGTAGACAGAATGCTTAAACCATGGACATCTTCCTGTGAGTCTTTAACAGCACCTAATTTAGGTTTTACACTGTGTATTGCTATGCACGTGGCTGCAGAGAGCAATTGAAAACATCTTAATGAGGTACTTGGGCTGCTTATATAGTCCATGAAGAGAGCTGGTGACTGACAAACAGCTGAGAAAGCCTGGGAGCGATCAGAGCGGCTCTGCTCTGTAGAAAACACAAAGCACAGCACAGTATGAACTTTCTCCCTTCAGGCAGGAAATAATTGCCTGCCTTCCCAAACCAGGGCACTTCTGTGCCTACGTGTCACTGGATAAAGTTTTCAGCTGAGCAAAGCTCAAAATAGGAATTAGCCATCCTCAGGGTTTATCAGTGTGGGATGGAGGCTTTCTGGGTTGATCTTTGGGGTACAAATACCCCTTCGCACTTTGCTGACCAGCCTCACCCATGCAAGGCTCTGAGGAACTGCTTGTTAGAGAGAAAACCCAAATCTGATGGTGAATTCAAGGTTCTGTGGCCAGAGTTGCTTGGGACCTCACTGTTACCTGCATCCTTCTGCTCTGAGACTGACAAACTGGGTGGTGAGGGGAAGAAACCACCAACCTAATTACCTCCTGTGATAACCCCAGCTGGGCGAGGTGCTGACCTGGGCTGTCTCCAGCAGTGGAGACACCATTTTGGACTCCTCGACGTTCCCACCAGGAGACAGGGGCCACTGGTGCTGCCCAGGTCCGTGAGGTGCCCAGCCAGAGTCATGCCCCATCCCGTAACGTAGGCTTTTCTGAGCTGAAACAGCCAACTATTCCCAGAGAGATCCAGAATGAGCGTTACTATTAGACATAGGCCTAAAGACACATTAAAACATAATGAAGTGTCTTAATCACTCTTTACAAGCTAAATTTGTCACAGGGAACCCTGTAAAATGAAAGTGAAAGAGCAATTCCACAACAACGCTTACCCAAGACGGATTGAGAGATATTATTTATTGTTAATGAATGGCAAATTCATTGCCATCTCATCTCCATGAATGAAATTTGTGGGGACGTGGAGCAAGGGCCCTGGGCTGCACAGAAAACATTTCGCAATCAGCTCGCAGCACCTGTTTGAACTGCCTGGAAGCTTGGTTACACTGATGCCCTAATGCCCAGACACGGGCATGTCTGCCTCAAAATCCTCTGCTAACCTAAGGCTCAATAATTTTCTGGCCCCTCCAGATTCAATTGACTCCATCAGCAGGATTTTCCTTCACAGAGCCCAGGGGGAGAGCGCAATGATTTCTGCAGCTTCTTTAATGAAGCCAAGACATCTCAGCCTAAGTGGTATCTTCCCCTGCACAATTAAATATTTGGCAGTGGTTAAATATTCGGACTAAGTACCCTATGTGCATGATGTCTGCTGGGCTGTTGAGGTCCCAGCAGTACTCCAGGTAGGAAGCACCTGCACAGTTGCTGTCCCTATCCATGTGCATCCCCATCAGACAATGCAAAGCACTGGGGACTTCTGGCCTTTCCTCTCGCCCTCTCCCCACAGCACTCTCAGAGCTCCCACCACTCCAAACCTGCACCATGCACTGCAGTCAAAGGGCAGCATGGGCAGACATCTCGCAGGATCGCTCTCTCCCACAGGCTGGCTGCTTGAGCATAGCCTGAACCAGCCTTCAACGCTGCCCTGAAGAGCGAGGGTTTGATGAACATGCTGAGAGGCCACATGGACCACATCCCACCAGGCTTCATTATGGACCTTTGCTCTGTTCAGCACAAGTGGTCAACAATCTCTGTCTTCTAGATGTGCCCTGGATGTGCTGGTTTCCTGTAGCCTTAATGACAGCAATGCTGTGCATTATGAACGAAGAAAAATCCATAGACAAGGCAGAAAGGCTCTTTGCTCAGATCCACTTGAAGTCTCAGAGGGCCTTGGGGCTGGGGAGCACCCACCTGCCTCTCCAGCTGAGCCCTTGCCTCCAACTCTCGCCAAAGGCATGTCCATTGGGCAAACCAATGCAAGCTCCTCTAAACACAGGGGTGGTGAGTTTAAATAACTGGCTCTTGAGCCCAGATCCACCAGGCATCTCATATTCTCCCGTTCCCATCTCCTGCATGCCGTTTCTGTGTGCCCTTCTACCTCTTTGACCATAAATTTAAGTCGATGTGCTTTAAGTCACCAGGTCTCTGCTCTTTGCCTGCTCTAGCCCTGGCCACTGCAAAGCTGAACTTTTCTTCACAGGGCTAATTTCTGCACAAAGCAGCAGGGGCAGGATGCACTCTCAAAGGGTAAATGTTTTAGGATTGTTCCAATGGACATTATAGGAAACCTCAAAGCACAGCTGGAAAGGTCCAGCTCCCTGCTTTACCACTGATTCACCGCATGAGCGTGGATAAATAAATCATTTCACCTCTTCCTGCCCCCATATAAAAAGAACTGATGGTGCCTTTCCTTTGTCAAGCACCGTGAGATCTCAAGGTAAAACACACTCAGAGTTTTATTAATTCTTCTTTTGGGCTCTTGTTATTACGGTGATCTGTGTGGTCATGCACCTATAAAGTAAATATCAGCAGAAAATAGAAAAAGAGAGCTCCCCAGCATCCAGGGATCAGACAGTCCCATCGATTGCAAACACACAGCCTCATTTAAATGAGTGGGTGCTGCGCACACACAGCAGCTGGGATGGTCTGTTCCCAGCACGGCCCAGCTAGATGTCCTGAGTAACCTCCTGGACACACATCCAATCAAACTGGTGGTGCGGGAAAAAAATCCTTCTTTATACATTTGCAGCTCTGCCATCATCAAAAGCCGATGGCATAGCATGACCTTCCTGCCAGGAGATGCTGGCTAAGCTGTGTATTTTCCTTGAGGGTCTCATATATCGTTCTCTTCTGAAATGCGGCTGAGACAGGTAACTGTTTGTTAGGCTGTGTGCTGTGCACCTACTGGAAGATTGTACAAATACAGCATCTTCTTGTCCTTGAAGAGCCTATAAATAAATGGGCTCTTACCTTGACTGCAGGCTGCAGCATTAGTCAACACTCAAGCAGTTCATTTGTAAATTTGTACACAATAGAATCCAAGACACTTGAAAAAGCAACAGAATGTACCTTTTTTGTGTGCGAGTTGATATAGAGCTTGAGCAAACTGCTGGACTAATAGGCCGAGAGACCAAAGGTTCGTATTTATACGCAGCAACACAGCTCAGACAGCCGCAGTGTTCGTGCTCCCTCCTTTGCCACCCAGGCAATGCCTCCAGAGCCTTCCAGGGATGCTGAAGGGATCCGGGCATCCCTCTCCCCCCACAAGGTGGTTATATTGCATCGTGACTATCCATCCCTGGGACATGGCTTTTTTATTTGGTCTTGCAACCTGAGAAATGACAGGACCAGATCTTCTCCCGCTGTCTATCCCCTTCCCACCTCCCTCCTTCTGGGTTCTGAATGGAAAAAACTTACAGTCTGTCTTGTCCAGATCTGGGTACTCAGCACAACTGAAAAGCAGGTCCAAAACAGTGCACAGAAGGTGGATGTCAAAATGCAATATTTCTCTACTGGTCACTTGTTTTTTAATACATAATGATCACAATTTTTTTTTTCTAGCTCTTATTAGCCTTATAGCTGGATGACTTAATTTATTCCTCATTGACTGTCTTCACTCTACCACTTCAGTAATTTATATTGTTTATGGTCTTGCCACTTTGAATTATTTAATTTTGCAAGGTATTTTGGAGAGATGTTTGTCCGGTGCAACGTACCGTGTCACCCTGCCGCGTCTCATACTGCTGCTATTTCTGGCAGTCCCGCTGTACAGGAAAGCAAGGCACAAAACAAAGGGAGGCCTCAGCCTTGTCATCTACATAAAACGAGCCCAGACTGATCGCTCCTGTTTCGTGAGCTATCGTCTCTCGCCTCAGTTGCATTGTGTGGGATCCCGTGTTATTACTGGGGACCAAGGACAGGCTCTGCGCAAACACCTCTGAAGGAAGAATTAACAACCATCACATGCTTAGTGAGGCTAAATGAGTATTCAAATTGGCTAATAAAAAAGTAATGAGGAATGCCTGCAGCCCTGAGCCACCTAAAGAAAATCAACAAATGCCAGCTACAATGCAAACACTTTCCGTGCTCGGCAGTGGGGATTTCAAAACAAGGCAGGGAAGGCTTGTGGGGACGGCAGAGGAAAACGACACAGAAATCGCAGCTGCCGGAGGAAGGGAAGCGCAAGGGAAAATCATGGGGGAATTTTTTCACTGAAGGCAAAGACAGAGCTGCTCCGAGGAGCTCCCAGCTGAAACAGGGCAGAGAGCCAGACTCCTGCCCCATCATCCCCGAGGTGGCTCCGGGGGAAAACCTCACCTGGGTATTGTATGGTCTCCTCAACAGCTGAGCAACAGTCTGCCAGGCTTCCTTCTCCAGCCCAAAAACCCTTTGAGTTCAAGCAGGGTCTCCCCAGGACGTCTTCTTCATCTCTGGTGCTTCCTATCTCCTTCCATCGATGTTGGGAGCTTAAATTCCACACCTGATGCTGGAATAGATAAATAGATTGGTGAGACACATGCTACTCAAGGGAAGACACCATGGTGCACAGCATTGGAATAGGCTGCCAAGTCACCACCTCCTTTGGTCATCCCAGTGGGATGAAGGAGAGGAGGAGGTGACAGTGGATAGGTGTGTGAAGAGAACTATATTAGAGATTATGAAATGCTCAGGTACCCTAGAGACCATATAAGTATCTATGACAAGACAGCGAGAATAATTAGCTCGACAGCTGTGGGTACTGATCAGGAGCATTTTTAACAATATCCTGTCATGTTTGTGTCTGTTACTACAGTCCAATGAGGTGTGATGCCATTTTTCCTGGTGATGGCTTTCCTTCCAGGAAGCATTGAGGTGCGCTTACATTTCCGTAGGTATCCTGAGGGTCCTTGGCATATTCTGTCCCTCATTTAAAACTCAAAGCACCTTTTAAAAAATGACAAGCCAAAGAACTTGTGGGAATAAAGACTGACTCTGCAGGGGCCACAGTGTTAGAGTGTAAATGAGCTCAGAAGCAGGCAAAGCAAGCTTTAAAATGCATACTTAAATGGGTAACGGGACTTCCTGGCCTTCCAGGCTCAAAATCTTTCCCTCAGCAGGCTCCCTCGTGTTATTTATCTCCTGCTCAAGAACAGTGGCTTAGCAGAGCAGCCGAACTTCAAAATGTGAAGGAACAAGGGTCAAAAAGTTGAACAAAGTGTCATCCTCCGAGTACCCCGAGTTCAAACTGGGGTGACAATCTGCAGGCTGGCACTTGTGTCTTCCCAACGCACTCATCTAACACCCTCCAGAACGATACCTTCCCCTTTGCGAGAAGCTCAAGGGCCAGCAAAGGAGAGACAAGTAACATTGACTTTTGTACCACAGCTACGAATGACAGAAAAGGAGTGTGAAATAAGAAAATCCTGGAAGAGTGCCAGAGAATGTGTTTTCCAGAAACATATAATCTGTAATTGGGCTAATTCTGATGTATTTGTGTCTCCAATTCTTTGTTTCCCTGTTGTCTGTATAACTCTTGATTGGAACATTCGACGTTGCTTTTGTGAGTTCCTAAATCCAATCCTCTCTGATGATGTACATGAATGTGCATCTGATGGATGTTTTCCAGCACCTTTTTGTTGCCTCAATTAAGGGATAATGAACAAGAATTGTTCTTATTTGTAAAACATCTCCTGCTATTTCTTGCTTCCCAATTGGTTGGACAATGTGTCTTAATTAAACACAAAGCCTTGCAACATCTTTCAGGGGAGAGAGACCAGGACTGGGAAGACAGGAAGAAAAGGAGGAGGAAGGGAGAGGTGAGGGGCTTTTGTACTTTCAGCGACTTGCTTGTGGAGGCATATTTGATTTGTTGCAGTAATGTTCACACCTTGCAGTTTTCTCCAAGTCTGATACTGAGGGAATGGATAAGGACATCAGAGCAACCTCCACTCAGATGCATAACTCTATAGAATACCAAAATCGATGCCTCAGGGAATAAGAAATGAGATGTAGAGCCTTTCATTCTTAGTCACCAGACAAAATCCAGTTCACCTCCCAAGGTGCAAAGAGAAATAACCATCACATGATACCTCTTAGGTCCTGTAACATAAGCTTATAGATAGCATGTAAGAAAAGTAAAATAAAATAAAATAAAATAAAATAAAATAAAATAAAATAAAATAAAATAAAATAAAATAAAAATCCGAGGACACTGCAGTGTATCTGTCTCAGCAGAGATATGCAGGAAAGATGAGGTCACAAATTTTTACTAAATTCATCACTTCAGGTTGATATATACCAGTGTGGGGGGTGAAGCTCTCCTTGCACTGTCTCTGCTGCTCTGTGAAGGGAGAGTGGGCATGCCATGTCATCTTTCACCAGCAGACAGTTCATTTGATTATATCATTTTAAATCAAATCCATCTGGATCTGAGCACAAGCATAAAACATGCAATTTCATGTTTTAGCCCAATTAAAGATATTATAGAGTGTCATCTATTCTGCCCATGAAAAAGCAGCTGTAGCCTGATCTTTAGCCTCTAAGATCTCCTCCGTCACCCAATCAAACGTGTCTGTTTTGTCCTCTTTGGTTAAAACCCCAAATGGGTTTCTGTGTGGCTCCTGTGGCTTTGTGCCCTAAGTCTGTTAGATCAGCTGCTCCTCCTGCCTCGCCTGCTATTTCCAATGAACGGCAGGGTGTGACATTTGTGGGGAGGATGGGATTATGTGCCGCGATGCCATCGCTGATTAATCGGATTCCATCCGCCCTTCGTACTCACTGCCTCCGCCAAACTTTCCCATCCGCAGAGGACGAGGGGCAACCGCAGGAAATCCTCACCCCGCACGGGGAGCCTGGCCCCTGGTTTAAGTGGAGCCATATGTTTAATGCTTAACACACAACGCTGGCAAAGGAGGGAGGCAATAAAAGTCTTTGGAGCCTGTGTTACACATGCAAACATCGCCTGTGAAAGGCAAGTCTGTCTCCTTTGACACTGCTTGTAATCCTGATGTCATCCTCTTCACTCCCTCTCGCACACACAGTGTTTATTTTGTCACGGTGCATCTGAACACAAGACTAAAACCGTGTGGGGCAGCAGAATTTTGCACGTGTTCCAAAGCCAAGTCTTCATCCCTACAGAATATGTATGTTTAAATATAGAAATGGGGAGGCATGACAGAAAGATGAGGGAACTGCATCTGGTCTTTGTCATCCTAATATAACTCTGTAGTGACATCTGTGAGCCTAGAGCAGCTCCAGCTAAAATAACCGGCCAACCCTTCCTGTCTGCTGGGATACCCCGGGCAAACCCATGCCCTGAGCTGTGCTGTTTCTTTATATTTGCTCCAAGGAAGCTGGGAGCGAATATTGGATCTGTGCAGCAAAAATATTCCATTTACTCTAGTGTACCTAATCCATCTGTAGCTGAGAACAGGGAGACACCGATAGATGTTAAACTCCATGACTTAGTGTGGATAAAAGAAGGCACGTTAACCCATCTTGGATCCTGGCATCGTCTTTTGGTTCACAAAATAAAGAGCAGCAGCATAAGCATCTCCCATTGCTCTGCCTCAAAGCCCCGATCTGCAAGCACCTTGCCAGATAAGAAAGAAGAGTTGAATTTCCACGGTCCCCTCCAACCCAAGCCTCTCTGAAGCTGCCAGTGAAAGGACGGGCTGCTTTGTTCTCTCTGTTGATACCATGTAAAATGTGCTTAGGTACCCTAGAGATGGAGGCTCCTGTAACAAGGAGATAAGCCTGAGGTAGTGGCGGCTCTGGTGATAGGGACAGGGATGTTTGAGTGCTGGACACAATGCTCAGGCTCTCAGGAAGACATCAAATGGGCTGATAAGGATATTCCCCATCCAGGCAGAGTGGAGACCCAGTGGTCAGACCTTTATCTTCCCCTCCTCCCCCTGACATGGGCTCCCTGCTCTCCTTTATGATAAAAAACCTTGTGCTTAAACCAAAGAAAATAAAAAAAACCCCAAACATCCCTGGGGAGTTCCATCCTCAGGAGGGGACCATGCCAGCTTGGCACTCTTTCCCCTCATCCCCTCCTTTCCTTCTCAACATCCCATCTTTTCCTGGCTCCTCCTCTGCTGTCTGTGCCTTGCCTCAAGAGTCAGCAAAGCCGGGGACACCCTACGTGGGAGCATTGCTGCTCTGTGCACAGGTGATGCCATAGGGTTTTTTTCTTTTTTCTACTGCAACTTAAAAAAAAAAAAAATTCTGCTAGCCACTCAATAATTAATGCTTATGAGCACTGATTCAGCATGTCAGGAAGAGAATTTTGCAGTCTTATTGTAGTCTTTTGTAATTGAATCTTCTGCTGTTATATTAGCGTGGCCCCAGGTGAGTATGCAATAGCTGAGGGGGGAAAAAAAGGTAAGATAAAGGAATTACAATAGAACCAAGCTAATGTGAGAACAAGGCAATGTCTTCTGTGCCTCAAGGTGTTAAGTTAATCTCTGATAAGTTATTAACTTATTAATGGGCTGAGAAGGGATGAACTACTTTTCATCCAAAGTCCCAAGTGCTCCTCGTTTTCTTCCACATACTTCTACTTGTCAACTAATTCTCCTTCGGCGCTGCTCCCCCATTGCTCTGCCTCCCTTCCTCGGCATATCCTGTTTCAGCCATAATGAACTCTGCTCAGAGGAGCTCCTCCGTGGAGCAATCACATTGTGCTCAGAGTCTGGGATGTGGGGACTGCAAGAAAGATTCAGGGACAGAAATTGAGAGGATGAAAACTTAAGAAAATTTTACAGAAGTTTCTAATTAATCTCTCCTCCTGTTGTTGACTAGTCACTGATGCGGAAAGGCAGAGAGGTCAGTGGTCCTCAGATTAAACAAAAAGACTCGGAGTTGCCGAGCTCCATCCCAGCTCTCAATTCAGCACTGGGTTCACGGGGAGTACTTCTGCACGCAGGGGCTGATGCATTATCTGAGACCACAATATTTGCCAGCACTTCTGAGATCGTCGTCATCTTCTTCATAGTTCTCACTGATTCCAGTTTCTCCAAAACCAGAGCAGGAGTGTAAAACTGATGAAATGGGGTGAAATTCTAAAAAGCCTGGGGAAAACCTTCTGTTGAGGAAAGAGGGACAGGTCCCAGCTCACTCTCCGGGGATGTAATTTCTTCTCACAGTTGGATTCACTTTGCCACTGAACCGACTTACTCATCCTCTCTTTTGAAGCCACAGTGAGGTGAACTGCTGTGCTGGAGGGGGGCTTTTCCTCACCATCCCCATTGCAGAGCCTCAGAGCACCGATTGGAAGCCTCAGCTTGTTAATGTACTTTCCTCCAGGTCCCTTCCGCCAAGGAGGGCCATCTCCCAACGATGCCATGAGGATATATTAAGCTGGTGATCACAAGGTTTAAAGCTTCCTTTTTTGAGTGTCATTCAACAAGGGACGGGTCCAGGGTCTCTGCCCAGTGCCATTCCCTTCATCTGGCCAAAAATGGAAAGGGAAATGGTTTAAGGGTGCTGGGGGATGAGTGACCATCCCCTTGGCCCAGAGGAGTAGGCTACAGAGGGTCGGCACATCAACACAACAGGCTTCTGACTTCCTGACTGGACCAGAGACCTCCCTGCAACACCCCACTCGAGCATGACACTATTTTTCCAGTGTTAAAAATGAACTGTGCTTTCAATCTTCTCTTCCAAGCTCAGACACTGGTACTGAGGTTGCAGGAAGCAGATAAAAAGGATACTGTTCATTATAATCTGCAGAAGACGATGAACCTGATAATTCTTCCACATGAAAAACTAGTGACCTTTCAGCCGGGGAAAGGCACGGGCCATCGCATGCCTTAGCACAAAGCAGGAGGGAGACAGAAAATAACCAGCAGCCAACTTTGGAAAAACACCCAAGGGGTCTTCTTTGAATCAGCTGAGGCTTCAGCCCAAATCTTTCCATTTGCTCAGAGACAGGTTGGCATCTCTGTCTGTGCTGCTGCTGCTGCTGCTGCTGCTGCACAGGGTAGAGAGCTCACCAGAGCATGAAAGAGATTGTGATAAAGATACACTGGCTGCCATCCTCCTTCCACTGGAAACAGGCTCAGCTTCATATCCAGATGACATCTCAAACACCAGCACCAGAGAGGGAGGAGGGAGGGAGTTGCTCTTTCTTTGCCCTTTCTGGTTTTGATATTCTGATTATTATTTGCAATTATTTATCGCTAGGGCACCTTCTGGGGTAATAAATAGAGGCAAAAGAAGTTCCCTTTCCCCTCCCTGCTTCAGTGCATGCACCTCTTTCATGCTGCACCCAAGCTGGTTGAATTGTTCGGTAGATAAAAGCCTTTGTCGAAGATTCCCCTGCATTCCCACTTTGTGAGCTACTCCCATGTCAGTTTTGCTTTCCAGCTATATCAGCTGTGCATATAAATTTTCAGACTCATCTGGATGAATCCTCTTCTGCCAACTGGCTGTTTGAAAGCATTCCCTGAGACCACGTGCCTCTTGCTCTGCAGAGGCTGCCTGGCAGCAACATTCGCCGGGATGCTGCTGTCCTGCCAGGACGCAATGCACTTGTCACTGTGATGGGGAAGGGGTAAAACACCTTCCATCTCCAGGGCTTGCCCACAGTGCACTAGTTCATATGCAGGCTCTTCTAGTCTTTCCCAGGTGACAGCAGCTTCAAGATGGTCTTCTGTCAGCTGAAGTTCATAATTCATGCCAACCTCATGGGAGGGTACCATAGGAACCGTTACCAAAATACTTTCTGTGTCATGAAGGCAGTTATACTCAGGAAAACAAGACTGGGTCTTGCAGGCATCCAGCCAGCAGAAGCAATGACCTACAGACAACCAGGTTAAAATCTCCACTCTGTCCCAGATGCCTTGTGAAACCTTTGGTGTGTCGCTTCACTGGGTCTCAATTCTCCCTCTGTAAATGTGGGGGAAATAACAGCACTGTCCCACCTCACAGAGGTGCTGTCAGGATGAATACTCCAGTGACCGAGATCCTCACATCCTCCAGTATCAAAGGCCACCAAATACTTAAGAGAAACAGTTTTGCTCAACAAGGCAGCATAAGCAAAGCCAGGGATGGAAAAAAGGGTTTTCCTGCCCCAAAGAGTAACTTTGGGGAAGAGCAGAGAGACATTGCACATCCGAACAACCCCAATCCAAATTGTCATTCCCATTCATGTTTATGAAGTGCTGAGATCTGTAAGCATTTTCACAAAGACTTAATGCTTGGTCAAATACACAGGAATCAAAAAGAAATTGTGAAAACCTCATGGTTATGACCACAGCATAAATACAGGGAAGCAATCCCAAACCACAGCCCATACCTCATTGTCAGATGGAGATAATCATCCAAGCAGACTCCCAAGTGGTGAACTCCAGTGACGAATGGGAGGCAGACCTCCTCATGGACATGGGAACACAGGCATCCTGTGTGATTTCTGCATGAAACCATAAATCATCCACAACATTATAATGGCTGAAGAACAGACAAAGGCTCCCTGTGAAACTGAGCAGCAGTCTGAGGCCTCCTTTAAATGCAGCAATTGGCATCAAGTAGTTAGTGCTCAGTTAATCCACATGGTCACACCAACTGCTTGTGTGAAAAGTCTTATTGTGTGAGGAATACAAACCACAGCCCTGGTTTACCACCTCCCTCAGCTCAAAGGGAATCCACGCTCCCCCCACTGAAGAAAGCAACAGGGCCCAAGTGACCACCACTGGACTACACCAAAAATGAGTCCAGCCCGAACTTGCATCTACAAGCAAACTTGGTCGCACAGCTTTTGGTTTGGAGCTTGCTCACGTCTGGCTGGTTTCCCTGAACAGACCAGCTCCTGAAGGTGCTAAGCTGGTGTGATGAATGGAGCCCAGCACACAGGAGTCATTCAAATACAGGTTTCATTTCCCTTGCTTATCAATACCTGTTGCTAGGCAGGGGAAATGTCACTTATCCCCTCCATGCCTACCTGCCTTTGATCATATACAAAACAGAGAGGATATCTAATATGTAACTGTATGCTCTCCCCCGAAGACAGAAGTGGAAGTGATTGCACTTGTATCGCTTCCCATGTCCCTTAACCTGCACTTACACAGCCTTTCATGTCCCCAGAATTATTGCCCTCTGATGCAGCATTATCCCATGTTGACTAGTTGTCATATTCATGGCAGCATTACATTCCCTGGGGAAAAAGGGCTCCTGGCAGTACTGCTTTGAGAGACCCTTTATTATATTGATGCCAACAGAGATTGCCTCTTTGATAAATGAGCATGTACCTATGAATAAATACAGGAGTACATTTTATATGTATTGTATATCTGCAGTGACAGAGTAGAGGTTTGTGCAGGCGTGTGCTTTTAATATGCATGGAGGACACAAGGCAGCAGTAACTGGCAACCATAGGTTGCTGTGTATATATTCCAACGACAAATGGAGGATCCCAGACAGCCATCTAGACAAGATGTTTCCATGGCATCCCTTTTTTGGAGCAGTTGGGAGATACCCAATCTGCACTCTGACTGGATAGGATACCGTTTAAATGTAACAGGACCTCTCTGTGAACATGAATTTGCAAATTCAGCTATGCTGGCCTGTCTTCTGGTCTCTCCTGAGGCAAGAAAGCTAAGGGAGATGGAAGTTTCCACGTATTCCCAGACTGACACAAAGAAGAAATTGCACATGAAAATTATTGTCCTCTTGGGACATCTTCCTGGCGGCACTGTGTAAGTGTGGGATTGTCACTGGGACGCTTTGGTGCGCACCAATGGTTGGGAAGAAGCAGGTCCAAAATGGCTCAAGGAGCAATGCCAGACTCCAAAGCCCATTTTGGTTGCCCAAACCTCCAGATGAATGGCACCACCTCTTCTACAACCCTGGGCCTGAGAGCCCACACCAATCCATACCTGAGGCAGAAGTCTCTGTGTGCTGCCTTACGTGGAGAGCAGTGCAGGAGACCACCATGCGGAAACAATCCCCAGACAGAAGTCAAAGCCAGGACAGAGAATAACATTTCACTGAAGAGCTGAAAGAGGAAAACTTTCCCCTGAGAGCTTAACTGAGAGCTACCAGGGAGCCAGCCCAAACCAGAATTCTTCCTCTAACCCGCCTCTGCAAGAGGGGAATTGGGAGGGAAGGGAGAGAGCACCTTAGCCATTCTCATACCTCCCCAAATGAGCTCACGGTCCCTGGAGGAGGGAGCAGAAGTCTGCCCCTTGCTTGGCACCTCCCTGCCTGACACCGTGCCCCTGCCCAGGGAGCAAAGGAAACTCATTTCCCAGCTCCTTCTGACCCTGCCTGAACGGCTCCTTGTTATATTCTCTGAAAAGTTTAGAAGTTGTCTTTGAATACCATAACAGCAAGGTGATGGTTACCAAGGGAACAGGCTGGGAGAAGGTCAGGCTTTTCTGGGTATTTTTTCATGCTTTTTCTTGGCTGAAAGTTTTTCTAGACAAATCAGATAGGTGTCTTTCCATCCTGGAGAAGTAAAGCCATCATCCGTTTGGAAGAGGACTGATAAGAGGGGAAAGGGATAGCTCAGACTTCCCACACCTGCACTCCACATTCTGGGGGAGTTACTCTCAAAATTGCCTGTGATGGGAAAACACTGTAGTACCATCAGGAGTTGTGATTTCAATCCAGGGACATAACTACGAGACCCCTGAGGTGATGAGTGTAGAACTGAATTTGCTTGGAGGCCATGGTAGAAGTACAGAGTAAAAATATCCCCAGAGCATAAAATAGAAAACTGAACCAGCAACTTGCCTGAAGTAAATCAGCGCAGCCCTTGAAGCTCTTGCATTTCCATGGAGCTATGTTGCTTTCACAAAGAGAAAATTCAGCTCTCCAGGAAAGGCGGTAAAGCTGAGGTCTAAACACAAGGTCTCAGGTCTCACACGCCTGGGCATCATGCGGCCACAAAGTGACAGGGATTTGGAGCAATTTCTGCTGTTACAGGAAGCTCCAGACATGGAATTAAAATTGAAGTAGCTAAAGAAGAGCAGAGTCTGATGCTGCCCTTCATGTTCTAATTGCTCAGCATGGTTGCCTCCTGACCACAAAGGACTGGACCTCTGCTTTTTTAGGAGGGTGGTTATCCAATGACCAGGTTCATTCTTCATGCTGCACATGGCACCTCTTTTGCTACTGCTACTAGTAATATCTTTGATTTACAGTGTCGCTGTTACCCCAATAGGCTGCCTGAGTTAAGTGAGATATAGGAACCAAGGAATGGCCATTTTAAGTTCCTGGTGTATGTTGAATGCCAGCTGCTGCCAGTCTTTCTCCTCTAAGAGCCCTGCCAAGCATCCTTACCCTCTGCACTTCAGCTGGATCTCTTTCAAAGTCCTTCACTAGGAAAAACACTTTTGCTAATGAAAACCTATAGCTTTGCTGGCCCCAATTGTGAGTGCTGCTAATGGGGGTCTCAGGAGACCCTGTTTCTGCATAGCAGAGCCACTTGACATTAGTCACCATTAGTTGCCCTTCCAGTCCCCGATAGGGTCAGGCAAACAAGCTCTCCCTACTGCAAGCAAAGAGCTGGCTCTACCGAACATGAACGTCAAGGCAGGTCAGCCAAGGTGTAATCAGCTCTCATGGCATAGCCATGAGCTGCAATGCTTTGTTCTAGTGGCCAAGCAGACTACTGCTGGGAACAAAACTCTTCCCCGGCTCTAAAAGCTGCAAACGCAAATCAAAACTCTCACCTCCAGCTTGGCCTTCACAAAAGAAAGCCCAGCTAATCGGGCTGATCAGTCAATGACACATGGTTTTGAAAGAACAGATTTTGATTTGCAGATAAATATGTGTTCCCAGCACTGAGGTGCTTGTGGTTTGTGTTGAAATAGATGTTTTAATGCTGAATTGCCGGGACTGGGGGCTTTTGTCTCCTCTTTCTCAAACAACAAGTCAGTGCAAGTAGCCTTCATGATCTGTTCATGCACAGCCTTCGCACTCAACGTGTGTGTGTGTGGCGGGGGGGAAGTGAGCAGTGGGAGTCTGCTGAGGCAGGTGGCCCTGAGCATGGCCCTCACCAGCACACATTCATCAGGCATTGGACAGGCACACTTCCAGCTGATTTATTGATATTTAATATTTAAATACCAGCTGATCATACAGCCCTGGTGAGTAGATGTTCAATAACAGCAGAGAGGAGCCATCTCCTGCCGGCCCACCCAGCCTCCTCCATCACTTAATGCCAAGTGCAGAGCCCCCTCCTTGCTCTCTGGGCTCACTGGGGGTCCCTGCCACACACAGCTCAGCTCCTCCAGCCCTTGCCACTCTTCCACCCATCCACCCTGCTTTGCCCATGGCATCACAGCGTCAGGACCCAGCAAGGAGATTCATTCGAGATATCTCCTAAACAGGACTAACAAAGCTCTGTTCCCTTCCTATCACCCTGTGGGGTGAGCAACCTCTCCACTGCTGGTGTCCATATCTGTTTCTCAGTTATCTTCTGTTGGGCAGCTCTTTACCCTTGTCCATCTGTCTTAAGATTGCCCTTTCTTAGCAAGCAAGGACCCTGTCTGGCATCTAACAAACTGCATCCCTCCCCTCAGTGCCCTTGCAATAATAATTCACTGTCCTGACACATGCAGCTGGAGCATAGGGGACCTTGTCAGCTTAAAAATCACTGCCACACTTCTGGGACTCTGAATCCAGCAGTACCTGAGATGACTGAAACAGGAAGAGTTTTTGGAAACCAATTTGCTCTCTGCTCTTTCTACCTCTTTGTTTGCATTTTCCATTTCTCTCAGCTTGGGGGATGAGGCTCGGTGTTAGGCTCACGTTTATTAGTGCCAGGCTCTCCGATTGTCACTTTACAGCCCTGTCTGCGGGCCCTGCAGGTGGCACTTGCTTTCCGCTAAAGAAATAGCACCCCCACAATTTTTCTTCCAACTCCTGTCCAAAAAACAAATAGTACAGGAATGTTTCTGATGGCGTCAGGCTTTGTAATAGTTCATTCATTTCAACCCTAAATTTGGGGCTGAATTTGAGCTGGCAGTAGCTCTTTAATATACACGACCTGTCTTATTACATCTCCGTCTAATGCATATTTGGGAGCTTTCCCTGAAAGCTCTTGCATAAAGGAGTATTATGACATCAGGAAGTCTAAAAGTACCTGAACTGCAGATGTGATAAATTCAGCAGGATGATACGTGCCTGGAATTCGTACTTGCCTTTTTCCATTGGCAAATGGCCGCCTGGGCTCCATCCCCTGGGATAGCTGTAGAGAACAGCTAGTTTGATGAGCCTAACCAGCCATTGGATGTCACTTTGGCTCCACACTAATTCAAGGGAAACAGCGTTTATCTGGCAGCCAGGCAGCCAGCTCTTCGGCAGCTGAGAGTTTAATTATCAAAGGTTCAGGCGAATCTTGCTCTTGCTATCTCCAACCAGCTGCTGCAGAAAAAAAGACCTTCTGGCCCCATCCAGAAGTTTGTGAAGCTCTTGCAAGTTCTCTTTTGCTGTTAAAATGAGTCCCAGCCCATTTGCCCTTTCCTGTGAAAGCTCTGGGCTTGATGCCACTGGAAAAAGGAGACAGTGAAAATGATACAGTGGGGAAGGGCTCTGGGTGGATGCGGCTGAGCAAGCAGCAGCCAGGAATGGGAGCACTGGGCAGACTCCAGCTGGTGCCTTGATCCAGCTGCAGGGGTTTGCACTGATAGATGGACATGGGCACAGCTTCTTCAAACTGCAGGACACTGTTCTTTCACAGTCTCATTCTGCAGTGACGGAGCAGAGCCACTGTCTGGCTTGTGTTCCATCCAGGCTAGCTGTGTTTCTGCTAGTGTTCCTCTGCACAGGCGGTCTCAAAGCAAAAAGCAAGGGCTACACATTCTGGCTCTCTGCCCCACTTCCACCCTTCAGCAGTGCCAGTGGGAAGCCTGGGGTTTGAACAAGCAAAGCAAGCTGAAGGCAAGACAAGAAGAGAGGAGTCTCTGCAAAGGCAACTATTTGCACAGTATTTCTGCCAGAAGGTGCACCAGGAAAATAATGGGGGGAAAAGATGACCCCAAATGAAGCCGCCTTTCCCTCCATGAAGACAAGAGGCCAGTGTATAAAGAAGGTGGAGAAGGTGTTGGTGTCATGGGGGGATGTCCTGCTCCACTCTTCTCTCACCTCATCCCAGTGCCTCAGACATTTGTTGTAGTTCCCCCACGACTGGATTTGGGTTCTCCTGGATTCCTCTCCCAGCCTCGCTATCAACCACAATCAGTCCAAAAACAAAAGCTGTTGATGCTCTCTCAGGTTCTGCTCAATATCCAGATCTACCACGTAAGTTAGACACTCAAGATCTGAATGAGGTGCCATTTCCAATAGATCCTTTGCACTTTTGTGGCAGGGATGTCCCTGCCCTTTCAGTTCCTCAGAGGCTGGTTAATAATGGGGCCACTTAAGTGCCTATTAGGAGAGTTTGTAACTAATGTGCTAGTGATGCACCTGCTTTTCGCTATTCTCAGGCTCTCTGCAGACACAATCAGACACAATTGGCCATTCTCAAGGCACATTTATCTTTTGAATATGAAAGCAAGAGACTCAATTATCTTTTTCAAAGGTAAGCTAAGATTCTGGCGAGCAAATTAGTTATCCTCCCCATTCTTCCTCAAAATGCCATCAGGAACCATCATAAGCAAATACTATCAATCACTATCTGTTTTGCCCAGTCTGCCTGAGCTATCACTAAGGACCTCATAGGGAAATATGTTCTCTGCACTCCTCACCCAAGAAAAGGCTCTCCAAAGCTGGGGCATGATTTTTGTAGTTGAGACACCAGGCTAGACTCAATATAACTAGGGAGCTCAGGACATGTGTGAACCTGAAGGAGATGGAAGGAGCAGGAGTCCATAAATATCTATTACTGGTTGGAAACAAAGGAACCTCCCTGCCCCTTCCTCACCAACTCAAACAAACTTGGAAGCCGCCCAGACAACTGCTCCAGATGGAAGAGAAACACACCCTGTAGCAAGTTCCTGCTAGAAATTTGAGCTTGGGCTCCCCCTTGTAGTCCAGAGGCACTGTCGCTAAGGCCAGGTTGCCTTGGGTGTCTCATTTTTCCAACCTGTGTGAACAAAAGTGTTTATTTAACACCATCTCTCCAGGTTTTCCTCAGCTCCCTGGTCTCCAGACCAGTCAGTTTACTTACAGCATCGCCAACTGCAAGCTGATTAGTCCAGTCCCCCTTCTCTTCTCCCCCATGGTTATCACTTTTATTAACAGCAAGGGAGTGATAATGGGGAAAGATGATCAAAGCTGCTGGTATTAACGCAGGGAATTCACGGTATTTATATTCCTGATCAGTGCACTCTCAGTGTGGAAAGGGAACCGCCACAAATCAGCCTTTTCCGACTGAGAGTTGCTGCAGTGCCACTACCTAAATAGCTGCCGGCTAATGACTCCTTTGCGGCTGGCTGAGGGAACAGCTCACTCGCTTGGCTACTTCCCTCGCAACCTAATGCGCCCGGGCTTGCATCCACAATGGCATGCAGACACCTGATCTTGGGTTTCAAACTGCTCTTGAGGTCCTGGGGGCAAGGTCCACTGTTGAGATCAAGCCAGCTGAACAAGCAACTGAACTAATGTGGCCAGTTCATGCTGGGATTGTATCACGTTATCATGGGGGGGAAAACACAACTTACATCCTGGTCTAGGACTTTGCAGGAAGTTCAGTGAGCACCATGCTGGGGGAGGGAGGGAAGACAAAAAAAAAAAAATCCATGCCAGGTTTTACACGTAGAGCAGGAGACTGAAGTCCTCTGAAGCCAACCAGGTAGAATTGATGTGGTGGTGTATATTGATTCCACTGAGGTTCCAGCAGCCACTCAGTAGCAGGCAAAGATGAGGGGAGAGGAAGCAGGACCAGCTGACCTTGGTCAGTCAAGGTTGCTGGCCACCACCAGCAAACCAAGTGAAGAGGCTTCACCTAGCAGGGGCTGGAGACCAATGCAATGGGCAAAGAGCAAATGGAGAGTATCAGGATCAGGGGGACAGGTGAGAGACACCTTTGGGGATGCAGAATTTCACTTCATATAGAAGAATGTGGACACAAGGAAGCTATACACTTCTCTTCTGCCTCCCCTGAGGAGTCTTTCGGGGGTACATGGCCCTCATCCTCAGAAAGCCCACAGATAGCCCCCATTGCAGCACCGCCCCCCAACCAGAGCACAATGCATGAATGCTCAAAGGTGACCTGAGGAACCAAGACAACTCCTTTCCAAACCATCCAGTCTGTGTAAACTGGTCACACTTCAATACTGAGCCAAATAAGTTCACCCAAAGCCAGGGCATTCTTATAAATCTTCACAAAAGGCAGGAAAACAGGTATCTTGCCCACCAGCTCTGGGCAGCTTTTGATGTCAGCCCAGCAAGAAAAGATCAACCTGGGTTTGATTTGCAAGTTTGAACACTGCTATCTGGGCCATAAGGTGCTTCCTCAGGAGAACTATCTGGAGACTGGATGGCAGCTTTTCTTCTTAATTATTACTATTAAGAAAAAAGGATCTTAAACAATAACATTTGTTTGCACATAATTTAGGGTCATTACTCCCTTCATGGCTGGCTAGAGTTATCTTTGACTATCTGCACAACTATTTCTTCCCCCCCTAGCCCCTTGTTGTTCATCACTTTCCTCTATGCAGTGTCATAAGGGTTTATTTATATCATCATAATTGGTTGCTGTGGAGACAATCATTATGTCACAAGTATAGGCCAGGGAGTTTTGGCTTAAGAATGAATTCTAAAGAGGCCATGGAGGTGAGCCCTCCTGTTTTAGTGCACATTCCCATCCTCTCACTCACACCATAGACCATCTGCACCCACACGCATGCCCAACTCCACTTGCAGGTGTTGGTCCCACGTGTGGTCATGTGTAAACCACAAGTTGACTTGCTCTGGCAAAATCTCAGAGCAGAGTTTTTTTATCCACATAACAGGGCAGTGACAAGTGAGGGGAGAGGAGACACAGATGTGAACCACACAAAAAGGTTGGAGTCAGTTGGGGTAAGGCAGAGGACAACAATGATGTTCCTAAGCCTCTTCCACCCACACCCCGTGCATTCTTTAGCCTCTCCCCACATGCATGCACAGTAAAAATCCCTCTGAAGGACGTTGCAAAGCCCTGGGTGACCCATGGGGACTAATGAACACTTCACACAACCCCATTACTGTTACTCACTCATCGAAGCTGTTGTAGATCACCTCATTGTCTCAGGCTTGTAACACAGCTCAACCAAGATCTATTTTTCTGGAGAAAACCTTTTGTCCCATAGGCTGCTTCCAAGGTCATGACACCTCGTACAGTATGACAGCAGCCTGTCATACAGAAAGATGTGGACTTCTTATACACTCCATCTTCAGGATGTGTTTGTCAGCAGGTCATGGTCTACTTGTGTTTTGTGTATAATCAGAAGGAGCAAGCAAGAGATGAAGGCAAGTGTTTTCTTTGTGTGCCTGCATCCATCCAATTTCAGCCAAATCACTAACAAACTGCCCTCCTAGCCAGATCTGATTGAAGGTGAATGTAGAAGAACTGATTGGCATTAGTGGGCTCTGGATAAATGGAGCTGTTCACCTTGGGATCGTGAGTTCAGAAGAAGGTCAGTTCACTGTTGACCACCATTCGTTAGCCTCTGGCAGCGACTCAACAACTTCTGAGAAATAAGGAGCCAGTCTTGGCTTGGGTCCCAGCGGAACGAGCGTTGGTGTCACTGCAGTTGCTGTCCTTGCTGGACTCTTGGCTGGCTCCACAGAGAAATAACGAAGCAATTCAGAGAGCCCATCCCCACGGCTTAGCACCTTTCTAGGAGATGACCCTGGGGATCACACAGGGGGAGTTTCTGCTGTGTCTCGGTGTAGCTAGGCGCAGAGGCGACTGCTGAGCTCCAGTTCTGGTTGATGGATGAAGACCAGATGTCACCATCAAAGACTTAAAGCAAGGAAAAGCTCAAACTAAAATGGAGAAGGTGGGAGAAAGGTCGAAATCTCCTGTGGAAGAAGTCAAGAGAAAGGCAACAAAAATGACTGCAGAGCCGCTGACATGTGAGGACAGGAGGTGGATGGTGAGGTTAGAGACTCTTGTGAGGACCCCTCTCTGCCCCCGTGACTGTTGCATACCTCTGGTGTTGAAGAGGGAAGGAGAAAAGCCTTTTCCCACCTCCTAGCCCTCTTTGCCCCATGCCCAAAGCAGGTGCAGGGTCCGCAGCAGAAGAGCTGCCCTATAGCCCACTCCCCTGTGCTCCTGCATTGCTGGGCCACATGAGACCCCGGGGAGGGAGGGAGCGGGGGAGGGAAGTACTGGCCAAATGAACCACCCAGGTGGCCTCTGGGCCTTAAATTGAGCATCCTGGTATATATTGAAATAAATGCAATAAACCAGGTCACTATCACTTGCGTGAAATTTGCTTATTATTTTAAATCATCATTATCACCATCATAATTAAAATCAAGCAACAGCTTAAAGAAACTAATGAATATTTTTATATGTGAACTTATCACAGGAAGGGGGGGGGGAAACGTAAAGTGAAAATGTGCCTGTATTGCTAATAAATATTATTGGAGGGACTCCCAGCTTTTCACATTACCACAGTGTGATATGACAGCCTATAATGGATTACTCAACTGCCCGAAGCCATTGTAGGAATAAATCCCTTTTAATATTCATGTGCGGTCTTTGAGAAAATAGATGTAAGCAGTTAATACTTTTCTATAGACAAAACAATGCAGTTCATCAAAACAAAATGTGTGCTTGAAAACAAAAATCGCAAAGCTCCAGGACTCATTCTTTTTTTGCAAATCAGAAAACATAAGATCCAAAAAAAGACAATTTGGGCCACAATGGTGCACAGAAAGCAAGATGGGGAGGGACAGGATGTTAGCAAGGGTCAGTAGGAAGGGTGAAAAGGCATAAGAAAAGATAATGAGTAGTTTGTGAATTGTGGTTGTAAACAGGGCACCGAAGTAGGGTGTTGCAGGAGGAAGGTGTTGGTTGGCAGAGAGGCTGCTGGTTGCCCTATAAAGCACTCATTGGTACAGGAGGGAGTATATGGGTGGCAGAGGAAGATCAGGTGCTTCCTAGGAAGGAGGCGCAGTGCTCTGCAAGGTGCAAGGATGCTAGGTGATGCTAGGGCTCCTAGTGTTTATAGGAGGGTAAAGGATATAGTAAAAGAGGTGAACAGGAAAGCTTGTGCACGGCCAGCTGAGGGCTGCACCCTCCCAGCACTCTGCTCCATCTTTCTGCTTTTCCTTTTGCAGCTGATCTATAAAACCTGCCAGGTTTTTATCTCCGGTTTGTTTGGGGGTTTCTTTCTCCCTTTACACAGCAGAACAAGGGAAGCAGCAGTGTAGAGGAACCTTTGTGCCTTTTTGTGTAGTAGGGAGTGAGGGAAATGGAGGTTAACCCTTCCTGCCCCAGCTTTTTGTGGGCAGTCAATGCTTGGAGGGAAAACCAGAAAGCAAAACCCTCTCAGGGACTGGAGGGAATGGCTGCAGCCTCTTGGAGGTGAGGGGGCAAAAATGAGAGACTCGATCTTACAGAACCAGATGCAGCTGAGATGTGAACCCAACTTTTATTCGGCCGCCACGATCTGTGGCTATAAATGTCTGTAGATGCATCTGAAACTGTGAGGGAGAGAAAGGCAGAAACTCTTCAGTTCCCCTCCTGCTGTGAGATCTAGGCAGCAAAGACAAGCTTAAATTGAAACATCAAGAATAAATAAGGCCCCCCTGGGACTCATGCTGCTTTGATATCTGTGGCTGCCTGGTGGGCAAAAGAGTTGACTCACACATGCCTTCTGCTTGCCCATGTTCAGAGAGAGCCTGTGATGACACCCTTTGACCCTGGCACAACCACAGCAAAGGCAGCTCAGGGTCTGTCTTGGATTGGGGTAGGCATGGTCCAGGCTGAAGGAGACACCATGTTCTTGAACCAAATTCAGTTCAAAATGTAGCCCAAGAGACCGACACTGCTCTGAACGGTGCAGGACTTGGCCAAAGTCATGAGTCTACAAAGACTCACAGGGCACTTGACTTTCTTGCCAAGTGCCACTGGCTTCCACGGAGCTGTTTGGAGGAATTCGGGATGGCCACATGTTGAACCAACCACAACACCCTGAGGTGCTCCCATGCTTGAAAATACTCCAGCAGGGCAGGCAAGGGACACTACTTTTTAAAATACCCAGTTTTACAATAGTAATTCCGATCACCAAGACAGAAAAAATAATACATGAACTTACCAAGTTAGCATGTCAGACCAATCACTCAACTTCCTCAGATTTTATTCTCACGTCATGTTCATGGAACAGTGGGGTTCCCCATCTGGGCAAAGCTTCAGCTGTGTAACCATTTACATTGCCAGCAGTGTTGGAAAGACTCTGTAATTAGAAATATTCCAGGAACACTTGTACAGACAACATTTTTCTACATCTCTTTATTAATTTATTGTAACAAAAAGCTTGTCGCTGTAAACACCAGGAGTGTCCTTTTAAATGCCAGATAGTTTTATAGGCTGTATTGGGTGATATGAAAGTGGGCCAGTTTTATAGGTCACATTCTTCTTTGAAATGGAATAGGTCCAGAAGACAATTGGGTACCAGAATGGGAAAAATTCCTCCCACCCATCTCCTTCCAGCAGAGCAGAGGTGTGTCTTTCTTTGAGAGGGAAAGAAAAAGTTTCACCTTCTAATTGTTGTATTGAGTAGCTCATTGACTGCACTTTTTGTTCAATACCTTTTTTACCACTCAGATTGTCTAATCAAAGGCTTTTTCTTTCCTTGGTTTAGCTTTGCAGCCTCTAGCATTGATCCAAAATCAGAAACGAAAGAGGAAAACAGGCTCTGGGAAAAGAGAACACAATTAACACCCAAGCAGCTTCATATTTTGGGGTGCCTTTAAACATTTTGCACCTCTCAGTCTATTCTCCCATTCTTTTATTTTCCCTTTTGTGTTCATGAAGTTTCTTTAAGGAAAGCCTTTATCAGCAGCTCAGGGAGAAGATTAAAGCACCCATCACAGAGAAACAGGTTACTTTTTGTGTCCGAGTTCTTAATCCACTTTATTAAAATGTTCCAAATCTTCCTTCAAGAGGAGAGATCAGAAGGACATTTCCCTGTCACCCCTGGCATGCCTTCCTTCCAGATACTTGTGCTTCATTAGAGGCTGAAAAAAAGCAAAGTCAAGGCAAGGAAAAGAAGAGAGAACAAGACTGCGGTGACTGGTTAATACGGGATGTGGAGCCTTCCACTTCATGGTCACTGGTACCGCTCTGGCCCCAGGTTGGAAGCAACTGAAAGCTTCTCCTATCTGAAAGACAATTGTGTGAGTCAGAGATCTCACAGTGTTTTTACCTTTGAGGTTCAAAGAAGAGAAGAACATTTGCAGTGAGCAAAGCCAAACATCCATCCAGCCTGCTGTCCCGTCTCTGATAGCATCAAGAAAAGGGCATAGAAAGGGTGAGGATACTGAGTTTGCTTTGCTGTATACTCCACCTGCTCCCACAGACCTGGTATATCCCACTTGAAATGATGGATCTCTGTGGTTAATAAACCTTGATGGATTTTCTTCCATGACATTGTCTAATCTTTTTTTCCTGGATGCCCTGATCCTTTCTCTGCACTAATATGGCCCTTCTAGAGCAAGGCTGAAGGACTTCAGCACAAGCTACTGCTTGGGTGCATCTGATCTCTAGGAGTGCCCAGTGAGTCACTTTTGGTGATGTTTAGCTTGAAGGCTTTCATATTAAGACCCCTGGAAATAAAATGTGTGATTCCTTTGGGCAGCCTTGAGAGATGTCTTGGGGGAAACAAGCCTAGATCAGGTCTAAACCCCATCTTGGATCTACCACCAACTCCTCACCCCTAGATGCTTCATCCCAACCCTTCTTTCCCTTCCCTTCCCCTCAGGCTTTTCACATTGAAAAATTGGATTTTCACAATCTGTCTGCCCTAATCCAGACATATGGTCACAACATAGTGCAGGTGATCAGTGAGATGCACCATCTCTGATGGTGGAAAACTGAATTAAGGGTAGGATAGAAACTGCTCCAAGTAGCCATGATACAGGTCTAATGAGGTAACTGCCATGATGGCTTTTCCATGTACCCTGTCTTGGATTTAAAAGGCCACTTGCTTTGCCTAAGTAGCTGCTGTTCTGTAAAGCAAGCGTATATGATGCAGACACTCCTCATGCTTCCTCAGGGTACAATTACTTTCTTATCTGTCTTGTACTGCTGTTTCTCTTCAGCTGAAGTAAGTTATCCAGCGTGAGACTGTAGGGTTAATCTTTTGAATAGGGAAAGTCTAAAAGGGCTGGAGAAAAGCATGGCAATCTAAGAGAGCGAAGAGCAAGGAGGTGACATCTTGGCAGACAGAGATGAAGCGTAAGGTGTTCCTGAAAGACGACCATCGCATTTCCCATCAGAGCTGACTCATAAAATGGCAGGTTCATTAAAGGTGAAATACACAAAAACTACAGCTTGAGCAGTTTCATACTCCACAAGGCACCTAAGCGATTGGCTTTTCCCCTGCATCTTGACTCTCCTGAGTCAAGAGTATCAAAGTAATTTGGTTTTAAAATGTGTCATCCTGTTAATAAAACCACAGTTGAAGGCTACATTTTATTTATTATTCAAATTACAGTAGCTCTTCGAGGCCTTGGCTGCAATGCAGCCCTGCTTAGTTAGAGACCATCTATCCGCCACTCAGGAGGCAAGTCCCTTCTGTTCCCCACCCCAGAGACTGCCACGTCACCGGGGGACATTTCCAAAGAGCTGCAAAGGTCTGGGTGCGGGACCCTGTTGATTTCCCTGCACTCCCGACTGCCGTCAACACACCTTCACAAAATCTCCTTTTCAGTCAAGACAACGAGCAAACACTGCAAGAAAGGGAGCCCAGAGCTAAGATCGCTTGCAACAGACTCCAGCCACTCAGTGTCACTGCTGTGCCTTAATCACAAATCATCCCCTTTCTGCTTTTATAGCAGGAATACTACTGCGTTTTGTATCCACTGACACTCCTGTTCCAGGCACGGTACTGTACAGCGGGCTGGCCTGCGGCTATCTTGGTGTCCTATGTTTATCTAGTCTCTCCTGATGGCCTCCACAACATATTTGCTCTATTTTCAAAGCCTGTTTTTGAGCCGCTTTGAATTCCCTTTGTGCTTAGAGATCCGCCTCACTCTTCGAGCTCCATGCACCCTCACCGACAAGGCTTTTAAAGCAAGGCCGTAGCTGGAAGTTGTCATTGATACGTGATGCAGAACAAAATCCAGCTCGCTCGAATGCAGCTAGATTGGCTCAGCAGGGCTGACAATAGATGAACTAGGTCTTATCAGTGAAGGGAGCAGATACAACACAGCAGCAGCATGCAGGGAGCAGATAGGAGCTCTGCGAAAGCAGACGGCCCGGCTGGTGATAGCAGGGTGGGGGGGGTATGGGTTTTTTTCCTGGCTGTTTCTGAGGCTGTTGTTTTAAAGCTGGCACCTTTCTGACCACAGCCACCGCATTAAAGGGGAAAAGAAGTAGAAGTGACAGACAACCCGATGGAGGAGTACTGCGATGAAAGGTCTCAGAGGGGCGCATTTGTCCAAATGAGCCACTGCCTCCCTGGGCGATTTATCCCTTGCTCCAAATGCATTTACTGGATTTAATGACAAGTTGGTGGCATTTCTGCAATTAATCCTATCAAAGGGAGGTGATTTTACACAGAGCTGGTCCCGTATTTCCTACCCTGTGTTTTTGTTTATGAGAGGGGCTGCCAGCTGTCTCCCAAGTCAGGGCACTACAGTTCATGGCAGTAACAGTGGGTTATTCACCAAGTGTCTTCTCCCGACATCTGAAACCAGCACAGCTAAAAAATACAACCTCAGATTGTCCTAACAAGCAATCTCCAAACTGTAAATATGCAACAGTGAGAGAAAGTATTTCTTTGCCAGTGAAACACTTTAATGAGTGGATGGCTCAGCAAATCTTTTATGCAGCTGCTTTCCCCACTGCGGATACTGAGATTTATGGTAGGAAGGGAGGGGAGAAATAAGCAACCGGGGAAGTGCAGTCCCTGTATGGTTGGGTTCCACCTCATACTCTGGTTTGGCTGGTCTGATCCTTCTGCAACTCTTGTTTCCTTGGATAAACCATTAATGGTCCCATTCACTGGGGACTTGGAACCAGGAACGGAAGTAGCTCCCAGTGCCAGAAATCATGACTTGGCTAAGACAAGAAGGAACAATCCATCCTTCCGATGGGGGTACTGATGACATATACC
This sequence comes from Calonectris borealis, assembly GCF_964195595.1. Lineage (NCBI taxonomy): Eukaryota > Metazoa > Chordata > Aves > Procellariiformes > Procellariidae > Calonectris > Calonectris borealis. The sequence continues at coordinate 12,831,401 of NC_134321.1, forward strand.
CAAAGCTTTTAAATATCAAGTGCTCTTTGAATACTGAAGGCCTCTTTTGGAGAGAGAGGAGCAAAGGAGAGAGAGTCAATGGAGATGATGTATTTTTGCAATTCTGAGAAGCTTTTCCGTATTCCCTTCCAATAGATAGGTTCTTAAGCTCTTTATCCTTCTGTCCAATTACATGACATTTCTGATGAATACTAGTCCTAAAACCAAATCACAATACCTGGAGGAACGGGATCCAGGCGAAACAATCTTCCTTCCTGACCTGAGCTCCCAGCTGGAGGAGACAGCTCACACCCCGACTTGCCCATTGGCAGCAATGTACTCACCTGGGGAATCTGCTGTGTCGGTGACAGTGTAGAGCAATTCTTGTTCTGACACCGCATCGCATTTTGAGCAATTTAATAGTCATAAACCCAATAATAGTCATCTTCTGACTTCGAAAAAAACCCAAAATATCTCTAAACTGTTTCTGTTACCGCACGTTGGTGTTGCAAATTGAGCCATTCAGTCTGTTAGTTGCTGGGGAAAGGTTTATCCAACATCATCTCCAAAAGGACTTTCTGATTCATACTTGTTTGCAAAGACTCTGAAGAGAGACCAGTTGGACACAGAGACTTGAAGAAAGCTTCTGAAGGAATGTGAAGGTCTTGCTGTTGAGGACACACAGATGAAATCATCAGCAGAATACATAAGATGCTTTGCACTTTCCTTATTTATCCAAAAAGCTATTTTTGTTTATTAAAACCTAGTTACTAGCTGCATCTCGCCAATAACCTGGAGTGCTTGCTTGGTTAATTTAAGCAAGCAGAGCTTTGACGAAGTAATTTTACCATCCTCGGGGATCTGCCAGCTTATGCCGGTCTTCACTATTTCAGATGAAATTGAGTTAATTTTCGCTGAAATTGCTTCTTAGCAGACAAACACATTCCCCATCATTGCGAGCTTATGCCTCTGCAGCTCTATTATTCTTTAATTTACACACCCCGGCAGCGAGGGATTAATGCCTGAGACATACAAAAGGGTACAGTGTGGAGAGGAGAAGGAGAGGAGAGAGAGAGAGAGTGGAGCTCTGTGGGGAATAGGTAATGGTGTTTCAGTTTTATAGTCAAAACATTTAAAGTTTGGCATTAATACGGAGTCAACTCTTGTTGTCCTTTCACTCTGGAAATGCATCGTCTAAAGTCTCAAGGCAGAAAACATCTCAGCTGCTCAGCCAGGCCAGAGATGATGGCAGGTCCCTGCAGGATTGCCAGTTTGAGAGAGAAATCACTGGGATATTACAAACTCCTCCACATCAGGAGCTGATTGCTGGGGGTCAAGGCGGTGTGGAGCAGGACCGCACAGGAAGGCCAAATTTCACCTTAGCGTCTTCCACAACGCTCCTGCTTCAAACAGGAGTTACCCCGGGAAAATGCTGCTGCCAAGGCTCTGGAGATGCCTTCAAATGCTCAGAAATTAAAATACCGGGTTCTCATAAGCACCCAGACAAAAATATAACTTGTGCCAAAGCACCTGCAAATGGGTGGAAAAGGGGGATTCCCACTATCTGGCTTTTCCAGAGAGAACAGGCGGAAGTGCCAAATTCAGCAGTCCCTGTGAAGTCTCTAGTGAGATTTTAGGGTAGCAGCATTTTAAGCTAGTCCCTGCTGATGATTGATCAGAATAGCAATTATGCTTTTTTTATATTATCACTTCAGTTTTCCTTCCTTAATTAAACAGCTAACTGTTTCCTCTTTTATTGTATACACCTCTGAGGTATATATAGGTTATCGGATAAAATATGGCAATCCCATATCATGTGTTGGTATGCACGTAGCAATGCCATATTGAGATGTTTAAATTCCTTATCTTCCTTTGAAGGCCTGCCCTTCCTTCCCCTTCCCTGACTACTACCAGTGCCGCATCGGTGCCACAGTACATACCAAAATCCCACTCCACTGCCCACGCGTCCTATTTCCACACAAACATGTGAATGCTTTCTCCTTGCTACCCTCTGCTCATGAGAAGCTCTCTATCAGCCTGCATTATTATTCTGCCTTCAAATCTTTTCTGGTTTCCTCCTTCACTATGATGCCTACCAAATCTGGACACCACAAGGAAGTTGCTGATGTGCTGGATCACAGCATCTTACACTACTTTGTTGTATTTGGAATGTATATCTTGTGATATACAAGAGACTAGACAAGGACGGTCCCTTCCAGGCAAGAACTCTTTGTATCTTCAGCCTGAGAGATAATCAAGTGGGATATTTTTTGTTCTAGAGTATAACAGACCTCCCAGCACCCATGGCACACCAGTTTGCCTTTCAGGGCTCCCCAGGGATCATTCTACCCTTCTGCCAATGTCCCAGGTGTTTGGCTTTGAGGTCAGTAGAAGGAACGTTGCTCCAGGTTGTGGGCAACGCTGGCCCCTTTCTATCACCAGAATGGCTACACTTGAATCTGCCTAACACTAACACATTAAGTTAAAGTTTTCGTTACTTGATAACGTTCTCTCCTGAGGACTGTCATTGGTAGCTGTGGATAAGATAGCAGCGGGCAAGGAGGTCCTCAATACGAATCATGTTGAAGAAAATGAAAGGAACTCTGGTTCCCTCCAGAAATAACCTCACCATCTTGCCGGGATAGCACCAGCTCTGCTGCACAGCTGGGCAATCCCAGCCTCTGGAGAAAGTCCTAGCTGAATCCAGGAGTAGAGAAAGGAGATGTTATTGCTTTGCACTGAAGAGACACTCACGAGAAACTCCTGTGCAGTCAGAGCAAGACCAAATCCGAGAACAAGACCCATTTGCAGAAGAGGGAAGGGAGGAAAAAGCAGGAGAAAAACATTAACAGAAAAACTGTTCCATTGAGGTGAATGGTAAGTACTGAAAAGCACGGGGCACTTTCAGCCACCTGCAGCTGGGGTCCAACTTGTATTGGCTGGTAGAAATTCCCTCTGTTGGATCTGCATGACCATCTCTTGAAAACAGCTGAAAATCAGCCTAAAAACTTATGTTAAACCAGTGGTCTAGCAGGGCAGGGTAGCACCAGCAACATGCCAACAGCAAGGATGAGTGGGACCAGTGGCTCAGGCAGGTATACTTCGTCCTCCCTCTGCCATCCAGGAGCAATTTCTGCCATTTTCCCAGCAAAGTTATTTCAGAAATCAACTCCTTTCAGCTCAGTTGACTTTTAGCCTCATGCATTTTTATACACTCTCTGCAAGAACGAGAAAGATATTTACATTTTTTAATAAGCTTGACAGTTTGAAAGTAATTGGGGATTTATAATGGGTTTGTTTAGGTCTTTTTGTCCACTTGAATTCCAACTGCTAGTCTTAGGCCTAACAAGCAATATTATCTCTATGGTGATGAGGGAACCTCAACAGGAGGCCCTAAAGCCAAAGAGGAAAGCACTGGCGTGTTTTGTTTTGTTTTGTTATTTTTTTTTCCTTTGAACCTGCATTTTAAAGCAAAAACAGCATAACAAAATTTAAAGCAAGAGCAAAATTCCTCCAGCCATCCTGTGCTCATAGCTCTAGTTTCTTCCACTGGTTCTCCCAGGGGCACGTAAGCCAGTGTCTGATCTCTATCAAGGTGGTTTTTTTCTTCCTGGCAAAGATTTGCATTTATTTGTTCTATTATGGTTCTAAAATGATCTTAACCCTGATTTTTCTTTTGGGGGAATCAGATGTTTGGTGGTAAGGATGGAATTAACCTGCAAAACTCAAGGTCTAGGATCAGATTCCTGCAGCTGAACCTCAAGGACTCAGTTCTGCTTATTCCTGAAATGAAAAGACAGCTGTGCCGGGTGGAAGAGAGAAAGGAGTGAAAGCCGAGAAGGGATCTGATCCAGTTGTGATAATGGGGTTTTCAGTGAGGACTGCTATCAAAACCAGAGACTCCTGGGAGTCTCTTTGGCTTCCTTGACATTGCTGAGGGACACTACTGAGACTGCAGGGCTGATTCGTCCCAGGCTTCTCTAGACAAGGGCTGCTGACATATTACAGGTGATGTGCTCTGAGCCTTTCAAATTACGTCCTTGCTTCTTTGTGCCTCAGTTCCCCACCTTCTTAAGAGAAGAAACAGCAGTCCCTATCTTCTGCAAGAGTAAGGATATAAATGCAACCGAGATCAGCAGGGCTTAGTGTTGAATAGGAAGGGCCTACCAAAACCCACAAAAAAACAGTGATAATGAGGAAAAAAAAAACAGGACTAGCACTGATAGCCCTGATCAGCAGACATCAGCACACGGGTTCATTTCAGCATAAGCGAGCACCAAGCAGTGGTGCTATGGGACATACCTGGCTTTGTCAAGGGCAGAGCCTCTCAGTTCACATCTTCTCCTCCCCGTGCCTCAGACCTCCATGGCACACAGGGCTCACCAGCAAATCGCTTCCCACGCCCCACGTTGCTATTCTTTTCTCAGAGCAGCTAAAGCTGTGGAAAGAATGACCTTCATAAGCAAAGCAAAGAGGAGTGGAGATGTTGCTATTTTCCATTGCTCTTTCTTGCTCTTGGGTGCTTTGGGTTGAAACCCATGCAAGATATACAGCCAAGGGGTAGCTTTCTCCACTGGATCTCAGGTATGGGACTGTGCAGCCTTATTTCCTTCCCCTGTGGAGCAAAGAGGGACAAAAGGGACAATGCCCTTTCCTAGCTCCCACAGCCCCAGGAGGGGCTTCGCCAGCCCCCCTTGCAACAAAGAGCCGTACGAGCCATTCCTTGCCCTGGCACCAAGACCTGGCACCTGCAGCGATGCTGCCCGCTCCCTGCTGTACCTTCCCAGCACAGGATTCATCACCCTATGGAGGGCAGCAGGCAGGGACGGGGCTGCGGGCAGGGAGCTATGGTTGGTGGGACACATGGAGGCAGGGATGGAAAAAGAGTCAAAGGCAGGAAGAGGAGTTAGAGATGGGATGGGAATGGGAGAAAGGCAGCAGGAGGGAGAGGGGAAAGTGGGAAATGAATCGAAATGAGTTAGAAAATTCCAGGCAGACGAGCTTGAGCATTCAGCAGCTGAGATGTGGGGCTTCATTAGTACAGACCGACGGAAGATAGAGACATTAAGGAAGGAAATGTGTGACTCACAGGGGAAAATGGGAAAAACAACACACACCATAGCAGCTGCTCCGTTTACTTCAATTAAAGAACAGCTCAAAGGGGAAAGGAGGGGGAAGCAAACAAAGGCACAAACAACAGAAAAAAAGCCAACCAGATGAAGCAACTGTTACCCTCAAGCACCTAAATGAACTGATTCAGGCATTTGAACACGGAGTCAACGTTCCTCACCCTGTGCCTCCAAAGAGGGGCCGAGCTGCTTGCTCTGCAGAGCCGGGCTGCGGCAGGAGCTGCTGCCCAAGGAGTGTGGAGCTGGGCACGGGACAGCCAGCACTCACAAAAATACTGTCCCAGCTATCAGGTGGGGAAGGGGAAGGCAGTTTCCCTTAGCATAGCTCTGTGACACCTTGGGAATGGGCGAGCAGGGCATCCCACTACACCTAAATCACCAGTCACAGCGAGTCTGAGCAAGGAAGGGGGGACAGCAGCAGTGGGTGCATTGATCACAACCATGACTCACAGCAGAGCTATGTTGGCCAAAGGGAAGCACATTGCGCTTGGCTCCAGGGTGGTGGGGGATGCTGCCAGAGCCTGTCCATCCTCTTGGTGCCACCCCACAGCGATCCCAGCTCACCTACCCCAGATCCCATCAGCCAGAGCCAGGCAGCCTCTCCCAGCCACCTCATCAGCCACCATGCCTGGCTGAGATGCGACCACTTCTCTTACCTCCTCCTTCTGTGTAGGAGGATGCAAAGGGCTCACTGAGATTGGCTTGTGCTGCTTTTCCAGAAAAAAAGTTTGACATTAATTCCAGCCAAAGACTTTAGTTATTTCAGCCACACTGGACACACTGGTGGGAACATCCTGGCACTGGGCAAAGAGGAGAATGAGCAAGGTGACTCCTGTATCTTCCTTCCTCCACTAATTGTCAACCCTAATTTCTCAGACCTCATGAGCACTGAGAAATGTTATAGTAAAAATTCCATGGATTCCAGTGAATCCTGTTTTCAGCTTTCAGGTGCTAAATGTTGGTAGTGAAGAACGGAGTGGACCTGGAAGAGCGAAAGTAAGACACAGGAGAAGGAAGGGACGGAAGAAACTTCCACTTCTCTAGGTGTTTCTTCCTTGCAGCTTCCACCAGGACAAAAATGTGTTAAGGATTTATAGGGGAAGGCAGTTTTCTGTTTAGACCCCACTAACTGCCATAGATCTCTGCTTTCTTTACCAGTTCCCTCATGGAAGAGGTTTATCACTTTGCTCCAGCTGTGACACTGGCTTGCAAGTGTTAGTTGCTTTGCTTGGCTGACTGATGCCTTAAATCTGGAGGCTACTGGGTCAATCCCAACTCATGGCCTTCCCAGATGATCATGACAGACAACCTCACAATGTCAGAAAAGGTCTGCTTTCATTTTTGTTTGGGGAAAATCTTTGTTCAGATTTTGTCCTTCCCTCCTTATCTTTGTGGATGCTTCCCAATTCCTGGATACAGCAAATCCATGACCCTTGGCTGACTCATTCCCTATACGAGCATAGCAGTGGATTTCATGACAAAGTCCCATGGTCTCAGGATAATTACTTGCTTAAAGTCTCAGATGGAGTGCCTAGATACAAGCAAACTCCCAAACTCCTGACATTTATCACTCTAAAGAGCAGCCAGCGGAAAGGCGGTCCCTATCAGATAAGAGGTGTCAGTCAAGATTTCAATGTAGTCGGCTGCGGCTTGAAAAGGACACACCACAGCATATCTGCAGGATGAAGCGTGGCGAATGTTAAATTTCCACAGCGTGGGAATTAGCACAATGGATCCCATCTCCATACGTGATAATGGGAAACTCATCATTCTCTTACGCGAACTTTAATGCCAAAAACTTGCCACAGAGAACCACCGAGGACACAAGGGCTTTTTCTTCAAAGCTTCTGAGATAGGCAGCATTAAAGGCATTTGCTTTGAGCTGGCTGTGTGTTAAGCTTCATCTCTGTCCCTTCATCTCTTCCCAATCAAGCTGTGTCTCAGTCAGCACCCAGTTGTTAAATTCTGGATGGATTAAAGAGCATGAGAAAATGCTTTTTTTAGGAAAGCGATGTTTATCCATCACTCATCTGGGTGAGTGTTAAACTTCAGATCCTTTGCTTCTCTAATGATCATTGCATGCGGTGCATTCAGAGGCTTTGCATTGCACAGTAGTGGGGATGTTTGATCTAAAGACTTCTCCTTGCCCAAGATTAAATCTGAATTTGGATCATCCTTTGGGGTCTAATTGCGTAGGATTTTGGTGGCAGTGCAGCAGGGCCACAGAGTGTATTGGCAGGAAGAAGAGGATAGGAATTCCCCACATGACCTGACAGGGCCCAGGAGATTGCAATAATGTTTTGGGCAGAGGAGAAAATGAAGTTCAAAGACAGAAAAAACAGCTTTCCTTGTTCAGTGTTAAAAATGAAAAAAGAGGGAAGATAATCTCTCTAATCAAATTCCTAGAATTCGTGCAGGCTTCCAACTAATGCCAACTTAGAAGAAGCATTGACCGGTTTCAGACCCTCTCTGATGGAGACGTGGGTGGACAGGGATCAGACCGACAGGAAGGTCCTCAAAACTGCGAAGTTTCAACACTGCATCAAGCATAATTATACCTGTCAAAGATGACATACTCCTGGAAATTGTCTGTTGCAGAGCTAATGGCAGAGGGACTCTTGTAAAACCCTCCACATAATTTCTGGATGCCTCAGACCTCCAGAAACTCTCTTGACAGGCAGATGATATCTTGCTGTGCAACAGGAGGCTCTGGTTTAACTACAGGTGGTGTTGGGCCAAACAGTTTGAAACACCTTTGTTTTTCTTGATCTGGAAAAGTCCACGCTTTGCATTTTGGGAGTGTCATCACTTAAAGAGATACAAGAAATATCATGTCATAAAATGACCACCTGCCAGTTAGCTCCTCTGGTCTGTCACTTCCAGTAAAGGGCAAACACTTCAACAGAGCAAGGAAACACATGATGATACTGGGCTGCCTGGTAAAACAAATACCTGGTTCCCCCCCTTCTCAACCTTTCAAATGACTTCTACAAAAAAAAAAGGAGATGTTTTCCCAAAAAAAGTATCCCTGTATGGGACCCAAGCACAGCGCTGATGGTAGCCAAGAAATACAGGCAATAGCTACAATATCACTCCCTGGTTCAACTTCTTGCCAGCCCAGCAGTGCAAAGATGACTTGAAGTTCCCCCCAGAACAGCAGCTTTCCTCCCCATAAAAGAAACCTCAACCAGATTAAGGCTAAGTAGGAAGGAAAGGCCTGTGTCAGAGCAGGACAGAAACCACAGGGCTTGCTACAGCTTCTCTTCAGCTCTTATCCTAGTAGATCCCAGTGCCTGCCCTGCTCAGGTGGATCTGGAAAACTGTCTTAGAGATCCTAGACAAAGATAGACTATGCCATGTACATATTAGCCCGAGCCAGAGCTAACACACACAGGTATGTCCGCATTGCATCAGAGCCTGCTAACCACGCTGCAGATGAGGCTCTTTTTCCTGCCCAGCGGCACTTCTTTCATTGCCACACCACCACACGCTGCCAGCTCCATCTTCACATGCCCTGGGGAGCAGGAAGGTCAGCACTTGGTGCCAAAGGATGAAACGTTGAAAACCTCATCCAGCTGAGATTAAATTAAGGGAGAAGAGATGGAGCACGCCAAACACAGTGAGCCTTCGATAAACGCTCATTGTCTTCACTGGGAGCTGGGTTTGAATAAGAAGAAGTTCAGGATTTGGCAGACTGTATGTAAAATGTTGCAGAATGACTGCTATGTGCATGCAGCTAGTTTTCATGCATAATATATATAGGAGCATACCATATGTTTAAAGCATCAGGCAATCGGGCCAATCTTGGATCATATTATAAAGCTTTCCTGCAGAGTTGCATTTGTGCTAAACAGATGCACTTCTCCTTGCCCCCCGTCCTCCCCCCAAGCTTCCCAGCCTGCCAACACTCACTTATAAGGAAACCAGGTGTCCATCTTTAAAAAAAGAAATAAATCAGTATCCAAAGGAATCTGTCCAGGAAGAAAGTAAGTGCCCATCTCCGCTATTTTTGTTTCAAACAGGAAGTATGTTGCCAAACAAACTACCAAATGGACAAACAAGAATCAAAACAAGAAAAAGGGAGACATGAAAACTCATAGGAATTAGGTTCTGAATTCTGCAAAGCCAAATGCTAATTGCACCAGTCCTCAAATGTACAGAACAGATGAATTCAAGAACAGAAAGTGCGCCAATGATAGCAGATATGCTCTGAATGAAACATGTCCTGCATTGGTTATGAGAAGGGCTGGATGCTCTTGTCTTTAAAGTGTATGGTTTGATTTTATATTAATTCATCAGCAGCATCACAGATCTCAGGGGCTCGTCTCCGCTCATTATAGGTGCTTTGCATATATGGTTGGAAAAGAATCACCATCTGATTTGTCTCGTTGCTGCTCTCTGCTGTCGCTGTGTTACCCTGCTCGGGAGCTTTTGGCAGACCCCTCCATGTATCAGGAGCTCTGCGGGGCCCTAGCTCAGCCCCAGTGGGTGCCGGGTGCCCCGTGCCAGTGCAAGCGGCTCTGCCGGCTGGAACGAGAGCCCAGCATCTCCCAGTGTGCTGGGTGTTGGCAGCAGCTGGGCAGGGATGTCGAGGAAACCCAGGGGCAACCCTTCTTGTGCACATCACCCTCAAGTGAGCAAGAGTAGCTCTGTCCTCCTGCAATGCTTCAAGAGACATTCTCTCCATCAGTCCTTGGGGGAACAGCAGAACCACCTTGCAGGTGAAAGCCAACAGGCTCAGCAGCAGAGCAGATGGGAAACACTTGCAGCTGGCTCCCTATCCTTTACATGGAGTTCCCTCCACTCGTGCGAGCTCTTAAGGCCATGTTTTATATCCTAATTAAACTGAAAGAAAAGGAATTGGATAACAGTCTAAAAGATTTGCAAGCTACATCTATTTCAGAAAATGACTCATGTTCCCACTAGTGTAGCTCATCAGGTCCAGCACATGCTCTAATGTGTGGGACTAATAGATTTGTAACAGTGATATCTAATATGAGTCTGTTCCGGTTACATACTTATCATGGGTCCTCGCAGGCTTTCCATTAAAGCTGCTGAATGAAAGCAGTTTTTATTAAAGAAAAAGAGGCAAAAAAAAACCTCTTTGCCCATAAATCGCTCAGCACATTAACCCCCAAAACAATTCACTGAGGCAAGGTCATATTTCCCTTACATTAATTTAAATCCTTGGAAAGTTCAATGAGATGAGAAGACAAGACAAAACACAAGAGGCTGTGTCTTCGGCTGCCATGAATCAGCGTTGCTTCCCATCAGCTGAGAATCCAACCATATATCTAGAGAGAGCTATAGGAAATATATAACAATTTCTTTACAGTCTTGGGGGTCTGGTAATGATGATCCATGTTTCTTTATTACTTGAGAAGGAAGGGAGTGACTACAAGGACAGATGACACTTGGCAGGTGAGAGCGGGTTTTACAGCCCCAGGGGAAAAGCCCTTTTGATTTCAGCGAGCTCGAGTTTGTCCCGTGGTGTTAGAGGTCACTACAGTTAAGCGGAGGGAAAATATTTTGTTGCTTTGTTTTATTTCCAGGCAGTATTTCAGTGGGACAGGTCCTGATGCCAGTCTCAGGCGGCAGTAGGATGTGACAAATCAAGTCACAGAGGGACAGGCTTAAGTGAAATATAGTCATGATGCTGCTGCTCTGCTGCTCGGTTATCTCCCATCCGCTGCTCTGAACAGCAAGGAAAGCTGCCAGCTCTGAACCCTGTACCGTGCGCTGTCCCTTTGATACCGCAGCGCTCTCCTTCATGTTTACACCCTTCAGATATTTTTAGGCTTTTTTTTCCACACATGGAAGTATGCGTTGTCATCTCGTAGCCTCGTTTAGTGGTTTGAGGCTTCCCACATAAATCGGTTTTTCCAAATGTCTGATCATTTAGTGATCAGAAGGCAGAAGGGGTGGTCTGGTCGCTCTTCTTTTAGCTTCCTCCCAGGTCTCATTATCTGGTCACGTTGTGGTGGCTGGGACCAAGCGTGTGGTTCGTTTTGAGGACAAATCAGAACCACATCGGGAAGGGCTGTTTCCTTCCCACGGCATAATTTGCCTCCACAGAGGCAGACGATTTTATTTGCAGTAATATACTATTTCAGTCTGATCTCTAATTTGTCATCTGCTGGCACCTCAAGGACCCTTTCTGTACCTTACCTGAAACCGATGGAAAATAGGTTGTCAAAACTGTTAATTTCTGATATAGTTGGAGGGGAAGGGTGTTCTCTGAAAACACCTTATGGTCTAGGATGAATTCTTTTTGGTGGAGGGAGCTTGATTTTTTAAATTATTTTTTAGCAATCTTCTCCCCAGGAAAATAAGGTTTTAATATGCTTCACCTTGAGGCCTTCCACATCTCTTCTTTTTGTGGATTGTCTCAACCATTTTGGATAGCATTCCTGTACATACAAATATTTGGCAGGTTTAACAGCAAGCAAATATCAAATTACAGTAACGGATTTGTGGGCACGCTCTGGTCCGACTAGACAGACAGCTAAGAACTATAAAGTGTTCTGTCAAATAATTATTCCCATAAAATTTCATTCTCCATAGTGGTCATGTCATCCAGATCAAACCCTTGGTTCTTCCTCAAAAAAATTTCTCAGAACATGCTTGTTGTCCCCCTCAGGCACCATTAAAACAAGCCACCCCAGATCATGAAATTGAAATGCATTCAACCCATTATTCTGGGAAGAAAAAGCTGTTTCAGGCCAAATCCAATTATGTACCATGCTTGTAACTTCATTCCAGAAAACCTTTGGAGCCAAATAGGTCCATGTTAGCCATTATGGGGCGTTTCTTAGCAAAAAATCTCCTATTGCCATAGTCACTCCTCCCTGTCCCACCCTTGCAATGAACTCCAACAACTGGCAGATCCAAGTTGGTTGTTGACACGAAGGTGAGAAGTTGGGTGGTTGGGAGCAGCATGACAATTATCCGAGGCTTGACGAGATCTCCCCCCTTCACCCACCTCTGATCCCCGACGCTTCCCAACATGAGGAGCAGCTCCTGGGGCAGCAGCTTCGCAACCGGGACACAACCATGGGTTAGCGCTTCACTCTTCATCACGTATTAAGCCCGTCAGTGTACATGACAGCTCTTGCCGCTGTGAAATGCAATCCTGCCTCTTTATGGGCTCTGTGGGTTACGGAGGGTGGTGGGTAACCATAGAAACGATGTTGTAAAACAGCATGGGAGTTGACGTGTAATAAAGTGCTACCACCGTGAAACACCTGAACAGAGCCCTTCAGGAGGAATCATTATGGATGCACTTGTAACGGGTTTGAGCAGGGATGTCCTGTGCAGAAAGTCAAGCGCAGGCTGGAGGATGGATTCGGTATGGGAAGGCAGGTACCAACCATTAATGCAACTTAAAGTCCTTAAATTAAAGCCTGGAAACCCACTATATTCACACTGTTTTTCATTCAGCTTCAGAAAGGAGCAGGTGATGCTGAGCTCTGCTCCCTGTCCCCACACAGTTTTGGGGCTGTGTTCACTGAAATCTCCTACCAGCACACCCACAAGCCTGGTCAGGATTTTCTGGAGGAAATCCTGGCTCTTCTTGGCTTGTTCCAAAGACCAGTTCATGGATGGAGGACACACTTCTAATTACACAGAAGCAATTAAATACAAGATATCCTAGAAATAATGGTAGTCAGTAACCGACAGTAACCTGCGGAAGCAGGTTCACAGATCAACATCATAAAAATATCAGCTTCTATTCTTTCCAATAGAAGTTGAACGCCAACGGAGCTCCAACAGACATGCCACACCAAGGAGCTTTCACTCTTAACACTCAGCTTCCTGACTGTTTCTGTCAAGACATTCCCATGAATCTCAGTGGACTGTGAGGACTGGAGAAGGTACAACTATAAAAGCCATGGTTTCAGGAGGAGAGGAAGAGCAGATGCTCTTCCTCCACCTCCATTATTCATCTGCATTGGGGACAGTCACCATCTGGACCTGAGATTTCAGGCCAGTGTTATTCCTTCTCTTGCCATATCTACATCTTCAGCAGTAGAAAACAGTAATGCAAGTGCGGCACGGTCCTACGCTGACATTGGTTTCTGTCTGAATTCTCCTACACGTGGGACATGATAATAAATCATACACAGAGCACGCTGATCGATTCTGGCCGAGCAGTATGTTAGTCTCCAGGGCCAACAAACCAGCACACAAATAAAGTTTCCTTACTCAATGTGCTATGCTGTGATAAAAAAAGTTCTTCTGCATCCCAGGCAGGTCATTTAGCCTCCTGTGCAAGGAGAATGTCAAAAAGCTACACATGTAGGCATTAGGAAATGCTCCCACCTGATGTTCTCAAAGTGAGCTCTCCAACAGCTCAATGTTCCCCCTGTAGTTCTAATAATTAATGGAAAACAGAGTCCTCTGGGAAAATTGTCACCGGCTAATTAATAAAAAATGAAAACGAGAGAGCAAGAAGAAAGAACAGAGATGTTGCAGAAAGCCTGCAAATTGAAAGAGGCGGACTTACAGTTGTGATTTCCTTCCCAGTCTCAGAGGGAACGTAACGCATGCTCCCCGTTCATCAACGGCTCACGCAGGACTCTCCGCTTCTTCCATTCACACTTCTGAAACAAGAGACATTGTGACTGAAATGTTCGCTTCTTGCCACATTTCTCAATGGCCCTGCACGCACAGACTTGCTTGCAGATAGGGGAATGAGTGTCAAGGACAAATCTCCAGAGCCCTGCGGGATCTATTACCAGGTGATCACTTGAAAATAAAGGTCGCTGTTTGTTTTCTACCTGTGGGTTCAATCTGCTTATCAGTCTGATGGGGGTGGTGCATTAAAACCCAGGAAAGATGTCCTTTCTCTATCAAAGCAGTGATGAAATGTCCTTTTGTTTCAGCATCTCTGAAATGCCTCCCCAAAGAGTGAATGCTCTTCCTCATGCTCAAGCACGTTTATCTCACTGCTCCTAAAGGAGACTAGAGAAGAGTTTAAAAATCCCCAAACTTTCAAGGTCAAAATTGATGTCCTCTTGGGAAATGGGGCTAAGAAACCATTGCTGGAAATGCCCAGCTCCCAGTGCTGTCTCCACCTGCAGTTTGCCAACACAAGTGCCTGAGCTATCACAGTTGCTGGGGAATCCTGAGAGGGAAGAGGATGAAGACGGATGGTCTTATGATTAAGCCAGAAGACAGGGATTCAAGGGATCTGGCGTCACTTATAGACCTCCTGCACTGACTTTGGGCAAGTCAATTAACCTCTCTGTGCCTCTGCTTGCCATCTGTAAAATGGAGATAAGAGACTTCCCTACAGCACAGGAGTGTTCGAAGGAGACTTGTGCGTTTGACAGATGCTCTCATCCGATGCCAACAGGAGTCATGAGATTTCAGTGACAGGAGAGTGATGGAGTGGAGAAGACCCACTGCCATTTGGGGTTATGTAGTTTTGTGAAAACTCAATAGGTATCCGTTCTGCTTCCCTCGTCACCTCCTTTGCACCTGTCTGTCTTCCAAGGTACAAATGCTCTCTCGACCGAGCACTGGCTCCGATACCAGCGGTGGGAACCCACAAGTCTCATAGGATGCTTCCCATCCCTCCACGAGAGCTCAAGTGGATCAGCGAGGATTTTTGCCACTAAAAAAAAAAAAGTAATGGGAGTGTCAGAAAAAAAGCCATGGGGAGGCCAGCCCTGCCTTACCCCTGTGAGTGTGGCAGTGCCTGAGGTGAAAGGTTCTGCTGCCCTGGGTCCCACCTCCCTTGTTCCCACAGGAGACCCAGGTAAATCCCTGCTCCTGGAGGGGCATCCTGCCCATTGCAGCAGTGCGAGAGGCATCACAGCTGGCCTGGCTTGTCCATCTCTCCCACCACACCACAGGGGCTCGCTAATCCCTCCAAACCCTTTACAGCTCTGCAAACAAGGGAACATAATTTGCCATTATGTGTTTTGATTTCTGGATTTTTTTTAAGCATCAGAAAAGAAAAACATTCCTGTGCTTTCACAGGGAACGCTTATTTCCCCTACCAGCTTCACAAGACAAGTTAAAGCATCTAATCCTGACCCTGGCAGAGCCCGCCTGACCCTTCTCTGCAAAGCTCGGGGAGAGGATTTCTTTCCCTCTCCTGTTGGTTTATTTTTCCTTGTATTAAAATCCCATAGTGTTATTAAAAGGAATTGTTCGATTGCTTTAATTGGCTCAGAAGATAAATTCTTCCCTCAGCCTGGGGGTCATGGCCATCAGCAGCTATTTATTAGCTGCATTGATTGAGAAGAACAGCCTTTAAATGGAAATAAATTGAATTCTATGGCAAAGAGGATTCCATACAGGCTATTAATGTAAGACAAGGAGCTTAGCAGTTTTATTTTTTATTTATTTGTTCCCTCCTCAGCTCCTAGCTATCCTCAAGTTTCCAGCTACTTCCCATGTCTCCCACCTACATGGGTGAGAGCAGGCACAAGGGTGACAGTGATGATGGAGACTTGGATGAGCTCAGACAGGCTCCAAATCAGGTCCCCAGGAGCCTGTGGAGGAAAGAAGAGTGATGGGGAGCAAGGTGAGATGTCCACACGCATGCACAATAGGAACGAGAGGGGGAGTAGAGCTCTCCCACTCTCTCTGGGGCATTTTTATTCTATTTTTGCCTTCTCCACTGCTCAGGGATTGTCTTTGCTGCTCCCCCATCGGCTCCAGAATACATTTCATGGTGCTCGCCTTCATTCCAGAGTTTAATTGCTTGAGATTGTTACTTGTAGGCTGTTAATTTATTAAAACCAGATCTTCCGTATTACTCTGGAGTCCAGAAGAATCATTGCCTTCTATTAAAGGCAGTGGTGCGTGCCCGCTTGTCTTTTTTCTCTGGTCACCTCTGTAATTGCAGCCCTCTGCTAAGATGGAAAACTCCCCCCCTACCAGCAAAGCATCCTCCACAGGGCAGGTGGGCTGAGGAACACATACAGGAGACAAACTCACTCAGGGTGTAAACAGATATAACTTCTCTGATGTCCACAGAGGAGTGTGTGGTTGCATTGGAGACACACAAAGCCTCTAAGCTGTTCAGGTCATGTTTCCCCAGGTGGGACAAAAAGTGAAGTTAGGGGCTCCTGGTGACAGACAGTTGCTGGAGGCATAATGCAGACTAAATCTTGCCAAAATACGACCATGGATCCCCATAGCATCCAATGGAGCCAGCATTGCCCTCGCCCAGCTAAGCACAGAAAGATCTTCCTTGGTAGTATGGGCCATCTTTTTAGTAAAACACATCCCTCAAAGCTAGGCACTTGCACCGTATACTGGTGCCATTAGCACAGATGGGATTCATATACCAGGAGATATATAGAGAGATATCTGCATATATATATTTCTCCATATACTAGGACCAGAAACTCCCCACTTCTTCTCAACCACCATCTCTCCAACCAGTCCCTCCATCTCCCCAAGGCTGCCCAGCTGCCTTCATCATGCCCTGATTCTTCCCTGCCTGGTTTCCTTGGCAGTCCCATGCACACATCTGATCCTACAAAACTGCTCAATAGCATCTGAAACGTACAAGTAGCATCCCTTAAGGCAGTGCCTGAGCCTGGTTTTCAAACTCATAAAGGAAGGAAATCAACAGACAATTGGGAGATGGAAAATCACCATATATTTGAGATACTGCTGAGCAGCAGTGTGGGCGATGTTTGCCCCTTTCAGACTGTTTTCTGGGATCCTGCCATCATAAGAGGCAAATACCCCTCAATACATTACAGATATTGGAGTCAACAACCCACACAGCCCCCTTGTGTCATGGCACAGCCCATATTTTAGACGCACAGTGTGCTGTCTCCCTTGAATTTGGGTGCCTCGGATTTGTATCCTCACCTAGACTGGGCACTGAGCTTCACAGATGTGGAATTGCAAGCCCAAAAATGAGACAAAACCATCACCAAATGCTGGGATGAGGCACTGGATCCAGCCCAGCTGGGGGATACCCCTGGGGTTTCCAGCCTGCTGTCAGGAGGGCTCAGGAGTCCGAGTCCTCCTGTGGTCCAAAGGCCACCGATGCTCCATGAGGCACCCAGCCAGCCCATGACACTATTCACAGAAAGTGAGTGACTGGGGCACGGGTCCCAGCACCTGCAGGCAGGTGCAGGCAGAGGCACAGGCAGAGGCACAGACACAGGCACAGGTACCAGCTCTCGTTACCCACCAGCCGGCAATTATAACACTAGCATTACAAGAGTAAAACAATAACATTTTGTTTACCTCCTAAATAGTTAGCTCATTTTAGCACTCTGCCTCCAAGTGCTAGATGATAACGGGATACAAGACAGGCGGTAGCTTTCTGTATCCAAAACAGTGTGGGTGCATCTGTGATTTTAAAGAAGTTGAGAGTTGCTGCTCCAGACTCCCAATCCTAGAGATGGTGTGGCTGGAGGTGGTGGTATGAGCTGTAGGTTGGACTGGATATGAGGATATCTCAGGGATACAGAGCTGGGGCAAGCTAGACTAGCTGCTCTGGTGCCTGTGGACTGGCTTTGACCTACATCCTTTGAAGCGCTGGTTCCTTGAAACAGCCTGCGTTATTCTAGGATTGCTTTGCTTTTACCTAAGTACTTGATTTATTTTAAGTACAAATGTCTCAGCATCTAATCTGAGATCTGCAAGCAGGAGCACACAGCAAAAGATGGCATTTACAAAGATCCCAAAAAACGCATTTCATTTAGATTAAGCAAGGCAGTTATTGTGTTTTAATATAGGAATTGATTATTATAAGTATGCGTATTGAGCTTAACAGCTTAGATTTGTATCTATTTCATCACTGTTAATCTTTGATAAATATGTTTTTAATAATCTCTAGGTATTTATTGAACATAAAACTGTCTTGTGAAATTGAGAGTAAGATTGCTAAAGATACTTATTGTACACTACAACAAAAATTCATTATTAAAAACCTTTCACTGAGGTTTACTTTTAACCACAAGATAACAGATATGCATACTGCATAGTTAATCTATAATAAATACATTTGTAATAAACTATTGATATTTAACCTGCAGTAACCATCTTAATAAATATGATACACTGAAATGGATATTGGGCAAGCTGCTCTTTTTAGCTTGTCAAACACTTGGAGAATATGGGGTGAGAAGGAAGAAAGCCGTGACCTGGTAGAAGGCAGTTTCTTTATCAGTCCTCCAAAGCCCTCACCTACCCTGGCCACTGGACTCATTGCTATTTCAGTCCCCAAATCTCCAGCCCCACGTTCTTACACGGCTCTGTCATTTGATCTCAGTCCTGAGTCAAATTAACATTTGGCCCCAGCCATCCGTACGACTCCGGCAGGCTGTGCGATGCAAAGGCTGTTAATTCAGCTCCTGGTGCCCTCAGATGATGCTCTGTCTGCCCAATAGTTTTGCAAAGTAGATAAACATCCTCAAGGGATAGGAACAGACCAGAGCCCATACTCCTGGGGTGGAAAAAACACAAGCTTTCTGAGAATATGGATCAACAGAGAAGCTCAAATGAGGAGAACTTTGAACTCAGCAGAGGCCACCAAATGCCTTTGACACATGAACTGGACGGGGTTTTGACTCCAAGCCATCAGAGGCAAAAGACTTGACCTGCAGGCTGCTTAGACCCCCTGGGATACTCTCAAAGATGTATTTGTCATTCTTTGCATCCCTTAACAACTGAGGTTAGTTGCAACAAGCCAGCTCTAGTGGATATGCACAAAATTTCCCTCCCACACTAATCAAATGGGAGAGGAGCAGAGTACTTCCTCCCATGTCCTCTCTTCTGGGTCCTGCCCCATTTGTTGTACGGCCACTCGTACAGGCCCTGTAATCCTTCATGTAGGCCACCATCTGATTCCCATGTATCAGAGAGAGCCAAAGATCTTAACATGCAACTTTTAATTAAGCTGTTATCATCTGTCACAAACATGAAATTAATGGTCCTACATCATAATCATAAATTCATACATAACCCCATGCACCAGCAAATAACTCTTTGCAGTGATACGACAATGGTAAGCTGATTTGCAAGAAGCGCACACTACCCAGGAATCCTAATTAACCAAATTAACACCATCACTTCAAATCATGTCCCAGCAGTAGGACATTTCCGATTGGCCTCAGGCTGGAGCAAAGCAGCCAAACGAAAACCTGACAACATCTCCGCGGGTCCAGCAGGCCAACCCTTTACTGAGGGAAATATCTGCTGTCCATCCATGCACACAAGGAAGGGATCAAAAAATCTCGCGAGCATTTGTAGGTACCAACCCAAGGCAGACTATAGCATAGCGACGCTGTGCAACAGAGGAGCAGTTCTCGGTTTCTCATGCATTTCCCAAATTTAACCAGCAGCATCAGGAACCCCTTCCTGCCATGCTGGCTTGTTCCACGGGGTCGTGACACCGCCAAATCCCCCTGGGGAGTGCCAAATAGTGCTTTGGATGAGCCAAGTGGTGGGTCTGGGGTCATGGAACAGAGCTGGCAAGAGAAGCTGATGTGGAGCAGTCTCCACAAACCACAAACCCATCTCCCTGAACCCACTTGTTTGCGCTGGTTTCCACTTGTGACTTGCCTGAGCTGTTTAGAGCTCAACACCTTTTCTTTTTCCCCCTTCAGGGTAGTCAGGTTTTACTATTTCTGCCATGGGAAGAACAAGTTGCTGTTTTGGGAGCGTGTGGGATTCAAGCCCACGACAGTCTTGACACTCCCTGCTTGAAGGACAAGAGCCGCAACCTGTGTGCCAGAGGGACCAGCTCATGTCTCTCTCCATGTTCAGCCTGGACAATAGGGTGGCTCAGTCCCACCAGGGTCCTCACGTTGGGGTGTTGAATGGCCTCAGCTCCCCGGGAACAGGGTCCAGAGCTCCCATCCCTGCTCTGAACCAATGCTCTAAAAGCTGGGGTGGGGCGGTTGGACCAAGAGAAAAAGGAGGCTCCTACCAGAAGTGGGGTTCGAACCCACGCGGGCATGCGCCCATTGGATCTTAAGTCCAACGCCTTCACCACTCGGCCATCCTGGTCAGCTGTAAGCTCTCCCCTGGCCCACCAGCTCCTCCTCTGGAGAGCACACACCTCACCAAGCCCTCGAGGTCCCAACCCAAGACACTTCCCAAGCCCAGTGACACCTTCCCCTCCTCACTGCTTTCTTTTATGTCCTCAGCAAACTGGTGGAACATCTCATTGGGAGGCACCAGGTCTCATGGGTTATGGAGGATGGCATAGCCCCTGTGTGCCACACTAGGTCCTTGTGCAAGGACCATAGTCATTGGTGATAACACCACCAGGGACCCTGGTGCAGGAGAGGCATCTCTGGAGGGTCTCAGCCTGACCCCGCCGGGTGCCTAGGGGGAAGGGAGCAGCTCTGACAGCCCGACAGTCTCAGCCAGACATGCCATGTGGTTAAAGCACTGCCCGTGCACCTCGCATCCCACTCCTCACCCCCTCCAGTCCACATTTGGGACTCTAGGGCATTTAGCTGGGAAAGACAGTGGGGCAGGAGAGTCTTTCTGTTTCCTTTGGGGTTAGGTACAGCTTTTTTTCTGCCATCTGGGGAAAAGACAAAAAAACCAAACACAAAAGCCTCTCTTGAATCACATGGGATTCAAACCCACAGCCCCCACTTGTGTGCAAGAGGTCTTTAGCCCTTCAGCCACAGGAGCCTGATAATTTCTGTCTCTGGTTTCAGCCACCCTCATTCTTCCCAGGCCAGCACCTTCACAGAGGGATGCTATCACACAGAGAAACCTGGCCAGGCCTTTTCACCAGAGGATCCTGTCTGCTGGAGACATGCTTGGCCTGGCAGTCCTGGCCCTGTCCTGCTTGAAGATGAGAGCAATTCCCTCCTCGCTTCCCCAGGGACTGCTCACGACTGTGCCCTGGGGTAGCTGAACTGCTTGGAGGGCTTACGATTGGCTGCAGAGGTGAGAGGCACTGGCCAGAAACAGAAGTGTTTCCAGGTCTCAAAAGAGGGTGACACAGAGCTCTTCAGTCAGGAGGGGTCACCCTGGCCTCTAGAGATAATTCAGGAGTGCTAGGAAGCAAGGCAGAAGGACCCCAGGCATCCTACTGGAAGATGCTGCAGGTCCTCAGCTCAGCAGAGGACTGGGACAACCTATTCAGAGGCAAAAATCCTGCCAGGAGGAAAATTCACCCCCTTAGGTGCCAAGAGGGGACAACAACTTTCCCTGCTTCCCTTTGCCCTTCATATTTCAGTCACAGCTATCTACTATGCTGGTCCAAGTGTGCAGAATTGCAGTTCAGCATCCCTGGATGCCTCCAGCTGCAGCACCCGCATTAATATAAAATGAAGCCGTGCTCACCAAGGGTGTTGCGCTCACCAGCTCCCGAGGAATCTGCTCCTAATGAGTGACTTCAAAGCATTAATGAGCTTGCAAAGCTCTCCTCTTCGTTTACAGAGCTGGATCTTGCACGCTTGACATTAAGACAGGGGTCACCCATCAGCCGAAGAGGATGTGTGTGCATGTCGGCGAATATAATATATTTGTCATCCTCTAAGAAGCAAAGATTAATCATGCCCTCTCTGAAAGGAAGCTTTTATGCCACATCTGCTCTTCACAGCATGGAGAGAAGTGACCTGCCCGCAAGGACATCCATGACCCACACTGCTCAGATCCCCATAGCACCCAGCAAGTCCACCTTTGAAGTTAACATCCCACCTTAAACCTTTGGGTCCAGGCTGGGAAATGCTACTTGAATTGGCAGCCTGAGGGATGAATAAAGTGGTGGAATTGTGCTCCGGCACAGGTTTAAGGCATGCGTGGGGGGGAGAGGTATGGATGTGTAGGGAGCAGGTTTGACTGACACTTCCTGCTCTGTGGCATCCTCCCAGCACAGGCAAGGAAAGGAGATGCTGGCCCAGAAGAGCAAGGGCTGCAAAATGCATCTGCTGCTCTCTCCAGGGACCACCCCCTCCCAGCCACAATCCCCTCCAAGCCTCCCTGAGCTCACCATAAATCTCTGTGTTGAAACAGCCTCCAGTGCCTGCCTGGCTACCAGCCCAGTTGCACCCATTTTAGGAGCTGAGCCTATCCATGGGCTAGGAGGAAGCTGAGCTAGGAGGAAGCCATGCAAACAAACTGTGCTGAGGGACCAGCAGCCAGCCTGAGCACGAGCCTGCTGCTGGGCACTGCTTGCCCTTCCTCCCAAAGCCTCTCAGCCTCTTCAGCCTTTCCAGAGCCCTCTAGCTGCTGACACCCTGGTTGGCATTTGTGCTGCCGCAGGGATGCTTGGATGAGGCACGGAGCAATGAGGTATCGGCTTGTTATTGTATCGCTGTTGCCAAACTTTCAGGACAATCTCCATGTGCAGTCTACAGTGGCACTGGCGTGGGCACAGCTCAGCTTCCCTTGCCGGGTTCAAACTTAACACAACACATATCCAAGGGGGTCAGTGGCACAACTTGGCTGTATTTAAAAATGCAGCCCCAAGCAGATGTTTCCCAGATGGCTGTGCATCATCTGCAAGGTTGCTCGGCTTCACCTGCAAACCTGCACAGAGAGCTGGCTGGCACTTCACTGGGTCTGGAGTCAGCCTTGCCTCTGGGAGGGTTGTAACATCAGCTGAATTACCTGTAGTGTCATGCATGTCTCCTATGCAATCCCAAGCCAGGCAGGCTGTACCTCGCTTGCAGTATCCCCATGAAATGACATCTTGAAGGTGACATGGCTATAGGCTTTCAGAACACATGTTCTGTAAGAGAAAGACATTAATAATGTCCTGAAGTCAGAAAGGTGTCATCCTTTGCTTCAGAAATACATTGGCAATGTTAACTGGAAAGCAATTTCTCCTCTCACCTTTTCTCCTTCCAAAAGAGATGTCCTGGCACTTGGTCTCTATTCAGTAGATCTGAGTTTAATTTAAATAGCCACTGGAGGCACCCACCATCCCACATGTTAATACTGCAGCTGGAGAGTGGCTGATTGGTAATTAAGAAAAAGAAAAAATCCAAACCCTTAAAGTTATGAGCAAGGCAGAGTAAAAATAGCACTTTAAGAGATTTCAGGCCAAAACTTCTCCACCTCCCGCTGAGGCAGGGGCAAAAACAATCTCTGCATCATTGCTTTAGAAGCTAGTTGGAAAAGAGAAAGAGTAGGACAGGGCTCTGCTCTGTACTCCTCTTATGCCCTTCCCCTGCTATGAGAGCAGTTCAGTGTGTAGGTTATGACCATCACGAGCACTAAGTGACCCAAATATTTGTCACAGATCAGCCCTACCAGGGTCATCTTAGGTTAAGTGAGAGATGGCAGCTTGTCTCCTCCTTGCACAGCAGGCTTTGGGGGGAAAATTCATGCTGCTTATAGCAACAGGGCTCCTGTATTGTGTTCATGTAGCAGTTAATGAGGAAGCTCTTTGGATTTTGTCACGTTTTAAATACACTATTGATGTCCCACATGCAACTGTAAACTACCACATTTTGAGAGTAGTTGGAGTTCACTGACAAAAAGACAAGTCGACCAGGGTAGCATTACTATTTAACTGGTCCTCAGTAGGTTTAAGAATAAACAAGCAAGCAAGCACAGGAGAAGAACACTCTTCCTTCCTATCTTTCCTCCCTCTTGAGAGGCAGTTCAGGAAATCAAGCCAGCCTCTCTTTGTATTCAGAGGGTTTTCTTTACAGAATGGCAAGAAAATACATGTTGTATTCCTATGGGTGAAAGCTTATACTCTGCAGAATTTGACATCATGCCCTGCTGCTCGTTGGCTCAAGTCAGCCCCTATGGAACTACAAACCTTATGGTGCTCTATAGCTCAAGAGGAAAGGTTTTCCGTGAAGCTTGCAAATACTGGTGTTTGGCCAGAAAACCAAAGACCACTTATTGTGGGCACACAGACTGGATTAAAAACCAGTGGAGTTGTGCAATTACAGGAGGTTATTTATCCCAGAGGGAAAATATGTTTTCTTTGTTGAGTAAGTTCTTTCAAAAAAACCAACAAAACCCCCATCAAACTGAAAGCAATGCAGCCACCAGAGCTAAAGTAGTAAGTCATAGAAAATAATGGATTTGTCTACTTTCTCCTGCTCAGGAATGATCTCCCAGCTGTTTACAATTTTCCACAAGCTATTGCTAGTCTAAATTATTCTCCCAGTTATTTTCCACAAATATTTCTTGGACAATGGACAGTTTCTCAAAAAACTAATCTTGAGGGTTCAAAGTATCTAGGCTTCACATCATTGTTTCTGCTTTGGTTCTGAATGGGCTCATAATAAGATGTCTGGAGCGAATGGTGATGGTTCAGCATTTCAAAGTCATCACCTACCCACATTCAAATATTCCCATAGATGTTCTGGACAGAATGCATGTGTAGCTCATCAAGGCTTTACCTTTGTTCAGTCTGGACTAGATTTTGTGAAAGATACCATCATGGACCCATCTCTCCCTGTTGCTGTTCCATGCCTTTTCCAAACACCATCACTTACAACACAGAGAAAATGAGTCACAGCTGTGTAGAAAAGAAAGCTCAAGAACACACTGAGGATCACAGCACTGTGATACTGATGCCTCAGATGCTGAGTGCCCAAATCATGGAGTCATTAAGGGACCTGATGTAAATGAGACATTCAGTGCATGTTCATCTATTCTTGCCTAATGCAGTCAAGCCAGAGTTTTTCTACAGTCGTTGCAGAGAGAGAAACCTGGCTGATCCTGACTTGAGGCACATGATCTCTGAAAACCCCTTCCAGCCCTGCTCTCCATGCCTGAATTTCAGCATATATTGGTCACCAGACATGTGTAAACCAGGCTCTATTAAGGGCATTCCAAAATCACACTAGAAAAACTTATGTGTTGCATATTTTTGGCTGCCTTTTCACGTGACAGAGGAGCTAGCCGTGGTAAACAAAGGCTCAACAGAGAACTCCATCCCTTAAGGGGTCATAACTTAGGAAACACTGCAGCACACTACTCTCAGAATCAAACCAGAGGGGAAATGAGGCGATGGAGTTATCACATGGACAAATATCAACAGAAGAGGCTTGCATATGTCAAAGAAGTCTCCTGCAATTATTTACATAGCTTGGACAAAAGTGTTGAAATGAATGGGAAAAACCTTTTGTGCTCCACCTGCAGCATCAGCAGTGCCCATTACTGCTCGTTATCTCAATGGGGAAGTGTGCAGGCGACATATCACATCCCAGATGTCAAGGTGCATCTGCATGAATTCTTAAAATGACATGTGTTCTTTAGCCCAGAGCTTGGCTCCAGGCTAAGAGCTAAATTTGATGTTCTCTGCAGCTAAAACTTCTTCAAAAACCATTCTGGGTTAATTAGGGAAGGGAAATTTTGGCTGCAGTCTGTAAAAGAAGATTGGCTTGGGAAATCGCATGGAAGTCGCGTTTTTTGCGAGAGCAAAGAGAAAGAACAGGCTCATTTCTAAAAGCGCTGCACCTAAGAACTTCAGAAAAGCACAGAACTTCACTGAAATACAATAAAAGGCACTGCCTGAAAGCAGAACATCTCCTTTGGCTCAGCATATCCTGTCCCAGAGGCACCACATCATTCCTGCTGCTCACAAAACAGCTTCTGTCTCCTTTTAATAGTTTTCTTTTTAGGCTTCTCATATTTAATTCTCTCTTTTTCCTTATGTAAGGTGCTTGGAAGGGTTGCAGTGTCAAACAATAATTACATCAGAGAAAATTTAGAATCCACAGTGTTAAAACGAGTCTTTGCTCTTGACAAAGGAATGAATGTAGGAAGTGAGGGGATACAGTTTTATCAAGGAGAGCACCCAGCTGACAGTGTAACAGCATCTCTCATGGGCTGGGGGCACCCACCTTCGGATGTCGGCAATCTCAGCTTGGAGCACATCAGCACATGCCTGCATTAGCATGGTCTGAGACCTAGATGCACGTTCACGCAGTGCTATCAGCACGTACATGCCTCTCCCCATGAACAACCTTGAGGTAGGCTTAAAATGCAGTTTTCCCATCCTCTTAACACCTCTGGATTAGCTAACGTACATGCACCTATAGCTATAGCTTCACCTCAGCTAAGGACCAAGCATTTCCTGGTGGCAGGATGCACCACCATGACCACCATCAGTCTGCTTACAACAGAAGTGAGAGAAGAAAAAGACTTATCTGCTTTCCCCAATCTGTGTTTCTGAAGATATACCCAAAGCAGGCTTCCAATACCTTTATAAATTATCTCCCATTATCTGTGCTGCAGTAACTGGACAGATATCTGCTGTGTTAAATTAAATTGTGTTGAAGTTGCAACTCAGTCTGACACAACACTGAATCTTGGACTATGCCTAGGTATTGCCACTGCCAGGGCGTTAAAGGAAGCCACTGGTAATAGTCTCGAAGTACCTGGGTTGCATTTTCCAACAAGTAATCAGAGAAGGGTGAGTTTGATCCTCCACCCATGGAGTTCATGTGGAAATCAGTGATGACTGAGGCTGTTATGAGTGAACAGAAACTTATGGAAAGAGCAGGAAAAAATTTTTCTCTCTAAGAGAGAGCACCAACAGCCTTACAGTGGACTCCAAGTAGATATATAGAAATACTGACAGGTATCAGTGGGACTATCTGTCATGCAACATCTAAAATCAGGTTGTGGTGAAGAGTAGGTGTACAGAATGAGCTCACACATAGTGCATACAAGAAGTTTTCTGGAGATAACAAGTTTATAGAATATATATATTTTTTCCCCATATGGGTTCCCAGCTGGACTTCTTTGCTGTCTTGGAAAAGACCAATTTGCTAAAAACATCAATAATGTCAAAATCCAGGATCCTCCTAATTAGATGTGACCTTTGAAGGGAACTGCTGAAGGCTGAGACCTCAGCCGCTTCTGTGCGCTTACCACTGCCTAACAGGAGGGCACCTGGACTGTGTGCATTTGTGTTTTCATTTGTTGCCTTTTATCTCACGTTCATAATACCAAGGTGAAGAAAAAGAGGCTCGTAGAAGAGCGGGAAGGGGAGGAGAGCAAACCTGTGAAGTCTCTGCAAGTCTTTCCACCACTTCAGCTCTGTCAGTCCTCCGTCTGGCATTTGAGACCCTTCACTTTGCTTTTCCTGCTCCACTTCATGCCCATCAGCTTGGCTCCTGTCCTTCCCGTCCTTCACTCCTCCTGCTGAGCAGAGGCCTTTGAGGGGCCAGGCCATCCCAAGGTGGAGCTGGCCGCCAGAAGAGTTTACAACACAGACAAGCTATCCCAAGCTGTATGGTTGGTGGCTTCCTGGGAAACTGGAAAAGAAACTTCCAAAGTTGAAAAGATAGATTAAAAAAAAAGGTTCTTAAAATTTCTGGTATTTCTCTGCAACTAAGACTTTTTTTACACTCAGTTTTCAGAAGAGCCACAGTGAAATGAATACTAAGCCCCTCTGAAGTCCTGTGGACATCAAGCACTTATCTCCCATGGCTTCCTTCAAAACTCCTGATCATAAACAACAGATGGACAAACTCTAGCATATTTCATTCATTCATCTGCTCTCTTTTGGTTGGGTTTTTTTTTGTGTGTGTTTGGGTTTTTATAAAGTAAGATACAGTCTTTCTTCTGGGATTTATAGCCTGATTTTGTAACAATTAGGCAAAGTAAACCATGTGGAGACTTTTTACGATCTGCTTGAAATGTAGAGTTTTGGAAAGTAGACAATGAAATTATTATTATTTTGCTGCACAGCTGTGCTAAAGCGCAGAGGAAAGAGTGAAAAGACACTAGTATTTGTTTATTTGGCTTTCAATTGCTATGACAAAGCAAATAACAGCTTTGCTCTTGGTCAACAATTGAGTTAATTGGTAACACCTCAAATTGTATGTCCTAAAAAACTCCTAATTAGCAGCTAAACACAGGATAAACTAGGTAACGCTTGTTCCTTTGTGCTCTAAGAGGACCTGCGAATTCATAATAGACAGCTAAACTTAAGATCCAAAAGCATCTGATTTAGCATGTA
Organism: Calonectris borealis; assembly: GCF_964195595.1. Lineage (NCBI taxonomy): Eukaryota > Metazoa > Chordata > Aves > Procellariiformes > Procellariidae > Calonectris > Calonectris borealis. Next base: position 12,859,400 of record NC_134321.1, read on the forward strand.
TATATGCAAGAAGTGATGTGTGTATGTGCGTGCACGTTCTTTCTTGATCTGTGTTCATATAGCACCCAGCACGATGGGGCTGAGGTCCCTAATGCATTCTCTAGACAACTGGGACCCAATCTAAAACTACAGATAGTGTTTTCCAGGAGACTTCTGCTGCCTCCAGCGGTCTCTGGGTCAGGGCCCACTGAGAGTCATTTTCTGTTGCCTCCCCTGTTTAGTTTTAGAGAGCTCCCAAGGAGATTCCCTCTCTTTGCTCTTTCATTTACCATCCAAGCCCCTGGCTCCGTGGGAAGGTACTCAGAGCACTGTGGGAAGAAATGATCCAGATACAAGCAGCGAAGCGGCTGGGAAAGAAAACGCAGATGTGTTAAAGAACCTGATGTGAAAACCTGTTCTGTAAAAAGGGCATTTCTGGGGAGAGTGCTAGAAATTATACACCTGGGCCAGCAATTCAGACATCCAAAGTGCACACTGTAAAACGTGGGCACTGGAGGCGTTGTGAGGAGATGACAGTTTACACCCTAATGAGGAAGCACAGTCAGAGTCCTTTAGCATGTGTCTGCAATACAGGTCCAGAATCAGAGGTCAGCATCTCTTGCTTGCCTGATGACCCCCTAAAATGAGCTCATGCATCTCAGTCGGTCTTTTGTTTAGTAAATGCCTGCAGCACGAGGCCATGGCAGGACGGCTGGTGTGCTGGCGATGCACAACTTTGCCACAAAAGGGGAAGATTGGTAACTCACGAAGGCAGCAGCTGTGTTCCACTCCCGAGTAGCAGGAGGCAGTAAGACTAACACGTAAAAATTCAGAAAGGACTGCTGGGTGCAGAAGCAGAAGACCAGACAATGGCGGAGGGTTTTCCCAAAATGCAGCATTAGTCCTCCTGTAGAGATGGATGAGGGAGAAGCTTTGCAGCAGCTCTCCACACTGCATTCTTCCTCCTTTCTTTCTCTAAAGCACTAACACGGACAGAGAGCTCTGGTCGCCTCCTCCTTGTCTGTCTCCTGAGGGACAGCCGCACGAACACTTTGGCAACCCCAGTCCAGCTGCCACGAGTTGGATGTGAGAAGCGGGGAGCTGGTGACACACTGCCCAGTTTCTTGGTAACGACATAACCCCAACCCAGGGGTGGGAACACATTAGTCCTGTACCTAGACTGATGGAGAGAGACGGGACATGTCCCACTGGAGGAAAAGCTCTGTTAGAGGTAAGTGTCTTCCCTCCAGCTCTCTCCCGCAGCAGGTGAAACACAAGTAGCACCATAAGGCCAGCAAGTGTTTAACAAAAGCCCTTCTTCGGGCCCTCTCTGCTCTGCTGTTTGCACGGCTGTACAAGGCAGATTGCTGTCTCTTATTAACTAAATAAACAAGCAGCAAAAGTTGAGCAAAATGGAAACACATACACAGCTTGTCTGCAAATAGAGACAAACGCCTCCATCGCATGGTTGCACCCAGCTGTCTGGCTGTTACCTGCTTAAATGGCTTTAATTTCGCATTAAGGTCAATGCAGTCGTAGCTTCTCCTCCCAGGTGGGAAACCTGGCTGATGAAACGCTCAGGTTTGCATTGAGTCCACTTTGAGGTGCCAGATGAGCGTTTTGAGGAGCTGAGGCGGGTGCCCTGGTCCTTCTTCCGCAAGGGTGAGTCCCCCGCCTGGACCGTGGGAGTGGGGCTGAGCAGGCACAGCGTTAGCGAGCAGAGGCTCCTCCGCAATTGCCCACTGAAACGACAGGGTATCTCCGGTTTTCAGCCAGAGTATTCTCTTGCCTAATCCCAGGTTGCAAGGAGCGCAGAGAGCCCCTGCCTCTACGCCAGCCCTGCCTGGGTCTGTGCTCCTTCCTCCTGGCTTCCCTGGGCTGGCTCCACTTCTAGCAGGGGGTATTTATTCAGCTTATGCTTCCTTCTACCATTTACGCAGCCCTCCTGCTTTCCTCTGGCAATATAGATGGGATGAGTAAACTGTCTTTATATATAGTGTGAGGGGTTTGACTTTGAGTCTCATTGATTACTCTTCAATTTCTTTCAGCTTCTCCTTTCCAAAGATCAGAGTTCCTGACCAAGTTTGATGCAGTCCATGAGGCTGACAAACATAGCTAGGCTATGATCGCTTGTGCGTAGGAAGCTATTTGTCCTGAACCACATCCTCCATGTTATTCAAGGCGAAATCGAAAAAAAAAAAAACCTTGTCTTGCATGTCTTCGAGATAACTGAAGGAACTGTTCCGAGGATAATTTAAAGTATTGAGACACTGATTCACTAAACATCGTTGGCCTGCTTATATGTAGGCAGGCAAAGTCACCCATTATTGGTGATTTATTAGCTGTAGGTGCCTCTTTGATCTTCTCCAACATTGTGCACTCAATATCCTCCTCCCATGAGGCAGCTGGGAGGACAGCCCTATCAAGACATTCGCGTTACTGTGACTTATGATTCATGTCCATGGGATTGTCTCCGCTTAGACACTGTATCTCAGTGGATTCAGGGGAATCTTCCAGAGCCCTACAATATATGCAAAACCAGAAGTTCCTCTTGGATTGAAAAATTATGATACCAGCACCTCTAAATTGCTTTTAGCGGCTTTCTTTGCTGCCTCCGGCTCAAAAGTGCTTAGTTTGCTGACAAAAATCATAGACTCATACACATTGGAGATGGAAAAGCCCTGCTAGGTTCAGCTAGCCCATTTCTCCTACCAGAGAAGGAATATTCCCAGCAATCTGTTTTCCCTGCTACTTTGTCTCGTCTATTTTTAAATATCCCATGTAGCAAAAATACATTTCGATTGTCAGGATTTCAGAGCCAAGTTAGCTGTGGAAGTACCAGCTGTAGCCTAACCTGCTTTGTCTGGTGGCAGCAACTAAATTGCTCTCTGCTGCCTTTGAAGTCAATGGTAAAAGTCTTATTGGCTTCTGTGGGAGCATTCTCAGGCCTTTGGTATGGATGATTAGAGCAAATAGCTATGGAGCACTGATAAGCCATTCTTACACTATCGCTTTCCAGGCTGTAACTGCATTTTAATAGGCAAGAAATTGTCTCAGCAGCAGTCAGGGTGCAATAATAGCAAAGCCATGTGGAGCACACGACAGACTGGGTCTGCACAGAAGTGACTCCTGCCATGACCATACAAAATTATATACACAAGCCCAAACAGGTTTGGTGGAGTACGTGATCCAAGGGGAACAGTCAGAGGCAGTCCCTTTTGTACCTCCTCAAACTGTAAAATCCACCAGAGCTCAGTTCAGCTTGTAGATAGCTCCAACATGTTTTCCCTTTTCAACAGACTTTACCATCATAAATGAAGGAAGGGCACATCAGGGTACCCCTTTACCTGCCTTTCACACCTTGGGCAGAATATCATAAGTATGGGACTGCCAAAAAAAAAAGACTGCCTGTTGAATCACAGAAATTAGGAAGTTACCATATAAAAATTGACTCACCTTCTCCAGGAAAAAAACTTGGACAGCTCCCCCACGAGATGGAGCACTCGGCAGCGGCAGTGGCACAGCCCTGCCGAAGCTCGGCCCTTTGCTTTCTCTTTTTATTTCAGTAACAATGGCAGGTAGTGGGAGCCAGGGTTGGATTTAATTTAACAGTTGTGCTCTGCTGGGACAGCTTCCTCTGCCTCCACATTTCCTGTCTGGAAGTTCTCCCAAAAGGATGAATTAACCAATATATGACCTGTATGGGAAATGTGCTTTATTGAAGCTATTTTTCTAGGGTGGAGCTGAACAGCTGTTTAACAGCGCATCGCTGCACTACATGAGAGACAGTAAAAACACACAAAAGGAACTGTATTCAGGTACAACTGGGCTGTGAGGAGACAGAAGGTAATTATCTCAAACTGTAATTTTTGCCTGTACGCAGAGGGTAGCGTCCTTGTGTGACAAAGCGTGCCAGCATGGAGTACCACAGCATGACAGTCAGCACAGGGGAAGGGGACCTCAGTTTTACCTTGCCCGTAGCACCTTCTTGCGCCGTAAACATGGAGAGATTAACACCATCCCAGCAGGCCCCAGCATCCTGGCAAGGAAAACCCACGTGCTAAAGCTACGTAGGCATAGACTCCTATCCAAAATCTGCTTAGTTTGACATGATGGAAGCAGCAAGTGACACAGTCCTGGTATCACTATGGGGACAGCTGTGCCTGAGATCAAGCACAGTTCAATCCTCTTTTTTATATAAGGCTTCAGCAATCAATAGGAGCCGTAAGTGTCACAGAAACAGTCCCACATTAACTTCATGGCAAGCAATGTCTCTAGGCATCTCAGGGCTGATTACAGCTCTTCGGGTGTACATAGGGAGCTATTTGCTGCTGCGAGCCAGCGCTGCCATCCCTGGAGCACAGTCCCGCTGGTGACGGCTCCTGCCCCAGGCCATGAAGGAGCATCTCTGGGTGGCAGCACAAGGCTGCACAGCCCAGGCAACGTCAATGCGAGAGATGGAAGCGCCCAGCATCTCTGTCCAGAAACCTCGATAAAGCCCTTGCTTTCCATTCACGTCTCTTCCTCTCCCCCACAGCGGGTTAGCAGTGCAATTAAGTTATTGCAAATTTACATCAGGGCTGGAGAGATGAGAATCTGAACAGAAGCTTTAAAAGCCACTTTTTTTTTTTTTTTTAAAAGCTTGACATAAAACACCAGGCAGATTTACCATGAGTTTCCTGTGTGCACATGAGTTATATGCACGGTAAGTGTCCCATCATCATGAATTCTGCCAATGTGCTCCTTTTAATGGCACTGATCATAGGGAATTCATTTGGTCTTCATATAGCTGTCACCTGTACTACCAGCACGATTTCATTCTAATTTAGCATTACTTAATAGTGAAGATAAAGTTAAGTGTTAGCCATGTGGGTCTTTTCTTGGCTTCTCTCTCCCTCTGACATAGCAAGAGTGCAACTGCAGGGTGTTTTATGACCAATAATTCAAAAGAGCAGGGAAAAGAAGGAGCAGCAAATATCAACTGCTTGTCAATCAAACACAGTCTTTCAGCTCAAATGGTTATACCTGGACCTCTGATCTTTTCTTCTGCCGTTTCTGATCCCCCTGTTTGTTTGGAGTTCTTTAGGTACTGCAACCACCAAAAATATATTTTTTAAAGGTTCAAGTTTAGGAAACCTGCAGTGGTTACCCGCAATGATAGGAAAATGTGGTATAGAAAGCCATACTTAACGGCTGCAGTACAGCAGCCAAATTACAGCCAGCCTGTTGGGGTGGCAATGACGGGGTACCCTACAAGCTGGCTGAACACATGAAAATGCTGTGGGGAAATGGAGTGGTTTTATAGCATCAGTTATACAGCAACAAGTGATTTGTCTTCCCAAGCCCCTGTGCCCCCCCGCTTTTCCCCCCGCTCGGAAAGGTAATCATTCTGTATATATCACTGGCTTGTTTAAACTGGAGATGAAAAGCTACAAAAGTACAACTTAATTGAACCCTCTATTGTGTTATTACAAATGCTGCCGACCTCACTTGCAGTCCATTATCAGAGGGTTCTGCTGAATGCTTTAATTAAAGACAATAAGGCTAATAAAAAGGCATCATTTTCCTGTCTCCAGCGCTGCTGGAGAGTTGGGGCTGATGAGATTATTTCCTGCTAATGCTCTTCTGTTGTTATTGTTTTTAAATCTTTTTCTCCCCATGGTTTGCAAATACTGTCTGAGCCTGAGTACAAGATTCATTAAGAACAAGAAAAAATCAGTTTTGTTTCTAAAATGCTCACTAATATTTGATGAACAGAGCCCCTCTTCCAGATGATCCCTGGTGCCTCACCCCAACTTTCGCTGCCTTTTGCTCTCAGATCCAGTCCCAGTGAAAGAAGCAGCTTCCCTGCACAGGCACAGGTAATTATACAAACTGACTTAAGGACGCTCTCTGCCTGCGGCGCTCCCGCACGTGGCACCATCTCCAACCCTCCCGTTTGCAGGGAGGACAGCGTGATGACAGTGCTACTTGCCAGAGGGCAGGATCTAGCCCAGAGTGAGTAATGCAGCACCTCACCATAATTAACACGCTGCTTACTAATGGCCCATACGTGCCATCTCTATTTACTTTCATACTGATAGTATTAACGATACCAAACCAGAAGTGTTTCCAAAGCCAATTAAGGCAGCCTCGCTGAGCAACTTTGTCCCCCCAACTTCAGTCCGAAGAGGCAGAAGAAGAGGGGGACACCACGGGAAGGTATCAGTCAGGATCGCCCTGAGGAAGAGAAGGTGCATAGCTGAGGGGGGGTAGCCAAAGTGCTGTGGGGGGAGGGCTTGACACAAGGGAGATGGGAAAGGTTTGCAGTAGGACAGCTCTGCTCATCTGCCCATAGGGGAATGTGCTGAGGGATAAGGGAGGCAGGGTGGTCTCCACCTCTGCATACACGGGGTGACACACCATTCCCTGTCTGCACCCTTCTGCCTTCAAGGGCACCTGCATGGGCTTGACCTCGTCCACCCCATGCATACCTTTGCGTTTGGCAAATAGCATAAACATGGTGGGGTGCAAAGAGGGGAATGGGAAATCTCCTGGTGCTCATTGCATGGATGTGCTTACAGAACAGGCTCATCCACCCACCAGCAAACGAGCTGAGCCATCAACTCCTCATACACCGGCCACAAAACAGTTAAAACTTCACTAACGATCCAAGCATATTTGAACAAGAGACCTAATGGCAATTGGCATTGTAGACCCGCTGTGAATAAGCCAAACCATCCAGTCCTACTGTGATTAAAAACTCCTTCTTGGACAAGGGAACAAGCAGCCAGACGCTAAGTAACTGAACTTTGCCCCTGCAAGGAGGAGAGCAAAGCACTAACCACTGAGCCAGCCCAGTTTGCCAAGACTTTTATAGGGAAGGAACTTTTACAATTAAATACAGCAAAAGGTTTCTTCCACTGTGAGCCTCTGAACACAGGTTGAAAGAAACAGAGTCGAACGTGGAAGCCAAGTTAAGGAAAAAAAAAAGAAGAAAAAGTCTTGATCTGAAGGTTGCAGGCTCAAAGTAGCTAGAAACCCCATCAAGTGACTGAATGGGAACAGCGAGAGGCGGGCAAAGACCACAACTCCTCCCTGGGTAAAGGATGAAGTTGTAATGTGGAGCAGACTGACCTAGTTACATATTTCTTCTTCGCTCTCCCTCTCTCTCTCACTGCTGCAGTTGCCAGGCTGGGATGTTGCAAAGCAAATTGTAAATGAAGTTTCTGCTATCCAAGCCAAGCGAAGGAGAAATCAGGAGCTCTGCAGAAGTGGGCATCTCATGCAGCACCATCTCAGGCCCCTTTGAAGGAAAGGTATTTTTCTGTGCCACATCACCCCATCCAAGATGGCTCTCCCCATCATGTCCTTCCCATCCATGTTTCCTTCGTGTGCCGGCAGCTGCACGTCATTTTTGGCACAGTAGGGAAACGGCCCACAGCCAGGTGACATTTGCAGCTTCATCCTCCCAAGCACGCAGCAGAGGTACATGCTAATTAAACAGCCTCTCCCCATCTTTCTGGTCTGCAGTTGAAGCAAAGGAGTGTCTCCCTGAGCTGGGAGGGTCTTACAGCCCCCGCTGCTGCAGAGATGCTGCACAAAGCAGAGCTGCCCTGTACTGTTACAAAGCCAACAAGTATGGGGAGACACGGTGCTATCAGGTATGGACATGCCGAATACAAAGTGCTGCTGATACCCTTAATTCTGACAGAGTTGGGCATGGGGAGGACAGGGGACGGTGCCATTCCTGCGCTGAGTGCATTGCCACAGCCGGGAGCCCTCTGGCAGCCTTTCCCATCATTCCCAGATACACACATGTGCTATTGGAGACAGGCAGCAAGAACGACTTTCTGGCCACTGTGAGGCCCTGCTTCTCTCTGCATTTGGGTACAGCACCCCTGCAAAGCCAGCTCCCAAACCGCACCTGGATTGCCCAGCATGTTGGCAGAGCCTACCTGGGTATGGCACACAAGATGCACGTCAGGCTGAGTTGGCACAAATCCCACCGTGCTCCCACAGCAGGCACTGAAGGTCAGCAGGCTGCCTGGGATCCCAGGCAGGATCATGGGTTTTGGTCCCTTTTGTACCCCAAGGATGGCCAAAGATACCGATGCACACTGACCCAGTGAGTCTCTGGAGGCCAGGAGGTTTGGAGAAGCAACCAAGATCTGGATCCCTTCTTCACCCCAGATCTCCAAAGCATTCACCATTACTGCAGACTTACAAGACTGACAACCTTAAACCATAACCCAGCAACTTGAGATGGGGTGCAGGGGAAGCTTTGCTCTTGATGAGCAATTAGATAAAGGAGCAGCTGCCAGGAGAGGCAAGAGAAACTACCAAGGGAAGCATTTCCAAAAGATGAGTAAACCCTTTGGGGAAGACCGTATTTTAGAAGAATCGATGCTAAATGTACAAACTTTAATGACTTGTGGGGAGTCTCCAGCCTATAACTTCTAATTAGAAATGAAGGGAAAAGAACACTGAAATCTTCTGAACTTTCCACCACACAAAACTACTAACATTTTTCTTGGCTCAGGAGTATTTTTGAGATGCGGTTGTCTCATCCTCAATGAAAAAATGTTTTGACGGGGAGAATTGGGGGTGATTGCGAGGAGATTCACACTGTCAGTCACAGCTACCCCCTCCAGCTGAAACAAGCATCTCCGGAAAAGGAGCAGCGCAGATGCTGAGGCAGATGCTAAGCAAATATGAAGCCAGGCAGAGTTCATTTTGTAAATGGTTGCTGTGACCCCACTTTCCAACATCATTCATTCACTTAAAGCCCTGCTCCTCCCTTGTCAGCATTTTCAGAATAGGGTAAAAGAAGGAGTTTGCCTGTATGTTGTGGGTTTACCTCTCTGGACTAGCTGAGGTGATCCTGGGTCCTGTGGACAACATGGGAGAGTGTTTTTTCCAATGCACCAAGTAAACATTGCTGTCGTGGACTTATTTTTCCACACCTCACAATTCTGAGGAGTCTACCCTACAAAATGATTCACCCAAAGCAAAGCCCCAGTCCAACATTCTCTCCCTTCCCTTGCATTTCTCAGCTGTGTTTCACAATCCAAAATACTTCCAGAGGTACGGTGTCATGCCTAACTTACAGAAATGCCAGTACTCTGGCTTTGTAGAAGAGACAAGACTAAAAGGTGACTCCCTGCGAAATTATGAACTTCAGCTTTGCACAAGCAACGTACAGGAGCTCTATTTTTACTCGTCCAGAAGAACCTCAGCACATCCATCTGTGTTCACCCCTCCCCTTCTAGACCATTTTGTCTGCAAAAGAAGCAAAATTATCCATCAGTGACAACCCTGAGATTCAAGCCCACCAGCCCTTTTTATAAAGGCACATTCCTGCCCGGGCAGCCAGTCGAGGCTGCTGTAACATGCAAGGGGGGCAGTGCCCTAACGGAGTGAGAGGGGCTGCAAGAGGAGCCTGCATCCCACTGCCCAGTTCAGCTTGCAAGGGACAGCGGGAGACCGGCAGCCATACAGCTGGGGCCAGCACAATGGGCTGTCACTCTCATCAAGCGGGATGGTAATTAGGGAGCAATTCTTCAAACACAGCTGCCTGTGCTATTTGAAAGCTGCCACGCGCTTGCTCGTAATGGGGAACGCCATGGCCCACCAACACAGAAGCAAAACCACCCCTTTCCCTCACGCCGCCCCAAATGAAAGCTTCGGAGCCAGCAATCATTTCAGAGAGGTTGGTGGTCGGTCACCACTTTCCAGCCGTCCCAACCCACAATTTGCTCCACGAGCATCTTGAACAGAGGGGAAAGGGTGGGTCATTATAGATGTGTCCTCAGGAAGAGATAAACCCATGACATGTATTAATAACCTCTACAATCACCACTGTGTGAAACCGGGTGTTTATGAGAACTGGCTCCTTTGTAAGAGTTGCACAAACACAATGTGGGGTGAATACCAGATTCAGTAGGTGAACCAAAGGATTGGGAGAAGGAAAACAGTATGATTCATAAGCTGAGATTTGAGGCAGATCTCAGTTTTGGGGGGAAGAAAAGTAAAACAACATTCAATGTGGGGCAACTACAAATAACTCATTCAACCCCGGAAGGAATTTTGTTTAAACTGAGTTATTATTTGACCCTTTTATTTTCTTTTAAAAAATGAGGTCCTCTTTCTCATTTTAAGTGAAAAAGACTATGCCAAAATGGAAGTTTAACATCTGAAGATTTTGTCTCAGAAAGTTTCACCTGGTAAAGAGAACGCACATCGCATCCTGAAACCTGCAGACCAAACCTTCCAGCCTCTCTGACCCCCCTCTCTCCACCTCGCACCAGTGACATGCACTGACTCCATTTCATGAGTAGTTTCCATCCTCCTGCAACTCCACTAACTGGTAAATTTACTGTGCACTACAGGTATTTTATCCATGTCTGCAGGAACCAGACTTTTCTGTTCTCCCCACTTCCTTCTTCTCTGCCCCTTCTACTCCCCAGTCCCCCACATCTGCCTTTCTGCTCAGAAGTCCTGCTCATCATTTCCCACACCCACACAAATACGCTTCTTTTTCATCTGTAACATCTGTACGGTCTGACCAGCTTCCTCAGTATTTTTTCGTGTGTACAAACTCAATAAATAATGCAAATAAGCCACCACTTAATTATTTTCTCAGCTTGTTGTGCAAGGAGAAATTTGGAGTGAGGCCCCAAGGTGGCGAGGGGCAGCGCGCTCCCTCCCGAAGGCAGGCGTATGGCAGTACTACTGCTCCCCCTGCCTCCCACCGACCCACCCTCCAGCTTTCCAGCAAAGACTCACTTCACAAAATTTAATTACTCTGCTAACATGTCCCATATGCTCTGTGGCAGGCAGGGAAGGCTTTAATTACATCTGCTCTAGACATGCTGGGGAGCACTGATTCCCCATCTCCCAGGGACCCAACACAGCACCCGTGGGAATGCGGGTGCTGCCAGAACCATAACGGTGCCTCAGCATCAGGCGTTGAGTACCAAAATATCCTTATTCCTCCTTCCACCCCTCCGCACACACATCCACAGCTAACAGTGAGGCTGCAGACAAGGGAGGGCTCTACTGTCTAGAGGAGAGCAAACCGTCCCTCTTACAAAGTGCTGACCATCACCATTAATGAACTGATTAACAATCGTTAATAATTAGAAAGCCTTTCCACACCATTGCTCATTTGTATGGCACTTGAGAGACATCATCCCTCATTTGGGAAGTGGAGGACAAAACCTGTCCCCAGCTGGCCTTCTCCTTCCCTCCATCCTCCCAGCACATCAGCACCCAATCGGTTGGCTTCTCCCCTCCTTCTCCCACCCCATTTTACTTTTCATTTTCACAGCTGCCTCTGCAATTGCTAATTTCATAGCCATCAGGTCTTGCTGAGGTGGCAGGTAGTCAAAACCATTTTGGGGCACAATACATCAGGCGGTAGACAAGGAGCAGGCAGGAATTTGTTTGACATGACATTGTTATGCAAAGATGCTTACGGTACCCAAGGTGCTTCATGCAAGTGGATTGCATTTTCTGGAGACAGAAATCCTTTTTTAGGGGAAGAAGGGCTGGAGGCAGGGGAAATCTTTTCATTCAGGATCGTGTTTAAGTGTGAGAGCAGAATATCCATTGTAGTCCCTATATTTTAATGTGGTTTGTGGCTTATGTGATCCAGCCTGTAATCTGTTCCACATCTTATACTGCCTTGAATTTGATCAAGCCACATCTGAATTGTGATAGTCTGCTTCGCTGACTGCCTTGTGGTGAGCCGTCTCCTACCAGCTATGGTTAATGTTTTGAACAAAGGCCAGTCATTATTGTTTGCAAACTCTTCAGGCAGAAGGGCAATTTCCAAGGATATTGTGGGTAGGAGATATTCAACAGAGGCTGCCTTTGAAGAGCGTTTTCCAAAGCATGGGGTATGAATGTGCACATACACACAATTTGTTTGGTAAACTCTCTGTGCTTCCTCCATCAAAGATCCAGCTGTAGGGTCACGGTTAGGAGCAGGAATAGCACTGTTTTCCCAGGGATCGAGGATTATGCCAGGGTCTTCCATGGGCCATGGATTTCTAAGCCCCATTGCACCCATCTGCGGCATCCATCAGCTTTCCTGCTGTGTTAGGGCATCCCAAAGCCAGCCTGTACCCACCTGACAGTCCAGCCATGGGCCATGCTGCAGTCGCAGTTTGGCAGCAGAGGATCGGTGCAGGCAGTGCTGTGCTGAGCAGTAGGAGAAGAGCATCCCACACTGGGGTAGGAAACATTTCCTCATAGCTGCGTTTTTTGTCCTCTTGCATGAACTGCTCTGCTTGAAGAAGAGATGCATTGCCCATGTTTCCAAAGTGCTTTTGTTCCTATGGAGACACTGCAAGCTGCGTAGGAGCTTGCTTTTCCCCCTACACTAAGTAGAGTCTTGCCCCATGAGCAAACTCTGGAGTTATGAGTGCAAGGCTCATGGCTTGCAGCATGGTCTCCCTTCCTCCTCCGCTGTGGAGCTGCTACACGGAGCATGAAATGAGCACATGCTCGAGCTCCACATCACCGATTTCTCCTGTGAGAGGGAGATAATCCACAAAGCACTAGGCAGAAGGGTGGCACAACACATCCTCTTTCAACAGATGTTCATCCCAATGCCCTTCTTTCTCCACCATGAGGTCCCAGTGAGGTCCCATACATGCAATACTCCTCCAGGAGAGCACCGGTCTAGACAACGCCCTCCCTTTCCCAAGAGTACCTACGTTGCAGTAACGTATCCCTGTTCCATGCCAAGGAATGGATGTGCAGCTGGTCCAGCTCCACTCTAGGGTTTGTACAGAAGCCAATCCCCTTTTCAGGACCATCATTACTTCTTTTTAGCCTAGAGCCTAAAATTACCACCCAAGCTGAGGGAAGGGAGGAGGGAAAGAAAAGGGAATAAAGAAAGCAGACAGAGAGTAAAGTCAGCACTTGGGACATTTCAGCTAGAAAAGGTCAGGCTGCACTTTTGAATGGCTCATCCCCCTACTTAGGTGCCTGGTAATGGGATATACTGTCCTTCTCTGTTTTATGTATTTCAGTAGTGGCTCTGCCCTTTGGGTGAATCAAATTGACTTAGTCCAGTCCCCTAGTTCAATTTCTAGGGCTGCTCGGCCAGGACTCCCTAATCTGTGAACAGGATTTCATTGTGGCTAGGCTCTTCTGATCCTTCAATTTATGGTTTGGCATTAAATTGGGCTCCAGTGGTGCAGGGCCGCTTAGATTATGTGTCTGAAAGATCAGGCGAGTGTAGCTCGAGCGGTGGGAAGATAGAGGTGTTCTTGGAGAAGCGAGCCTCCCTCCCTGAGCAAAAATAATCCTGTGGTATCCTGCCTGTATATGATGCAAAAGCCTGTGTTTTTGGGGGCAGGATGAAATCTTGTTCAGGACAAAAAATAAATAAATTCCCATGGAAAGTTGGTTTGCAATTAAAAGAAGCATTTCTTCTAAAGTGCCTGTTCCTCACTTGCACACAGTGGAGTCGTGTGCTGAAGTTGTTTCAGCCCCCAAGTCTGTTTTTCCATTTTGGAGGGCAGGAACTTCTGCAAAAATATCCCACAGGGTTTTTTTCCATTCCTGGGGGAGAGGCAGACAATACAAAAACACCTAATTGTAGAAGCAATGCTTGGAAATACAAATCTCAAATCCAATAACACGTCATGGTCTTAAAACAGGGTTTATCACTGCTGGGCATAAAGGGGTGCTGCAACCATCACTTAGACATTACGGTCTTATCCTGGTTGGTGCTGCAAGCTGGCTGGACAGGTCTGAGCTGCGGTAAAGGCATTTCTCTCCTTCCTGTCTGAGAGCAGAGCAGTTCTCCCTAGCATACTTTTTAAGGGCAACCAGGACAGCACAAGCAGTGAGCTCAGCCTTTGGCAGAAGACGACCTGCCAGTCCTTCTGTAGTGCTTTTTATCCCGTTGACCTCAAAGCACTGCGCAAGACGCAGCAGCCAAATATGCCTAATAAACTTTTCAATCCAAAAAATCTGAGATAATGTGAGGGCTGCGCCGCAGCCTGCCAGAGGAATATCTTCTGCTGCATGCAACATGGATGTGTGAGTTGTATGCCCTGAGGTACAGCAAGAAAACACGTGGAGATGCTCAAGAGCACAGAGCCAGCCTGGATAGTCTACAGAGGACCGTGCACAGTCTGATCCCTACTGCCTTTTGGGCACGGCTCCTAGGCTGAGCTAGCCTCCAGAAGGTGTCCAGGGACATCCTGGAGACAATCCAAGACAAAGCCCGGAAGTAACTTAACGAAGGAGCAGCCCGGACAATGGGGGCCCCTTTCTCCGGGGCCCTCCCTGGCCCCTTCCTGCAGCAGCCCAGCAGAGCCGCCCCGCGCCGCGGTCGCCCCGGGAGCCTGACTCAGAGTGCAGTAATGCCCAGGCAACATCCCCTTCTCATGGGTAATTTCCTAGGCCCTCTATTGTTTCAGGGAAACACGTATTTGGCAGCTAATGTTTTCCTGCACACCAGCAAGAATGGAAATAGCATTTTTTTCCAAAGAGTCTTTCTCTACTATGTCATGAGATAAATATCCAGGGTGTGTTTCCTCACTCTTAATATGAAAGGCTGCTGCATACAAAGCCAGCAGGAGGGCTTGGCAAGCCCGGCTTGGCTCCCCCGGTACCATGCAGAGGTTGCAAAGAGCACGGAGCTCACCTGAAAGCCAGGCTCAGCTCAGGCAGAGCTATGTGACCCTGAGGAATCGCACATCCCCACCCCTGCACCTCGCTGCTCTGCCTATAAAATCAAGGGAGGGCTCCGCGGAGCAGGGCTCTGTGCTGGACAAAGCCCCTGGCACTGCGGGGGACGAGCAACCACGGAGCTGCCAGCCCCCTTGGCAGTGGAGCAGGGAGGACAGGTCGTGCCTCGTGCCCCCTTCTCATGCCCTATCGACTGGACACTGCCGCGCTGGCTTCTTGAGCGCAATCAATAAGCGGAGAGACAGGCACTGCTGTTAAATCATCCCACCGACCTCCCGGTGATCTAATGGACTCTCCAGTAACGTCTTATTAAATTCCAAGCCAAACTGTGTCCAGTTACAGTAATTACTGAATATTTAAGAAACAACAATTGGCTATTTAGAGCACACTAACAAACATCTCACGGAGAATTTCATGCTCTTTAATTACTATGCAATACCTGTCCCTTTAGTAACACCCTCCAACCTGGATTTATGTGTTAATTTGCATTTGTTCTTCTATGTTCCAGCATTTTAGAAAAGCAGAGAAATTACAAAAAGAAAAAACAAGGAGAGCAGTTCTCCTGTTGATGGTTAGGGCCTGCGGGTAGAGAAAACCCTAATAAAAGCAGGTGCTGTGCCAGCTTTCCTCATCCCTATGTGGAAAGCCAAAATGCTGCAGTCCATCACTGCAGCTTTCCACGTCATGCCAGACCCAAACCCAGCCCCATCCCTCTGCGTGCTCAGCCCTGACCTCCACAACCCCCATCACTCCCACCCTAGGGCTCAAACACTCCAAAAAAAAAAAAAAGCTAAGTCAAGCAAATCATGCCTTCGCTGACCGATGTGCATCCTTAGGAACTAGGGCAACACCTGCCTGGAGCTCATTTCCCTGCACGCAGCGAGAGCCGCGGCCGAATCCGAATCCGGGGCCTCTGTGCTAGCCGAGAGCCGTAACCCCAGCTGTGCTCTACAGCTCGCTGCCTGCCTTATTAGTGCTAAACAGCATCCTTATTTAACACACTTCAATTTAGAGTGGAATGGATATTTCTTACTTCAGAAAGTCTCACCTGCCTCTCAAATGGCTCTTGGCATGCTGCCCGTTCTCACTCGCATTTTGCCTTTAACAAGGCAAGCCTCGTTCCTCTCGAATGGAAAAGAGCTGGCAGGGCTTGATTGAAAGTTTGGAGTCCTTCCCCCTCCCCATCCACTTAGATGCCACAAGAGCACCCAAATCTGTATAGCCTTCTTATTGCCAGGAAAGCAAAGCTTTTACCAACACATCTCCCAGGTTCTTCATCACAGAAACTGAAGCTAAAACATCTAACGGAGTCACCAACAAAGATTGGTACAAAAAAGAAAGGGGGGGGAAGATGAGCGTTGTTTGCAGAGCTTGCCTGGCCTCCTGCTACCCCTGCCCCCATCTTTTCTTCCTCCACTGCTGTATCTTCAGAACATCCAAGCCCAAGGTAGAAATATCTAACAAGTCAATTTTTTTTCCTTCCCATCCCCACCAGCACTCCTTCTGCAGGTAGCTTGAAATGCAGAGAAGAAAAAAGAGCATCACTCACCACTCCTACTTTCCTAACAAGACCTCATTACGGTGCAGGGAAAACTTGACCCTGTCGGAAGTGTCAAGCCAAGGCACCGCATTTATTCCTCGCACAGTCCCCTTTGCCTATAACTTAGCGGGTGCTGCGGGGAGGTTATTCTTTCTTTCTTTGATTGTCACGGGGAGTAAGCTTTTCTTTTTTTAACAAAGCTATTTTAAAACAGATGCTTAACTCTCTGTGCTATTTTAAATGATGCATAGAAAAAAAGCCCACAGCAGAGCCACAGTTTAGCACGAAGACTGGGCAAGCTGAAGACCATGTGCTCCTACCTGTATACAGAGGGATCTTGGCGAAAGGGATCCGCAGGTGACTGTTTTGAAGAAAATGGCCCCGTTTGGGCCAGAAGTTGGCCATTCAGCTGGGAACAACCGCAAACCGGCAAGAGGCTTCCTCAGTTTGCTGTTGCAGGTCAGTAAATACCCATGTTCATCTCCAAACACTGTGAACTCTATCACTGCGAGGTGAGGAGCGGCACGGAGGAAGGCTCCTGGCTGCTGGGTGCTGTGGGCTGTGTGTTTCTGGCTGTGTGTGGGCTGTAAGTTGGGCGAAAGACGCTCCACAGCCACAGGAGGGAAGAATTAGAAACACCCAAGCAGGCACTCTGAACACAGTGCACGACACCCAGAAAATAGATTTCCACCTCCATCCCCAGCAGAAGTGAGGTAGGAGCCACTGGATATCAACAACTCCAGGGACTCGTCTTGGATTTGCAGTGTGATCTGGAGGCAGAAGAGTTTACTCCATGCGTATTTATTATTTTGGTACACAGCAGATTATAAACCCAATCTCTGAAGTTACAAAACCATATAGTCAGTGTTTATCTGTGGTATTTGATTATTACAAAGTTGATCATGCTCAGCAAATATGTTTTCTGATAATCAGCTGGCATTTACTTTATAGGCGTCTGTGTTATTAAACACACAGAGAGAGCGGATTTAGGGATTGTGATAGCAAATGGCCCTTGTTCAGTCTATAAAGCGTCACGTGCATTTTTCTAGCTGCTCCATCGAGACGTGCTACTGTGGGTCAAACCTCCACCAGGCCCAGAGATGCTGCATCTCCTAACACTCCCTCCCCTCAAGCAGACGAGGCCATGCCGCCTGCTAGGTAAAGGCATCCCATTCCTCCAGCCACATCAATGCTGCTGTCTGGCACTGAATTATTTAGCTTCCCCTCACTGTGAATGGAAATGATCTGCAGTTTAAATGGGATGAAGAGAAGTTTGCATCAAAGGCACCTTAACTCAGTCAAAAACACATTGGAGACTTACTTGCCTATGACTGTCAGGGGTAATAACCATGGCTCTGATCAAACAAAAGGCCCTTCAGACCCACTTAGTCCCTGTAATCAGCAGGTTCACATCTCCTCTTCCAACTGTTGGGGAAGAAAGTATTTAAAGAGGTTGAGTCAGAGGGAGATGAGGATGTTGGGCTGTGGGACGTGAAAGACTTTCCCGTAGGTTGGAGGTTGATGTGGCGCTGGCAGCCCTGGTTTTCCCAACGCCCACACACTTTGTCGTGCAGGCTGACAACACCCTCCATTTTCCTCCTGACCTAGCAGGAGAGGAGGGTCAGTGTTAGCAGCACTCATGTTGGCTAATTCATATGGAAGTGTAGGGCTATTACAGCTGACACTGATGCATCAAATGCTGGCTTTCTCATTTCCTAAACCTCTTCTGCCCAAAACCCAAACCAGCAACTCTGCACCCAAACCAGCAGCTCTGCACTCTATCCATCGCCAAGTCCTCCCACCCGCCCCCACACCCGGGGCTTCTTTCCCCATCTCCTCTGTGCTGCTGACACCAGGACCACTGCAGACATCAGACCTCCTCGGATGGTGGTGTCCCTCTCCAGGTCACACAGCGACGGGGAGCGCTGGTCAAGTGTCCTCACTGGTACCACAGGAAAGATGGCATGGAGCTGGAGGCAAATCAGGGATCTCATAACCAGGGTTGTTGCAGAGACTTGGCTGTGAAAAGTCTTTTGTGGTAGCAGAAATGCTGTGGTGCTCTGTGGAGACCTTGAGGTTAAACTAAAATCTGTCAACATTTGGATAATGAGGGATTCTGCTGTCTGCCCTGTCCCTACTTCACTGCCCCCCAAACCCGTCCTCCCCACACGGAAATTCTCCCCTCCGATGGTACCCTGTGAGCTGCCCCCAGTCTGGGATGCCTCCCTTGGGGGTTGTCACTGAGGGAAGAAGAGGGATGCTCTGGCATCACGCAGGCGAGCTCCGCCAGCATC
Source organism: Calonectris borealis (assembly GCF_964195595.1). Lineage (NCBI taxonomy): Eukaryota > Metazoa > Chordata > Aves > Procellariiformes > Procellariidae > Calonectris > Calonectris borealis. The sequence continues at coordinate 12,877,907 of NC_134321.1, forward strand.
AGCGCTGCACCACAGCCCAGGCTTCCCTTCCTCTGCTGCCCCCACCACTCCCCACCCCCCAGGCTGCTAGCATTAAAAGGATTACTGAACAAAATGATGAGAGAGAAGGGATTACGGGGCATTATCAGCCTTGATCCCCTCCTAATTAATTACTGGTCAGACGTATGAAAGGATGGCTCCAGCACACCCCACGACAGTGAAGGAGAAATGACATGTGCAACTGGAAGGCACGTAGGAAAGGCTTTGGTAAATGCCAACACTTATTTGCTGATGTAACTTTCTTCCCAGAAAGGCTCCTTTAGAGAGTGGTACCTGAACACGGCTGCTGCTATCATTTGTGTTCCTTTTCACACTCACCTTTTTTCTCTTCCTAATGCTTGCACCTTCTTGGGTGATTTGCAGCAAAGCCAGCTCTACCCCAAACCCTGGGGTTGGCTCCACAGATCACCCTCCTCTCTCAGCAGACTGGGAAAGCTGATGCTTACCTGGCTGACTGAGGGACGCCTGGTTTTCTTGCGCTAGGCTGGGGTGACTAATCAAAAGGTATTTTTCTTAAAATTCTTATGGGTTGAGGCAATCATCACAACAATCAGAGCAATCCTGCAATGAGGGAAAGAGGAGGCATGTCGTTTCAGCTCTGCTCTCTAGAGGAAGAGATAACAGAAGATCTATTTTTCTGTGTTTCCTGGCCTGAAAGGAAAGGCGGTTCTTATCCCTCCCAAACCACTGTTTACTGGGAGCTGGCCAACTTTTATTTTATTTTTTAATTCTCAAGGTTATACCCCGGTAAGTAAGAACTAATGGCTAGTATCTGCATATTGTGCTTTGCACCCTCTCCAGAAGCCAGCCCCTGCAGTGAAAAAGAGCCACTCTATAATGATAGATTGGTTTTACAAGTCAAAGCCATTTTTTCCTGAGAACAGAGCTCCGACTAGCCCCATTGCTTTGCTGGGCCTGCTCCCACCTCCTTCCTTGATGGACCAGCTCTTCGGCAGGCTCATGGTGCCACCTGAGTGGAGTTGACCCCAAAGGATTTGTGATAACCGACTAGACTCACGTACTTCCTTACCAAACTCCACACATAAAATAAGGATGCCCACAATTCTGGGGTGCCCAGCCTTCCTGAGACAGCCTCCATGCCCTGGGATCCCACAAGGACACCTTAATTCTCGGTGAAGCTCTTCGATGGAGCACCAGGAGTCCCAGTCCAAGCCAGATGTCTCCAGGTTACCTGCAAGCAAAGTGGCTGCTTCCAGCCCTTGGACCCAGCTACACCATCAACCTCTGTCTCTGTAACCACCCTGGCCTTGCTTCCTCACCCAGCTGAGCATTGCTAGCCTGTTGGGTGATTTAGCTCTGGCTTGGAAAGTGCAGGCTTTCTGTTTGCAAACAACATGCAGCTCAGCAGCCCTGGGCTGGCCACCGCTCCGCCTTTAAGCTCAAAGAGGGTGTGTGGCCACAGCAGGCTTCAAACTTGAAGGTACTTGGTGGCTGGACATCGTCTGTTTCTGCATCACTCCTTTCCCATGCAGCTTCCCTCACTGCAGGATTGTTCCCCAACGGAGTCACAACCAGAACACGGTATCAGGTTTCATTTCATGACCCCCAAAACCTTTAGGTGGAGAACTCAGACAAGGCATTTGCACCAGCTCCAAGATCCTCCAGGTCGGTCCACGTTGCCTATTTTTTTTCTTTTTTTTTAACCCCAACAAATCTGCAGCACCCTTAAATCAATAAGACAAAGAAACGCAAGGCAAGCTGCCATTAAACACCACCTGCTTAAAAAAGATCAGCTAAAATTATTTGCTGCTACTCAACAAATTTCTGCCTGCTTAGTCCCCTGGTTGCTGTGCTGTAAATGACCAAGATGGAGCAGGATGCAGAAATGGAGGCACCAGCCTGCATCACCTTCCTCACTGCATGGAGCGCATAGGCTCTGCTGCAGCTGCAATTTGTACCATATGTTCATGTAAGCGATGAAGCAGGGATGGCCATAGCCCTTTCCTAGCTTCAGGAGCTGAGAAACCCCGGTGGGAGAGCCCAGAGACCATCTTTCTGTATCCAGCTGAGAGTTTATCAAAGGGCATCCCTCCAGCCGCTGGGACAGGCAGGCGGCTTCAGCACGTGAGCTCCGCTTTTGCCTGGGGGACAGATGCCCTTCTCTGCTCTGCGCAGAAGAGGTTAAGGAAAAGCAAGAGCTAGCGAAATTTCTGAGAAATACCAGCATGCTGGTTTTGACAAATGCACAAATTGGAGCTGATTTGGAATGCAGATGTATGTAAACATGCATGAAATTATCCCATCCCTCCTGCATAATGTCACCTCGCAGCCACAAAGGCTCTGAGCGCTCTGGCGAGGCCAAGCCAGTTAGATCCATTCAAATCAGGAAAAAGACACTGGAAAGACACCAGGCAAAAGAGTGGGAGAAGAATGAGGGAAGAAGACACCTCATCATTAAGTTAAACACGGTCCTGCCTGGCAGCAGGACACCCCGGCTCTGGGATTGGAGCTGCTGGTTCCTAGGAGCCCACAGGCTGAGCTGAGCATCCCGCTGCCTCCTGAGTTTGTAAAGGACAGATGTCACACACAGGCAGGAGGTATTAATGGGTTTCTCTGGATGGATAGTGATGAATAAGGGAAAAAACAGAAGATGGAGGAAGCAGAACAGGAGGTAACTGTGTGCACTGAAGGGACCTCACTGGAAGCACCTCTGGCCTTCACATGCACTCACAGAGGTGCCTTTTGGGTCCAGCAGCCCTACACAGGAGCCAGAGGTGGGTTTATGAGAAAGACAATAGGCGTTTCAGCCCTTCTCCCCATCAGCATGGGCTATTTGCCACTTTTGTCCACATCACAGGTGTACTTTGCTGCATGCACAGATCCTAAGGGCCACTGTCCTTCGGCAAAGCCTTCCAGACCCCAGCTCCAGGCTCCTGGCTTCCCTTCCTCCCTCGGAGACCTCCAGCTTCAGCAGTGCCCCCCACAGCCTATCTTGCACATCTTTGCATCCCAAACCCACAGACATCAGTGGGAGTTTCAAGAGCTGCTTCCCTACTCTGCCTGCAAACACCTTTAATCCTCAATCTCTAACCCCTTCATATGAGGATGGGATGGTAAATGCCAGGCTACAGACATTGAGCCATTTGCCCAAGATCACACCATAAGTCCTGGAAATAGAAGCCAGGAGTCCTGACTCCCGCATCCTTTTCCTAACCACTCCATCGGTGCCCTCCATGGTTGTTGCCATGGAGATTATTTTAATGCCACCCATTCCTCACCAGGACATCACTGAAATGGCCCAGCAAAAGCATCAAGAAAAAACACCCTTCCCTGCTCCTGCTTCCATGGTGAGCTGCAGCAGGGCTGGGGCAGAGGTGAACAACTTTCAAGGCTTTCTCCACATAAGGAGGCCCTTTTTAATATCAAGCTCACATATTTTTTATTTATGTACTGCCAGCCGCACCTGCCCTGATCCAAGCCGTAAGCCTCAGCAGGGGCAAATCTCCCCATCCGCACATAGCACCTGCAAAGCCTCAACTCCATTTTTCATAATGGTCTGTATGAACAAATCTCTTTCATTAATCCCTCATCTTCCCCTGGCCCTCAGCGAGCCTCTCCCCCTGCTCCGGCACTTCAATCTGGATTTAGAGATGAGAGAAGCCCCTTGAACACAGGACTTCCTGAGGGTGAGGGACACATCAAAAATGAAGACCAGAGCAGACGTCCCGTAGGCTCAGCGGATCTCGTTTTATAGACATGTGCTCTTCCAGGGAACTTGAAAAATCTCAGCTCTTGGGAAGAAAAGAATAGAAATTAAATGGGTAAATCCCAAACTGCCAAATATATCCCACTCCCCTGCCCCTCGGCGGAGCACTGAGAATCACCAACTGATCCTGCTGAGGATCCAAAAACCCTCTTCCAAGAGCAACTAAAGCTAGAGGCTTCAGAGAAGGGTAAATAAGCACCCGCACACATAAATAAAGCATGGTAATAAATGTCTTAATAATTAGCAGTGATACAGATGCAGCTGAGCAAACAGCCCTGGATCCAAAAAAACAAACAGGGCCTCTGCTTTCTGCCCTAGCTCCAGTGATAATTGCTTGCACACCTTCATCTCAGCTCTTAGTAAACAGAGACGGGGATGCGATACGGAGCAGGAGCTGGGAGAGGCGGTGGAGTGGTGCAGGTCTCCGGCATGCCCCAGAGCTATCCTCAGGTCTGGCACAATCACAGCCCACTGGTGCTACAACGCGGGTGCACGGTCACAGAAAGCACCCCCAGCAAATCCTATTGCTCTCCAGGAACTCCACTTGCAGATTGTTAAGGGAAAAGAAAAACGAGACTGAGGAAAATTGGGCATGTTTCACCGCTCTGCTGAGCTGCCCCAACCCCCAACATCCATGTTCGTACGGCTGCTCTGAAGCCGCCGTGGGGCTCCATGGGACAGCACTGAGCAGCACTTGGCATCTGTGCTGGTTTGTGGCCCGTCTAGGACAAGGCTAACGCTTGCTCAGGATGAGATCTACAAGACTTTACTCTCAGTTATTTTTCCCTCAGTTATACAAGAGGGAAATCATATTACGACTGGAATCAATAAGGAAAAGCAGAGCTGGAAGAAGGAAGAGAGTTGTACAGAAACACACGTGCATGCACAAACCCCTCTCTTCTGAGCTCCAACTGCAAAAAAAACCCAATCCTTTGAACTTTCCCTTTGAGTCCTGAGCTCTTCTAGCTTTTTTTTTTTTGCTTTTTTTTTTTCCCCCTCCAGACTCAAGGATGCATTTCTAACCTCAGAAAGAAAATCCTCCTTTTTTAACAGTCATTAATTGGCTTTGGGGAATCTGGGCCACCAGATATGCCCCTAATCCTATACACACTTCCAGTCCCATGCTCAGAGCTGGGCTGCCCGGCACTTCTCTCCGCAAGAGGCTTGTTAGGGGAATTAGCTACTTCCTTCAGCTGCTGCAGCTGGCTGGCTTGATATATTTTTTAAATATGGGAAAAAAAAGGAAAAAGGCAGTTGGCAGATCATGTTTGTTGGGGAGACACTAATATGAATTTTTATCTCTCTAAATGGTGCATTTCTCCATTATCAAGATGCACAAAGCAATGTCAATCACCTTGTCCTAGTACAAAAGCTAAGAGCTTGCCAAAAGGTTGGCAGCAATACGCACAGCGATGTAGGTGGCAGGGTGTTAGGAGAGTAAGTGCCAGTTTGATAGGAGCTGTTTAGATTATGAGGGTGTTAGAGTGCGTTTGTCATGATTTAAAGTGTTAAACCTTGGAAGTGGTATATAAAGGCTGACATGAAAGAGTTTGAAGAACATATTCGTGTGTGTGTGTGTGTGTTTTCAAAGGTCTGGGGAGCCAAATTTGGCTCATGGTCATGAATTCTCAGCTGCCCTTGGAAAGCCTTCAGCTCAAACCTCTTCCAGCGTAAGGGGTTTTATTAAGCAGTCGCCAGTTGCAATATGCTGTTTCCCTGGGTGGTCCTACCTCCAGAGACTGCTTGCACACGCAGGGCATCTTCAAGGAGTGGGTGAGTGGAGGAGGAACCTGAGCAGGAGAGTTATTCTCCTGCCGCAGTAGTAGACACTGGAGCTGAGAGACTGATCTTCCTTTACAGCATGGGGAAAGCAATTGCTGCAGAAGGTAATTCAGGCAGGGGTCAAACTTAGGTGCCCTAAACCTATCCCCAGAGGTCCTGTGCTCGTATCCTAACCAGCACGTACCAACAGGAACGAAAATGAAATTGGAATTAAACTGAATTACTGCCTTGAACAAAACTAAGCCTATTCACCAATCTAAACACATCTTAGCATCCTCTCTAGAAGGAAGAAAAAAACCTACACACCATTTATTAAATTATTCTGACTTTTTCTTATTACTGTCTCTCCTGGTTCAGGCTAAGGCATTAAAAAGCCACGAGGCACATTGATCTTGTGCTATTTCCCATTTAATATTGAAACACTTGAAGCTCATGGGAAAGATCATTCTGATCACATCTCTACCTGAGGAGATTTGGATTGCACAACACCCAGACGCTGGAGTCTCCCACCCGCCACACATGGCTATTCCTTTTGGGTCAAATCCTGCCAGGCTACATCAAGCATCCTGTTGGTGTTTACTGAAAGATGCAAAATGTCCTTTAAAAGGAGACAAAGCCAGCACAGGATGGAGTCGAGAGGATCTCCAGCTGGACTGTTATCCTGGAAACCGCCGTAAACTGTAGAGGTGAACTCCAAATGAAAGATCACACAACAGGGACCTGGAGGTAAGCAGATGGCTTTTAGAACTGGGAGTCTCGCACCAGCTACAAGCAAGTAATTACCAGCAAGTCACAGCTGTGCTGGACCACATGAGCAGGTGAAAATGTGACTATGCTAGGGTGTGATCGCACGGCCAGCATCCTCTGACACTTCTCCTCTTCCCTAGCTGGCCCTAATGCTACCAAATATAGGGGTTATTCGCTTTAGAGAGATCGGAGCCATTTCTCCTTAGGAGGTCTTTAAAAACAGAAGTGGGAAGGAAGTTAACAAGAAGCTCTGAAGTGGTGGATGAGTGTAGCTATCATTGCAAGAGGTAAGGCATGCACCCAGACAAATGCAGAGCTTGCCAAAGAGGCTGTCAAGAGCTAGCAAGGCTCAAGCTGAGGCTGGGAGGGAGGTTCCTTCAGCCAGAGCTTGGGAGGGCAGCCTGGGGCAACAATCTGGCAGTGACATTGCCACTAGGCTTTGCCATGAGGATTGGAAAAAATGGTTTCTTCACTGCCTGCTGTCCGAGTCAGCCTGCTCTTGAATGCATAAAGATATGCTGTTCTGAAATCTTGGAATTTGTCCCCATCATGAGTTACTGGCTATAAGCCCTGGTTGGGAGGGAGCAGCTAGCGCCAAGTTTCTGGTGGTGGGTTGGGCTGTAAAAGCCAAACCGACTTCAGCAGTCAGTCTGCTCCACGTGCTTGGCTTTTTTTTCCAGTTGCTTTGCCTAATATATCTAAAGAGCGTAGATATACTGACAGAGTCTTGGGAAGGACTGCACATTTTTGTTTGTGCATCTCCAAAAATGAGAAGAAGCAAAGAGAAAGATGGTGCTGAAATGTCTCCTCCAGCCCCTGCAATTCACTGTCAAGTAAGTTTACAACTCTCTTCATATCCGTCAGTGTGAAATTCTTGGGCAACAAGCTGGTTCCTGCCTCCATCAAAGCCTGGGAGCTCCTGGCCATTCGCTCCTTGCTGGCTCAGGCAGCAGGAAGAGGTGCTGAGCCCCCAGGTGCCAAACCACCTGCAAATCTCCCAAACACTTTTGCCTGGTCTGCCAGAAATTATTAACTAAGAACATCATTCAAGCAAGGTAGATGAGAACCCACACCACCCTCAGCTACCCTCCCCTCTGCGTTAGCTTTCCAGCAGCACTGCAGAGGTCTGCTGGAAAAGACCACCTGATGCTTTTGGACAAAGGAGAGAAAAACCATCTCAGCGATGAGGGCAAAGCCACTCTTCCTCCCCCTGCCCCACCTCTTACCCCTCCTTGCCCCCATCCTGCTGTCTCGGGTTTTTTGGCACACCAGCAATTTCTGTCAGATTTGGGCAAAGGCAGGCAGCTCTTTTGCAGCCAGTGTGCCGGGGATGTCAGAGCCCCCGCTTTTCCCCCTTTTTTCTCACCGGCGCTCAGAGCCAGCCTCTCGGATCGACTGGTGGATGACATGCCTGGCTGGGCTGAGGCACTCGGATCGACGCTTCCCCAGGGTGCTGCTCCTGATGGAGTTTGCAGCAGGAGCTAAAAGCTGCATACAGATAACTCTTCCTTCCCCCCGCTTCCTTCCTCCTTCCTTCCTTTCAGCAATTCAAAGAGAAGAGGGTAAAGAAAATGGCACTTGGATTAAATAAACTAACAACCAGCACGCGGGGCTTTTAGCTGTAAGTGAGCCAAGTGTCCTGTAACATTAAATAAATGCAAGATTAACCTTCAAGCCTTCCACACTAAATTATTTATCTTGAGAGGCGAAGGGGTCAGGATTGAAACAAAGGGTAAATATTTGACGAACGCACTGCGTCTGCTGGCTGCATGGCTGTTTGCCGACTGTGCCAGGGCTGCCTGTGCTTCCCTCCCGCGGGGACAGCCGCGGGCTGGCCGTGCCGCTCCCCCAGCCCGTCGGCACCCCGGGATTCGGCTGCGAGGGCAGCAGAGGGGAGGAGGAGAACCCCCGCGCCATCGGCCGTGGCATCCTGCCTGAGGTTGGGGGAGAGCCCCAGTGACCTGACAGGGGTTGGTAAGTTGTTGCGATTTCACCAAGCGTCGCATGCTCCGCAATTAGCAGTTGCATCTGCCTTCTATACTGGAGTATTATTAAATGCGTGATTTACATACCGTCATTTCTGTAGCCACTGTAGGCAGGGAATTACCTGATAACAAAATACCCTGCTGTTCATGCTAAGTGACAGACTCAGACATATTAGTCTGTTTAATCAAAGTACTAACAACATCGAATAGATGAAAATATTTTGCCATTCCCTAGCTGATCTCCCCCATTAAGATCCTCAAGCATTCTTCTGTCAAAGAAATGTCAATTCTTTTCCTTTCAGTAAAAAAATTAAAATGTAGCCACAACCGGGAAAGCATACAGCATCTGTTTAACAATGAATAGCAACTTTACAGTGCATTTTAAGGTGAGAAATGCAAAAGACAGCTACGGCCAGGACCAACGTAATTAGTCAGGATGTACAACACCTTAAATTACCATCTCTGTACTTTCCAGAAGTGCCAGTCTTCAGAAGGAGAAGCAGGCAGGATCTCAGTGTTAACTCACCTGAAAAAAACTCCGCTAACACACTTTTTCCCTAGAAAGAGCATCACCAATTCACTAATCAATAACTTTGCTTGCAGCACCCATTTCCTCGCTCATGTTCCTGTCCCAGCCTGGAACAGATGCAAACCAGCATAGGTGCAATGGACCACACAAGATCACGGCGTGCTGTGGCACTGCCCAGCAGCTTCAGGAGGTTTGGTGTTAAATGCAAAAAATGGAAAAAAACTTACAGCTGCAACCTACCAAAATAAAACGTTTCAGCTCTTTGTCAATACAACGAATTCACAGCATCGTATTCAAAGCATGAGCAGAAGAGAGCAAGGCTAAGGTGCCCTCTGCCCCGGGTTGGTACTCAGCGGGATATACAAAATTTCTCAGGCAGCTACGGGGCCTGTCCCATCCGTGTACAATGCATTAAACCTCTCGCAAGGTGTGAGGTCAGGAAGGGATTTTCTCTGAGTGAAGGGAATCACTGGAGTGGGCTTTTACACTCCTTCACAGTAAGGTGTGTGCTTTGGACTATCAGATCATCTGCTTATTTCCAAGTAGCAAATTCCTGCTATTTCAGAGATCAAAGACACTGGCACTGCCGGATAGGACAAAAGGAAACGGCCTCAAGTTGTGCCAGGGGAGGGTTAGATTGGATATTAGGGTTATCAAGCATTGGAACAGGCTGCCCAGGGAAGAGTCACCATCCCTGGAGGTATTTAAAAGACGTGTAGACGTAGCACTTAGGGACATGGTTTAGTGGTGGACTTGGCAGTGCTAGGTTAATGGTTGGACTTAATGATCTTAAAGGTCTTTTTCCAACCTAAACAATTCTATTCTGTTCTCTTGCTGTCTCCAAGGAGTACTTTAGCTGGTGGGGTTTCGTCTTCAGCCCAGGGTGCAGGTGTGCTGCAGAGCCCTCCCCAGCAAAGGCCCCGTGCAGTCCCTCCTGCTCCTCTCCCCCTTGCACCAAAGCCTCCTCCACCACACACAGCCTCAAGAGTCGCTTTCCAAAAAATCCCAGCCACTCCACACACCCCTGTGAGCCACCAACGTGCAATCAGGAGCACCACAGATCATGTCTGGGAGAGAGCATCAGGGAAGCTGGAAATGAGATGCCCAAAGAGAAGAGCCAACTGCCTCTCCTGCCACGGTGCCGCGCGCTGCCTTCGCTAATCAGCTGATGAACGCTTTGCCTCTGCTGCCAGAGAATGTGTTTTAGAGTAGGATAAGTGAGGTGAGTAAGCTGTGAAACCCAAGTGGCAGTGAGATATGCTGCTTTCTACCAATTACGAGCGCAACTATAGGTAAAGAAGCCATAGCAACAAAAACTTGACCTGCTCCACTCCAGAGACATAACTGAAGCCTATTCTAGCTTTAATGTAGTCTCTAAACGCCTACCGCTGTTAATGGTTCCTGCATAATAAGGGGGATTACAGATCTATTACAGATCTGTCACCTCTTAAGGAATATGCCATTAATCATGATCGTTTATTTGCAAATTGGTTTATAATTTTGAAAATCTTTTGCAAATTACTTTAAATGGAAGAGGGTGGGGGGCAAGGGACTTTCAAAGCAGACTTCCATGCTATTTCCTTCCTCACCTAATGCCCTATTTTGAGCCAAATCACTGCTTGTGCATGTCTGCATATGTATATGGGAATAAACTGGATGAACATGATCAGACACATGTGAGTGACAGCAGTTAGCAAACAGTGCATAGGAGGGTGCAACTGTCTGTGCACAGACGCACCGGACAGTCCATGTGGGCAAAGGTGCCTTTTTGCAGGCTGCTTTTCACCTGGGCAGCTTTTACAGATGAAGAGCAACCAAGTATTTGCATGCATGCCTACCCACTGGTGATACCGCTGCCTGTAGACACACTTCAGTGTACATCTCCGTGTGCATTTCCGTGGCCTTTCACCAAGCCGGTTTGCATGAGATTTGGAGGTTGGGCCCAAGACTCGTGCCCTCCTCACCTCAGCTGTGCAAAACCTTGGTGTTACACCGCGCACCAGAGCCAGCAGCTAATTAGCTCTGACCAGCTAACAGCCAAACACCCCCCTAGCCGCTCGGAGAGCCCAGCGGGGCAGAGCACAAGGCAAGAACAAACGCAGACCCTTCCCTCATCCCACAGCTCAACCCACGGTTAGGTCAGCACAGATAAATCCCTTACCTCCCCACCCTCCCTGTCTCACCCCCAGCTCCCCCAAGGCTCTGCCCTTCTTTCTGGCTTTCCCTTAAACTCACCCCGCAATCCCCTTACCTACCAGAGGCTCCCCTCCACTCTCCTCGTCTCCAGCCCTTTGCATCCACCCCTGCTCCCCACCCCCGCGGATTAAGTAGACTTTGCCTGGATTACAGCTGCCAATCAAGTTCAAGTGCATTTTTAATAGTTTAATTTGTGGCACAAGGTTTCAAATAAAATCATCAAGTGCAGTCGATTAAACTCATTAAGTCCTTACGGACTCGTCTGTGTACTGCGCCGTTATCAGATTCGGAGACATGAGAATTAATTAGGCCGCTGTTATCCTTTGCCTGGATTACTCTGCCAGGCCCAGTGGCCGGGTGCTTTCCTGTGAAAACACGAGGTCCATAATCTCCTTACAAGCACAACCGGGGAGACAGAGGCCTAAGAGATTTCTTCAACATTCCTCAAAGATCAAACAACAAGAAATGCACTGTTCTTTGATTTTTTTTTCCCTCCCCTAGCTTGCTTTCTTTCTCTTTTTTTTTTTTTTCCTAAGCGCACGGCACAGCTCATGACTAAAGGCAGTTCGGTGGGAAGAGGGCAGGTGAGTAGAAACGGGTTGCTGGTACCAGGACTGGAAACGCTCCTCACATTAACCTCCCCTACCAGGGTACACCAGGGCTGCTCTGCAAGGCTCCTTCTGCTGCAAAGGGACTTTTCTTCTCTTTAACCTTCTCCTGCATGCCAAACAACCCTTACTCACATCTGCTGGGGCTATTTCCCCACTGCCACATCCCTTGGGTCACTGCCCACATTTGGGTAGAGAGACTAAGGGTACCCAAAGAGCGTAAGGGTACCCTCTCCACCCCTACAGATCCAGAGTAATGTGAAATCATGGCTGACACACAACACAACTCACCAGGACACCCCAGATGCCATCGTTTCTGCAGTGAGTGCAGTTACCTCCCTCCGGTATGTGCGTTACCTCCCTCTGGGAACCGTGACTCTTCCACCAAGCAACCATTGCAGATGGTGAGCTGCTTGGAGACAGCGACTGCTGGTGGGAAGGACAGAGCAATACCTTGGCTGCCAGGACTGCATAGTCCTAAACATGAGGATGTACAGAGATGAGTACCTACGTGGGTACTTCAATCTATACTGGATGATATGGTGGGCAGATGGGCCAAGATAAAGATAAACAAGGATATACGTAGGCACCCTGAACCTGACTGTACTCCCATTTGCAATATTCTGGCCCCTACCCACGGAGCAGGATCCCACTACACAAATACCAACCCTAAACAAGCTTCCTATGTAACTTGCTCTGCTCTAGAGAGCACAAATAGATGCTATACATTCATCATCACAACAGGGCTTTTAACAAGCGACAGCTCACACTCATAGTACCAATATATGAAACCAATACCTATACCATGCAACATGTAATACAATACCAATATATATAGCTGAACAACTGGACTTCTGCAGCCCAGGGGAGACTTATGAATTCCCTTATAATTCCAGTAAGGTGCACCCACCGAGCTGGATAAGTGAACTTTATACATATATAGATCCCAGAGGAGAATTTTTTTAAGTACCATAGGCAGGTAAGCACCTCTGCCTTTCTAATGCTATGAACTTCATTGAGATCAGGGATCTGAAAATCTCTCCCCTCACATTAGGGCTGCCCCTCATTTATCAAAGTCAGCTATTACAAAGCGGGGCAGGAGATGGGGATCCACAGCAAGTGATGACACACAGGTGCCCATGTGCAACGGCCGAGGGTTGCTGCCTCTGTCAGACTTTGGATAGTGAAGTTGGTTGGTCCTTGACAAAGTTGTTATTTCACAGAGCAATGCAGATGTGGAAGGGCCTTAAAAAGGCATTTTGCCAAAGAGAGCTTTATCCAAGAGGCTTTTCCAGTGGACACAAATCCTTTCCGATGGGCCAGCTGCTGGCAAACACGCTGCAACAAATTTATGAGAACATAACAATGCTGTAAAGAGATGAACTTAAGGGACAAAGAAAAGTAATCCATATTAAGGCTGGCAAGGGCTTTGTGCCTGCTAACAGTCCTGCTGAATTGCATTTGAGGGGAGCTGAACTACAGCAATTTCTAAACTAAATCACTTGGGCCTGCCAGTACTTTCACCAGTTTATTACAGAAATTTACTCACAAGGGTCAGTGACCCCTCAGTCAATGACTCCCCCAGGTGACTTCCTGAGTCACGCTAAGCTATGAGCATTTGCTCTCATTCCCTCTGATCTTCTCTTTCTCTTCTCCTCCTCTTCCACTTCCCATTTCATTCGCCTTTCCACTGAATCCCTTCTTTTTTTCTTTCTGTTGTCAAATCACAGGAGTAGGGTACAACGTGACAAGACAGTGCTGGAGGAACAATAAGGGATGTAGATGTGAAGGAGCAACAGAGAGGCAAAAGGGCTGAGAAGGGAAGCCGAGAAGCCTGAACGTGATGGAGGGGAAAGGGAGGCGTGAAGACCTGCAGGGATGGCAGTAAGGCAGCTACGCTTTCGGGAAAGATGAGAATTTTCATACCTGCTTCCCTGTACAGATAGCACGAAGACAAGGATGAAGGTGACAGCAAAGCTGCAGCCTCCAGGATGCAGAGGGCCTCCAGGAGCATTTTAGCTACTAAGGTGGGGAGAAAACAATGGGAGCTGCAGGGTGTAAGTGGAGGAAGAGGCAGCAGGATTTGGCACAAAGGAGGAAGACTAAAGGGCAGAGCAGTGGTGTGGGCAAGAGGGGCACAGCAGAAGGTCTGACGGCATTGCATGAGACGAAACGCAAGCTGTCTTGTTAATGGAGAGAAATACACCTCCTCCAAAGGTGGGCTTCCCAGTGTGTCGGGTGAATTCTGCTCTCCTTTCCTAAAAGGAGGTGTAGACAATTATGCACTTCCTGAGCCCAGAACATCTGCACTTAGACCAGATGAACCCTACAGAAACCTTGTCTTACCGTAGCCAAACTGATGCAATGTCAGAGTCCTGTTCTGCTATCAGGCAAGTTCTCCAGGCATGGCATAAATCTAACCCTCATCATTTCCCCAATGGAAAAGTAAGCAAAAGATGTTCTTCAGGAAATACTTAACCCACATACCCTGAAATATCATCTGCTGAAAGTTTAAAGGCATCCCAGTCCACAACAGGCTTTCTGCTACTGCCACAGCCCTGACAACCTCCTTCCACTTCTGCCCAGACACCTCTCTGAAGCAGCCTTCAGCATTTCTTGTGGCCAACAGAGTTTTCCACAAATTATTAATGACAAGTGAAAGCGTACAGAGCGGGCAGGCATCCTTCCTCCTTTCCCAGCTCCAAAAGGTTCTCCTCTCAGTGTCGTCTTCTCACTCACTTTTTTCTTTCTTCTCCCCCCCCAACACATGAGGAATTGATGAATGTCTCTTTAAGGCCCTGTGTCTGCCGCCTTGCAGCACACCCTTGTAAATCAGATAAATATCTCAAGGATCCTTATCCCGGGAAAATTGAGATAATTGCACTAAATTGAAGAACCTCTTTTTTTTTCCTTCCCCCTGCGCCCCCCCCCCCCCCTTCTCTTTTCAGCTGGAGTCTCTTGTAGTTACAGGTGTGCTGACTGCTAATTCCTGCACTGGAATTACCCCCTCTCTCTGAAGGCATGGCCTCTCTGAAGGGTTCCACGATAGTTCCTGAAGTGAGTTTTAACCAAGATATGATGTCAATCAGGAACCTTTTCATTGCTCCGTCCAGGTGTCCCTTGGAAAAGTTCACCCTTGCTGGTGCACCTCTGCCACTCTCTGCTCAGGAGGCGTCTGCTGCAGTGTGAATGGTGGGTTGTGTCTGTAAGGGGTAACGCAGGGCCGGCTCCAACGTCCCCCTTCCACCACGGACCAGTGCTGTAGAAAGCTGCACAAAGGGAAAACAGGAACAAAAAAGTACAATGGAAGGAAGGAGATGAATAGGATTCAGGTGAAAGAAGATGGAGCATTAAGAAACAGCAGGAAAACTAACACGGTAATCAAGTCAAGTCAAGTCAAGAAGGCCCTGAGTGATCTAATCTAAGCTGGCCTGCTCCAAGAAGGTCCTGAAGTCTCTTCCAACCCACATCTTTCTGCGGTCCCATGGCAAGATAGAGGAACACTAATGCTATATGAGAGGAGACATGGACCCCAAAACCAGTTCCCGTTTCTCAGTGTCATCACCATGTGCTTCTCCCCCCATCTACAGAAGTGAGAACACCTCCCACCAGCTAAGAACAGCACCTGCTACATCGAGTTATTAACCCTCCCTTCCACTGTAGTCGCAAAAGCCACCAGAAGAGCAGGAAACAGGGCAGCAGGTGAGGAGATCGAGGGGCAAGCCGTGACCCTGCTGTTTTTCTCCCAGGTGAAGAAAACTCTACAAACCAGAAGCCTACAGTGTTTTGCTTTTGGTGCTCTACAGCTGAACACACAAGCAAATTGGGACTGTCAGAGGAACTGAAGGTGAGTGATGGTGCAATACAAAGGGGATGATTACTTCTCTAAGAGATTTCCAAGCAGCACCTGGGGTCTCCGAGGGAGCCAGCAAAGAGGATTTTTAGGTGACTTTGCGTAAGGCAGGGAGCATAAACACAGAAGGTGCTCGGAGAGCAAGGATGACTCTGCACTCAGAAAACTAGGGAGGTGGCAAGCAGCAGATGGTGACACGATGGTGCTGAGTATGGCCCTCATAACGACAGGCCTCCTCCAAGTGCAGATTAGACCTTCAAGCCCAGCCAGCTCGTCTAAAGCATGCATCGGCTGGGAGGAAGCAGAGCAGACTGGCTCCAAGCCCCACAAGATAATCGCTGAGCTTGGGCTAGCGGTCTCGAGGCTGCAGGTGGGTTGAGAGAGAGGAGGACAACAGCTGTTTCTACTTCACCCAGGTCTGCCGTGCCAGGCCACCCTTCCCTCATCTCCAGCAGAGCCATGGCTCTCTGCAGATTCATCAGAGCCCATTCTTCTGAAAATGCTCTCACACACACCAATAATAATCCGAGAGCCCAGGCAGGGCTGAAACAAGATGAACATGGTAGCTGAACAAAGCGGCTCAGAGCTGTGGCTCCAGCCAGAGCTTTGCCAGCACGTCTCTACCCATTCCACACTTGGGGAGGAAAGAAACAGATTTTAGGAATGTGAGAAACAGCTTCTCTGAAGGTTCACTGATGAAGAGGGAATGGAAGGAAGTCTCATGAGTCAACTCCCTCTTTTCCCAATTTTCTCACCTTCCCCTGCCAAATCACCAGAAACAGCCACCACGGGGTACCATGTCCTGTACCCAGGACGTGCAGTAGAAGGTGACTCCTCTGCTTGCTCCGTGTCATCCATATAGACCCAACTTGAGCTTACAAGTAGCATCACCAATGCAGAAAAGGGGTGTTGGTTCTCCATGGCTGCCCTCAACCCTTGCCCTAGCTCTGCAAAGAGGCTGAGGACAGCTTTCAGTGCTTATGGGACAGGATGACCCCTGCCCAGCCTGCGAGTTGCTCCTGGCATCAGCAGGCTCCACGCAACATCTCCGCTCCTCTCAGGAAGAATAGGCTTGATGGTGTTTTGACTCCCTTCTCAGAGACTCCCACACGGCACTTTACAATCCAACTCTGCTCTCAAATACACATCCTGGGCTGCATCCCAGAGATGTGTGTCAGGCACGAAGCGCTGTCAGTCAGCCCCAGTCACAACACATCAGGGCTTAGGAGAAGTCTGACTGATCGGGGCGAGGGGGGAGGGAGCATGGGAACGAAAAGAAAAGGCTGAACAGCAAAAAAAAAAATGAGAGGAGAAAGACAAATCAAGCGGGAAAATGGCAGGGACTATTCCGTACAGCAAGGATGTTTTTCATCTGTGATAAAGCAGCGGTGTCAGGCACCGAAAAGGACAAAGATGTTCAGATACAGAGTCACAGGGAGGAGAGCAGAGGAAGCTCCTGGGAGGGCTCCTGGTCTGAAACCCGGCATCTCTCACCCGCAGAGCTTTGGGCAGCAGGGACTGAAACTCACTGTCACATCAGCAGCATGGCAATTAATGTAAAGTGGGCTGCAGGGACAAAGCTACCAGATAAAGTGTGTGCCTGGCTAAATGCCACTTTGGAGTTGGCTCCAATATCAGAAACCTCAGCCAAGAACAACCAAATGGCCGTGGCACTGGGATTGTCTCTCCTGTGCCATGGAGGGGTTCACGGGGCTCAGGGAAGGGTCACTGCAGGAATGACTTGGGGCAGTTCTCCTGCCACCACCCAGATGTTTTCCCGCATAGGAAGATATCTGCAATCCTGACTGTCAAGAAAGGCAAATCTGGGCAAAATAAGAGCAACTGAGGAAGCAACCAAAGCTGTGCTTAATTGAAGACAAAGGTGAATAAATTTAGGCAAGGGTTCAGAGGAGAGGTCTGCCTATGAAAGGGCACGGCAGTGGAGAGGGAGGAGGTCCCTCCCCATTCTGGGAGATGAAGGACATAGAGGGAAGACCTCAAACACCGCATAAAAGTTTGAGATTACTCAAGTATGCTTATATTATGAATTTCAGTCTCTTCCACCATGCATGAAATGAGTAAATATTCATTGGGCTGAAGAGAAAGAGAGGAGGGGGGTGAGGAGAGATGACTCCATAACATAATTTATATAAGTATTCACTGGAGTTTGAACAGGAACCCACATCTCCCCCACTCCCAGGTGAGTGCCTGAGCAGGTAGGCTGGAAGTCCTGCTTCTTTTTACTCCCTCACCGCAACTCAGGGTTTAAATAATATTTAATTATTCCTCACAAAGTGGGAAAGTTCAAATGGCAGGACTGAGTGGACTCTTCAGCCACCTCAAAACCAGAATTCCCTGATAATCAGGAGGGTCTTTCTGGGATTCAAGTCTCTTTCAGAGGGAGAAAAGATGAGAGGGGAGGGGGCTGTAGCCACTATGCTGTTTTGTAAGAGTGGCCAATGTTTTTCAGTCTGTGCAGACCCTGATCTCTGAGCCATACCCAGAAGATACCTCACAGAGTGGGTTTGCCAGCAAGAGAGACATGCCCAGAGTAACGTGGTGTTGCTTAGGCATAAGATAAGCACTGACCTGTTCAGCACGCTGCAAATGGAGGTGGGTCTGGCAAAGAGCAGAAGCAGATCCTCAGGAAGGATAGGGAACACGGAAATATGGCAGCTATATTGAGAGGCAGCTGAACAGGGGCTCTGAGGATCCAAACTAGACCCCTAAAATTGCTTTATGTTTGGGGTACAGCATACCTCTGTCAAACGGGCTTGTTTCTCCACAAATCTATGAGGGGACAACAGACTTGTGCTCACCTACATCATGAAGAAGATACAAGGGAAGGAACTGCATGAGAAACCTGCTGCCCAGCCAAACCATTCCCATGTGAACCTCAGTGAGTCGTGGTGGTCTCTTGTCTGCAGGGAGGCACCGTTGCCTCTCTAGTTCAGACAGGGGATGCAGGGGCACAAGCCATGAACAATTTTGAATTCTTCATCTCTGAGGGACAGATCCCTTTGCATGAGGACTGTCTGAAGGCTTCACAGGCTGTGTTTACCCAGCTCACATAGGGTGGGACTGGGTTTTTCTTTTAGCTGCATGACAGACAAGGGAAATGAAGTGGGTGGTGTATATTCTACTTCAAGAGGCATTTGCTGAGGAGGAATCTTATTAGAGAAATGAAAGAGGTCATTAGGGGTAGGGATGGGAAGCTCTAGAAATTACACATCACCTAGAAAATTGACTGGAAGAAACGGGAGTCTCTGTGTAAGCCGGCTCATGGGGAAAGGTGAGTCCATCCCTCCTGCTTCCTTTTATTCACCATCTTCACAATCGGTGGTTCTCCTCTGACGCAACCCAACCTCAGCTCTTCGGCTGAATGCTACAGCTGGTCCCTTTGTGCATCTGTTACATGGCGGATGGAAGAGATAGCTATAAAATGAAGAACATGAAAAGAAATCCAGATGGGGAAGCAAAGAGAGTAGTGTGGGACCCAAATCCTTTAAACCTTGGCATCCTTCACTCAATCACCTACCTTTACTGGGGAAGAGAGCTCCTGATTCATACCACTAGACCCCATAGCTGGGGTGAGGAGCCAGCAGTCTTGCAAGTCACTTTTCTGATCCAACAAAGGAAGGAGAAATGGCTATAGAAAGGAGGATACAGTGAGCCTTGCCTTTCACTGGCTCATCTGCGTCATAAATGACTTTTAGAAAGTGCTGCAAAACACCTCTGCAAACCCCAGAGGAGACCAAGGAGAGGGAAAGACCCCAGGTACCCTACCACTCCCGCCAGCCTGCCCTCAACCTGTAAAGATATCAGTCTGACAGCACATGCTTGCAAACCCCGGCCCGGCTCTGGCTGGGTTAATGTGACAATCCATTTCTGACAGCATGTCAATACAAAGCAATTTAGGAGTGCATGAAAAATCGACCCGAGGTAACAGGCAATTTCTCCGCTCTGCTGGTTAGACGGAAGTAGGGACCAATGAGGCCAGCATCTCTGAGTACGCTCACCTCGGCAGCGCCCGGTCTGCCAGCGCACGCTGTCACGTTAGCAGCTTTCACCAGAAAGGAGGATGGAGCAAGGCAGGAGCAAGACACCTGCTATGGGGCACAGCCTCAGGATGGGGACAAAGGAGAGTTGAGGGTGGCATCCCATTCTTTCTTCCCATAAAGATTTTGTTAATTGGGAGGCATTTGAATGTGTAAAGTAACAAACTGGTTGAAACAGACTTAAGCATACAGATGATTATAAGGCAGCACCCTGGCCTCGGGTCCATACGACCTGCCCTATGGGCAGGGAGCCACTGGCTGAACCACTCCAGGCTGGAGAGGGACAAGCAGGTGGTCTAGACAACCCAAAAACCTGATGCCAAAAAATCATCTCTTCTTTTAAGCCAAACCCAGAGCATGCCTGGATGGGACCTGAGGCACTATCCAACACCACACTGCTGCCCTTCCACCATGGACGCAAGGAGCACATTTCACACTGGTGCAGCTCCCCAGGCAGGGACTAAGAGAGGCCACGGGAATTAACAGGGAGGGGCAGAGGGTGCGGTGGGAGAGGAAGACGAAGGCACTGGCATCGCCAAAGGCTGGCCTGCCCTCCTTCCCTCTCTGTCACCAGCACAGATTGCAGGGAGGGCAATTGTCTGCCTCTTGCCCACATGGTAGCCACCAGCAGCTCTCTCAGAGCGCTGCCTCCAAGCTGTGAAAGAGCTTTGGCTCAAACACCGAGGCTGGCATAAAAAAAACGGAGGGTGAACTCAATCCAGGCAAATCTGTTTGCAAATGCAGAGAGCAGCAGTGACGTGCTGGCAGTGCTCATCCAGCGTGATGGGCTAACGGACACTCCCATCACACTAAAAGCATCACGATCTGTCATTATTAAAGCAGAAAACACAACAGACGGAGCCTATGCCGCTGAGTCCAGGCTTTTGCTCCCTTGCAACCCCAGGATGTTTCATTCTGAAGAGTTGATTCAGATCCCTCACTCATCTAGAGAGGCCAGAAGTGCCACCTCTGCTGAGAGAGTCAGGAGAAATTACACTTGCTGCCTATTTTTTAGATCGAACAACTTCGAACCAGGCTGAACGTCCCGCCCATGCCACACACCATACACACAGCAACTCTAAAGGGTGCCAAGCATGGAAATGCAGAAGTCAAAAAAAAGGAAGAATGGGTAGAGAGAGGAAATATAATATTGCTGTGACTCTGCCAGAATAACATGCTGGGTTAAACCTACCCTTGGACACATTTTTATCCAGGACACCATGGGATACAGGCAGGGAGGCAGGGTTTGGGGTTGGGTCTTTTTTGTGCGGTTGCATTAAGAGTAAGATTCCCATTTTATTTTGATTTAATAAGCTAGTTAATGCATGTTAACAAAATTAAAAGTCATTATTAAAGGCAGATGTACTGGTGTATGAATAGCTAAGCATCAGCTTTGCCTTTAGATGATCGGCAGCTTCAGCATATGCTTCTAATAACCAGCTGTCACTTACCAGCGATGTGGTAACTCTCTTATTAAATCCTAAATAGGCATATGGACGTTACATTTAAAGTAGTACTTCCCCCCTCTTCTATCTTTTCCCACACGCAACTCAGCCAACTCACGAATTTCCTGCAACATTTTTTCCCTTCATTAATGGGATGCATGTTGAGATCAGAAGGGCCAAATGATGACCTGTCTTTTTGTTTTTACATCCCTTTGGAAAAATCCATATGACTCTCCATGTGTCAAAAGAGTCGTAATATATCCCAGATGCCTCAGCACTAATTGCACTTTTTCTACTAGAAGCCACTAAGCTCCCCTGAGAAGCCCTTCAACCACAAGCCTTGTTTGTCCAGCACTGCCATGTTCCTGAACAGCTTTGCAGTAACAGGCTGGGGAGCTCAGCTCTTGGACAAGACACCACCAACAACCCAGCACGAACACCTCCGTAGTCACAAACAGCATATTCAGAGGATGCCGGAAACCGGGGCACCGTGGGGCTTGTGAGAAGCAAAATCTGTTTCTGTGATGGGAGTGGGGGCAAAGGGTTAAGAAAGAAAATCAATCTTGTTTGCAAGGTTCCAGTAGGACTACAGTAAAAATGCCACCAAACACAAATGGTGCTTAAAATCAGGAAAACTCTTCCACCTTCCATTGTTTTTCACATCTTTTGTTTTTTAGCTGAGGCAAATGCAATTAGCAACGCAGGAGGCAGTACCTGTACCTTCCAGCATTGTTGTCTCCATCCAGAAGCAGAGGGTACAGAGGGGACTTACGTGCCCCCTGCCAGGTCACCCCCAACAGACTGAAGTTGCATCGGCTGAGCTGGAATAGCAAGAAGGGCCAGTTCTACTCTGTCCTACATGGGGTCCAACATTAAGACTCGGCTAACACAGACCACTTCCCGCTGGCCCCATCCTTCCTTGACGTGCATCTATATGTCCTTAATAGCAGTTGAATAGTTAGACCATAGCTGGGAGGGAGACAGGGAGGGGAGAAGTGCAAGCAGAGGACTGGAGAGCCCTGGCACTGCAAAATATTAACATTGCATTAGCATGGGTCAGTCCCTGAAGACCTGGGGGCAATGATGCTAACGGATCTGTTCCCTGCTCCCCCAGCCTTCCAGCTCCCTGTGGTGATTTAGAACATGAAATATAGACAATAGGAAACAGGGCCCCATGCTCCCCAACCAGGTGCTCATGGTGCAGAGACCCTCCTCACCTACCCCAGCATGGTGGGATTTCCATCACGCTCCTGAGAGCTGCTGTGCGAGGTGCCTCAAGTGTCCAGGACGCTCCTGCAACTCCAGGTCAGTGGTCTTTCAAGGCACATGCTCTGCCAGGCTCCCTCTCCCCATAAAATGTCGGCTGGAGCAGCAGGAGGAGCAGGGAGTTACCACCTCTCACAGATGCCCCCTTCGAAGGTACCACTTCCCAACCATACCTCTACAGGATGCCATCTGGGAGCTGCCCCTGTGCTGTCGCTGTCCCTGCCCAGGAATCAGCCACTTGCACTGGGCAGAAGGTAATACCAGCAGGCCACCCACCACGCTGGAAAGCCTTGCCTTGATCCTTCCTCCATGAGAAGGATCTGGCACCCTTCTTTGACTCCATTTTTTCCATCATTAGCAGAGGCAGCCGGGACTTGTTACACACTAGGTAAGAGCATCTGCCGATATGTTGCTATAAGGTCTGAAAGAAACAGAAACAGACCCTTCCTTGCACCCCACGGAGATGGACAGCTGGACTGTCTGCCCCAGACTATGGTCACTGCTGCCCTGGGAAGTGGAGGAGAGCATCAAGGGACTTGTTCTCCTCCTGTGCTCTCCTCTAGGCACTGCTATCAGCCATAAACATAGGATATTTGTGGTGTAAACTTTCCCATCCTTATGTCTGAAGGTCCTGTACACTGTGCTATCAATCATCCGCAGAAATATTAAGCTGCTGGAGAGCTGACACTGTCATGTGCTATGTTCATTCACTTGAGGATCAAGTGTCTCAGCAAAAGCAGGAGCAGAGTCCAAACGCGGAGCCTCCCCATCCCTGATCTCATTATGGCCCTGCCACGTGCACAAACCCCTTTTCCCTCCAGGTCTCTCTTCCCACAGCACTGACCACAGCTCATAAATTAATAAGTGCATGTATTTTTAAAATCAGGTTTGTGGTGAGGGAGACGTTGAAGATGAAGTGGAGGGGAGGGCAGACAGAAAACAAAATCAACACATACAAACAGTTCAAACACTGCAAAATGTTTAACAACATGTAAGTCCTTCAAAACCGCAAACCCCTTGGTCCCTATCCACCGGCCAGATTTGCTAATAGGTTTACTGCCACTGCCAGTGTGAAAGGCGGTGGTGCACAAGGACCCAGAATCCTCTGTTCTGCCTCCAATTATGTGCCAAGTTAAAACTCAGGGAAAAAAAAAAAAAACAACAACCTAATCCACACTCATTCTTTAATCTTGTGCAGCTTATTAAAACCAAGAGGACAAGATAATCCGCCCAGGCTGGCAAGTTGGAGGCTGCTCATTCCCTCTCCAGAAGAAATCAGCTCATGTTTTCTCCTGAGGGTCCCAAGAGACTCAGAGAGCAGAAGACACTGACAATATGCTACAGAAAGAAAAAAAAAAGGAAGGTAATTATGGAAAAGGTTCAGAGGAAAACATGTTTCTGCACAGCTGCTGAGGGCGAGCTGTACACGCAGCAGGAACTGCTGGCTCCCCACTCCTGGTCATCAGAGGACCACACCAGAGAGGCAGAGCCAGGGCCAGGGCTGTTGGTGGGATGGGCAGCTCCAGTGATTCGGCCTCAGCAGCCTGATCTACAAAAAGGCTGAAGAAGAGAAAAAAGACTCTGTGTTGCAAGCTACACACCCAAAGAGATCTCGGCTGGATGGGTCACACAGAGGGAAAGAGCTGGGCAGGGTGGACCATTATGTAGGGCACTTGCTCAGCACTTACGTTCACATCCCTCGTTCTGTCACAGACTCCCTTAGGCAAAGGATTGAGGTGGCTCAGAGGGACTGACATACCCAGTGGGACAGCACAACGGTGCATGACTGATGGGGTTTATCTCGGCAGGCAGCCAAACACCACACTATACCAGCTGCTAGGAAGAAAATTAACTCTATCCCAGCTGAAACCAGGACAACGGCATGACCCCAGTGCTGGAGAAACCAGGAGGAGCAACAAACCTGGTGAAGAAAAAGTGTCAATGGCTCTGCTTCCCTCAGGAAAGGTGGGAAAGAGGAGGTGGCAAGGCAGCAATGCCTTCACTAATGCAATGGATGAAGACATATAACAGGATGGAAGAAGATCATTTGGGGCCACCACCACTTGGACAAAAGAAATAAAAGTAGCTCTATTAGGAGAGTGCTGAAAGTCCTCCCTGGAGCAGCAGGGATGGGTTTGGATGGACACTGAGATTTCTGTTAACATTATTAACAAAGAGAGAGAAACTACAAAAAATACTCATTCTGGGAGACTAACTTCCCAAACAAAAACCAAAACCCAAAAACTGCAACAGCAAAAGCCCGCACATCCTAGCTGCAACGGTTAGAGTGGAACACCAACCATAGATGCATCACCAAGACCTGATAGTGTTTTAGACTCAATATTGGTGAGTGATAAGAACACTGTGAGAGAGCTGGAACTGGGAAATAACCTTGGACAGAGTGATTTATTTAAAACTTGTGCCTTATTTTGACTTATTTTAAACAGAACAGACAGATAAACAACAGCAGAGTGCTGCCTAAAAGTTCCTGATTCCAAAAGGGCAAATCCAGCCTTGGATATAAAAGGGAGGTTCAAAGACATTTGAGCAAAGGCAAAACTCCCTGGAGACTGCACCCCAAACATGGAAAAAATATTGAAGGAGCAGCTCCTGAGCAGCTCCTAACTTGCGGGAACGAGTAGAGTAATGGGGATAAAAGGAATAAGAAGAGAGCATAGAAAGGGAAACGATTAAGCAGCAAAGACAGCAGTTTTTAGGGGCTGGGAAATAGAAGGGATGGAGTGAGAAATGCCAGAAGTCAAACTGAGTTAGACCTGGGGAAGGATATTAAAACAAATAGTGAAAGGTTCTCTGGCCATACAAACACAAAGATAATAAAGACAGAACAAGCAGTGCTGTGATGCAGGACAGGGGAAGAGAGTTCCAGAAAATCTAGGTGAGGTCCCAAGACTAAATTAATTCTCCTCAGCAGCTCTGGACAGGGACAATAATTACAGACATATAAACTTAGCTCGGTGACCAATATGGAAAATGTACTTACCATAGCTGAGATGGAAGTGAAGATCCAAGATCTTCCTGTGATCAAGTCATAGGGCCAGGTAGCTCCCAGCCCAAATTCCTGGAGAACCTAGCCCATGAAATGACAGGACTGGGAGCAAGGGCTTTGATAAATCCACTGGTAAGGAGGTGGAGAACATAAAATGCAGCACCTGTAAGTAAGAAGGATGAAAAAGCAATGTGAGCAGCTGCCAACCCAGGGCACAAGGGAAGAAGCAAAGACTGGGGAGGGCTGTGAAACGTGGGGAATGCCAGACTACCCTGTTTGGGATTGTTTTCATTTTTGTCTCACTTTTTGTGTTAATAACTGATCCTCTAGATGAAGGAAAATATGCATTTTAGTGAAACATTTAATGCAGTGCCATGATGGGAAGTGATCTGTTATGGTAAAGAGGATGAGGCTTAGCCCAGGCAATGTAGAGGCAGACTGGGGTCTGGTGGAGAGGCAGCTGTGGACAGGGAGGGAAAGGGACAGTTCAGCTGCAGGGAGGTTGGCAGTGGAGTTCCCTGCAGAGTGGTCTTGGGACTTGCCCTAGTCAACAGTTTCCCTAATGAGCTCACCTTAATGAAACTAGCCCATGAGGAGCAGCAGAAAAACAGGGAAGACGATGTGGATATCACACTGAAAGCACAGCTGGGGGGTGGCTCAATCCCTGAAGCAAACCGTGTAGTTTTCAAGAATTTCTGCAAATGGGGAATTCATAAGTTGAAAATGACTGAAGAGGAAAAGACCCTGCTTGTAGAAGGCAATTACAGGCTGATCAGTGAGATATAGCCACAAAGCAGGTAAATTTGATCCTAAGGTGTTCACAGGGGATGATTTTCAGCAGAGGAGGGCGTCACCCAATTCACGAGATAAACTAGTCATCCACTCTCCAGAGCAGCCATAGGTGCAAAGAAAGGCTGCCAGGATAACCAGTGGATGGGAGGTGGCCCAAGAAGAGGGGGCACATGAATTTTTGGTTTCTTTGGCTGAAAGAGATGTGACTGCTCTCTCCATCCCAACTGTAGTTAGTAAACAAGGGAAAAAGCAATGGAAGTGGAAGGATGACATGGGTACTAAAAATACATAAACTAGCTAGAAACACATCTAAGCTCAAAATTATGCCTCATCAGAGCAGGGAGGCAACTAGGGCAAACAATGAAAAAAAAGGAGGAAAGATTTTTAAGATGGCGCCTGCTAAGAGTATGAAAGGGATTTTATGAGGTAGTTCCCAGCTGGGAATTTGGCCAAGGTACTGGGGTTAACACACCCACTACTCTGAGAAGTACCAAGGGATTTTCAGCAGCCAGAAATTGCCAAGACCTGGGTTTTAAATCTCCACTGCTGAAATGTAACTATTTATTCAGAGCAGTTCCACTTGAGCAACTATGTGAAATGCTGCTCTGAGACTCTCAAAAGTCTCCTGGGGAGCAGGCAAAAAAAAAAAAAAATATATATTCTGTCTGGAGCTGATTCTCTTTCCACACTTCTCTCCCTCTCATCCCTCTTAACAGGATTTGCATCAGAACAGCTCAGCCCTTGGAGTCATGCAGCTCCCGGCCCCTCTCCCTGAGCTTGTTACACCATGGAGACATCACCTTTGGACATTCAAGCGTGAGGAGCAGGGTCCCAGGCAGCCAGGGAGGACTTTGGCCATGCAACACACACCTCTGTGCCCCTCCTGGCAAGCAGGGAAAGAGTTCAGGCATTGTGGGGTATTGTACAGTTTAGACATGTCCAAGAAATACCAGCTAGCAGCAGATGCTTTCAGAGCTATTCAAGACTTTCTTAATAACATAAGCTTACCTGGAATGGAAGAAAACTGAGCCGTCTCCATCCTAAGCCAAATGAGAAGGTACCAGCACAATCAGTGGTTCCCAGGGAGCAAAGAGCTCATCTTAACATGTACCATGTCCTTATGCACATGCTATAGGGAACAGACACTCTTTGGGAGGTACAGGTATCCCAATGTATTTTTTATGAGCTCAATGTACTGCGTTTTCTTGCAACAACCACCAGACCTTGCACAAAGAGACTGCTGAGCTAGGGCTCTCCACTTTGGGGGAGATTATTTTATTTTTTTATATCCTTGTCCCTTCTTTTACTCCATATTATTTGTGCCATCTGCTCAATGATACTGGTAAAGCCTCCACACCAAAGCCTGGACATGAACCAAGGAGCATTGCGAGTCCTGCCCTGCCAGCAGCGAGCAGTGTCCACAGCATAGCCTGCAAATGCCAAAACACCGCGAAAGAGCAAACCTGAGCGGACTCCTCCAGCTGCTCAACTCCTTGTCACTCATCTCTTGCTGCTCAGTTTGGCAGTGGGGCTGAACCAAGAGGGAAGCCCGGGTGCTGGGAGTGGGCAGGAGGCAGAAGGGTGCTCTGCAGTGGGCAGCGTAGCTCTTCTGCCCACAGACTTTTATATGCTGCCAGGCAGAGAGGTGACAGGAGCAGCCGGAGCAGTTGATACACAGAGGTTTAGCAATAAAACCTCCCACTCCCCAGCTTGCTGCCTGCACACTTCCACTCTCAGCCCATAACTCGGCATGAGAGCAGGCAGGTCAGTCCCCAACTCTGTGACTCCTAAGGCTGCCAGCAAGGTGAGGTACAATTGGCACTTATCTTCCCTGCCCCTCTTCCAAAGGAGACACCTTTCCACCTTCCTCAGCTTTGGTCTCAGGAGCCTAAACCCCAACAGGGAAGGGCCAAGAAAACTGCATGGGATGCTGGTAGAGCATGGCCAGTGCTGCTACATCCCACCCCATAGCCGGCCCTTCCTTTGCACTTGCACACCGACTTGCAGAAACCAGGCTGCCATTGCTGCCCTGCACACCACACACGCTGCCTGCCATCCTCGCCGTCCCCAGCCTCCTGCAGCCCCCATGGGAGAGGGGATGGGAGGGAGCCAGGCTGCCCGGTCCCAGCCCTCACCTGGTGTCTGGCAGTCCCCACAGGGCTCTCACCCTCCTTGCTGCCCACCACACACGTGCCCCCTCCCCTTCCCCTGCCCTTCTCCGCTTGTTGCATGAAGGGCGCGTTTGACCTCAATCTGTCTGCTTGGATTAGAGTCCAGAGTCGTTCCCCTCTGCCGAGCACAGAGCCCCATCAGGGCTGCGAGGCCACATCTGCCACGGCGGGTTATTCAAGAGGGGGTTCAGCGAGGGCTGCCGCCGTCGCAGGGCAGCGGGGGACAGGGAGGTGAGAAGGAGCAGTGCTGGCCGCACCATGCTGGAGCCACCACTCCTGGCTGCAAGGGGGGAGAGGCACCGTCCCACGACGCTCAGCTTGCCTGAGAGGTGGAGGCCAAACAGAAAGGGTTAAGAGGTGAAGGAGGAGTGGGGACTTCTTATTATAACTGAGTGGAGGTGGCTGCATGGACTGAGCCCCAGCTGCAGGAATATGGGTCCTTTGGGTTTGCGGAAGTGTTTCTTCGTAGTATTCCAGAGACACCTACAAATAAAAGTAAATAAAAAGGTAAGTATATAAAATGCAGCAGGGCTCAGTCTTTGGCCCAAGGCAAGAGGCACAGCATGGCTAAAAACAGCTGCACTGTACTCCCTGTTCCCAAAATCAGAGTGACCTCACTCAAACTGTGTCTGGGAGCCATTGCTGGCCCATGACATCCCCAAAAAGTGCCTGGACAGGAGATGAGCTCCTGCAGGAAGCCCCTTTGACCTTCACTGCACCCTGCCCCATGCCACCAGCACCTTCTGCTCAGGCTGGAGCCCAGCGTCACAGCAGAGATGAATCCAAAGGAAGGACTAGAGGGAGGGGGGAAGGTGCCCTTCATCCCCAGGTGGACAAAAAGGGCAGAGTCATTTGCAGGAGTTGACTGGCCAGTCTGGGAAGAAGCAGAAGGACAACAGCTACTGTGACACCACTCCCATGCATGCAGCTCAGCAAACTAGTCAGGAGGGGAGAGCAGCAAGCTCTGGAGGCCTCCGTTGCGTTGGCTGAGGATGACAGGCTGAGTCTCACAGCTCTGCCTGCTGTCACCATCTATTGCGTTGCATTCCGTGAAGGACAACACGGTGAACACAACGCCCAGACCCCCAACAAGTGGGCTACTAGACAGCCTGGCACCGCCAAGAACTGTCCCCAGCTGCACACACTTCTCCAAGTCAAGCCTCTCTCCTCTCTTTCTTTTAGAGACACCAGCAGAGGTATTTCTGCCTGGTCAGAGGACAGGTCTGCTGGTAGCACCCAACCCATCACAGCTATTTCTGACTGCATCGAAACCTGAGCTTCAAGAGGGACCATCAGGTCCAGCATCACAGTGGTCAACACCCTGGGGACATGAAGCTTCACCGCAGGTTGAAGGCTGCAGCCCATTGTACTGCATCAGTGTGTCCTGCACCACAACAGCTTGTTAACGCAGTGCCCAGTGCTGGGGCTGAACAGCAGTATTCAACCCCTGACCAAGCCCAGGACTGATGGCTATGGGGTTCATGGTGTGGGCGGGATTCCACTTACAGACTGGGGTCAGCTGAAAAACATAGATTTAGCTTCTGAAATGCCTCAAAATCTCAGGTGCTCAAGTCAGACATTTCCAGTCCAGTCCTCCCTGATGGGAAGGAGAGGTATCAGTGCTGGGGAGAGAAGCTCTGCAAAGTCCCAGCTGGTCTATCCATGCCCAGAACCCCCAAGGCTTTGCCCCATCCAGCAACAAGGACACATTACAAACGTGTAAGCTGTGGCTAAGATGCACATCTCTCACAGGAGGTGCATTTCAGTACTCCTCCATCATTTTCTCTCGCTCTGTGCCTCACCCCGTTTGGAGTCACTGCCCCTCAGACACATTACTAATAGTCCCTAGGTGGAAACCCAAGAGGAAACCCTGGCCAGGCTGGAGATGTGACAGATCTGACCAGATTAGGAAAATCCACACTCCACCCACTCTCCCTGCTCACCTCTAAGGGGAGAAGCCACCACCTGCTCTGGAGTTGCAGCTCCGCAGGCAGAAAACCCAGCACAAGCGCAGATGGATGCATGCCACCGCTAGACTGTGCAGCTCCGCTGCCGCCCAGCCTGTCCGCTCTGTCCCCACAGCCACTGAAGTTCAGCCAGCAGCTGGGGTGCGTGGTGACACGATGGTGACATGATGGAGGCCCAGCTGCAGCTCCACGCTGGGGGACAGCCTTGCTGCGTCCTGGGGGATCAGCAGCGAGGAGAGTGGCAGGTCCCTCCAGCAGCCCTGGTGGCTGGCCTGGCTGTGCTCTCGTTCCTCTGCTCCTCCGACTCTGCCCAGTCCACAACCCACGACCCGAAAGCCTCCCTTATTTTAGTCCAGTGACACAGAAAAACAGCCGTCAGGATGGGGGGAGGGGTCAGATGCCAGCGTGGAGAAATCCTCCGAGTCAGACACACAAACAAACCCAAATCACTGCTTCTCATGGATGTCACAATAAGTAGCACAAACTGTAGCTGCAGGAAAAAATCTAATAGACACCAATTAAATGCATGACTTGACTGCCTCTGCCACGGCAGCCAGTGGTGGCTTGCTGGTGGCAGTGGAGTATCACCGGTCATTGCTGACACTGCTGAGGCTCTGCCTCTCCCAGGGGATGCCAAGGACGGTCAGTCTCACTGCCTCACATGCCTGCGTAACAACTAGCTTATTGCCAAGTACGCCATAAAGTCACTCATGTCCTGCCGTAAAAACAGGGGATCGTCACTTTGTCGTGAACCCGAATCTCCCTGGAGCATTAACAGGGGGTGCACCCAATGGAAAAAATCTCATTTAGGCTGCCCAAAATCTGGTCTAGCACAGGCAGGGGCACATCTGCTATTGCTAAGCAGGGTGCTAGGGCCAGGGCCAGCACTGCAAAGGTCCTGCCCCATCTCTTGACACGACAGAGAACAGGATCACCCCATGCCACAGGTATGCAGAGCAGCTGTTGGGTGGCGACGTGGGACAGCCGAGAGAAAACCCCCGAGCCACAGTTTTCCCTTGCCTACCCGCAGTGATGCTGCCATCTGCTTTAGACATCCCAAAGACGACTCTGAAGAGTCGCACTGGTGTGATAGCCACAGCAGCACAACGCTGTGCCAGGCAGCCCAGCCACAGCACCCCCAGCAGCAAGCACTTCCAAAACCGTCCCTCCTGGTGCTGGCAGTCAGGCACCACGGTACCCCGGGCATCTGCATCACTCTACAGCCCCGGTGTTCCCCATAGCACTGATGTCTGCTCCCCTACGGCCTCCTGGCTTGCCTCTACACTGCAGCCAGCACCCCTGGACAGGAGCATTTAGCGCATCGCAACCACGTCTGCAAGAAACACACGTCCCTCCTCTTATTTAAGCTGCAGCCACTAGAGGGTAACCCAGTCCTCCGAGTTAGCGCAGCTCCTTGCTTTGATGCAGTGGGCAGCAGGTAAGTGCCTGAATCCCAGCAACTAATTACCAGGTGCCTTTCAACAGCCCCTGCCTAAATCAGCATCCATGCCCCCCCCCCCCCCCGGCTAGTCAGAGAGCCCTTCTGGCTACCGCTGAGCTGCAGAGCCTGGAGAAGGCACCCTGATTCAGTGCCAGATGCTGGGGTGCAGTTGTGACTCTGTTTCTTCCAATTGGATGATGCTGCTCCTCCAGGCCAATTAAGAATAGTACAAAATAATAACACTAATAATGAAATAACATTTTTAAAACCCACCATAACCCTGAAATCTTCATTAATTATGAATTTTGCATGGCAACCGTTACTAAGAGAGTCTCCTCTGAAACTGATGTTCAAAGAACTTTACATCAAATCTTCAAACAGCTGAGAAGGTTCAAGCTACAAAGTCGAAACATCTGTTGCTTTCCATACATTTTTCAATGGGGAGATCAGAGAGGAGAAAAAAAGTGTACAAAATAATTCTGGTTCTGTTTTATTATTTAAATACAATGACAGCCTATGATATACACTCTGCACAGAGAGAGAGAAAGCAAAAATGAAGGCAGAGTGTTATACAGTTCTACCTACTGCAGCCAAAAATATAATATGCTTCCATTTGCTTTAAATTTAGCCCTTCTGGGAAATGCTGTATTAACAGCCCTGGGGGATGAAGTCTAAAACAGGAAAAGAAGGGCAACTTCTCCAGCAGAAACAATGAGCTGACAGTCTCATCCCTCCTCCGACTGCCATGGAAAGCCTGGCTATGGTGGGAAAGTTAGGAGGCACGTCGACGGGGTGCACCTCCCAGCTACATCTAACACCACCTCCCTTCATCGCAGCCAGCAGGGAACAAGCAGAAAGGGTTGTCCTCTGTGCCTGTGGCAAGGACCGAGCAGACAGGGCTGTCTCCTAAAAACCGCCTTCAAAACACACTTTCTGCACTCAGCTTTTTGCCCTAGGGGCAGACAGAAATCTGGAGACCAGTGCCTCTCCACACCCGACCAGTTCCAACTAGGTCTTTACTAGACCTGGCTGTGACATTTTTCAAACTTTCCATTTGAAAAAACTAGCAATAAAACAATAACCAACATTCCCAACATTTTCCAAGGCTTTGCAAAATATTTGGTGTCATGTAGGATCAATATCGCTTTCAGTGTAACGCTGACATTTTTTTGTTGAAGAGGAAATTTCTAACAACATTTGGATTAAAAACCTTGATTCAACACACAGCACAGAAACCTCTAGCCAAGGTACTCTCAGAGATCTGACCCAGAGGTTTGCAAGGTCCCTGCACTTGTGGTGTTTCAACCGCTTTCCCTGGAGCCTCGAGCATTGCTGCATCGTAAGACCAATACCCGATGAGAGGTTTGCCAGCAGACAAGTCCTTCTTTAAATGGGAAAACTGACTTCAGCTTTCAAACCGTGTGCTTTGGGGGACTGCTGCCCCTCTGAGAGCTGTTGCCACTGCTGGGTTGGAAGAAACCTGGTCCGCCACAGGTAGATTCATCTAATGCCAGAAACAAAGACCAATTAGCAAACTTCAGATGAAGAGCTGGACATCAAGAATATCTGTAACATGAGACTGGGAATGGCTTCTGGGGTCACTGTACCAAGTCCCTGCTGTCACAGGCACCGTGATATGTTATAATCATAAAGCTCAAAGCTTTGGTTCAAATCCCCCAAAAAGGAGCATGGAGTAGGTGTGAGAGAGACTGACTGGCTCCCAAAAGCCTAGTCAACCTGAGATTCATGACCGAGCCCCCCTCCCTGCCTCAAACCCATCCTCGAGCACCAAAACTTTCCTCAAGGCACAGTTTTCTCCTGCTACTGTGGTGAAGATGAGAGTTCCCCCCCATGCCTCACCTGTTCCAGGAGGAAGATGTCAAACTCCTTCAAAGAGACTCTTTCTGCCCAGAGAGCCTGCTTTCAGCCCCAATTCATTTGGAGGCAGCTGAGAAATTCTGCTGCTGCTGGCTCAGCGCAGGCAGGGATGAATTACCAAATCTGCTCCCGAAGGCATGTGAAACGTCCTAGTCACGGTCACGCTGAACTCCTGGCCATCCTCTTGCTTTCAGTGTAATTTGTAATTTCAATTTGGGCCCCAACAGTTCAACGGCCCTTGGGGCTGGGTTGGGTCAGAGACATCAGAACAAGAGGAGGAACAAGGAATTCACTTGGGAGATTCCCAGCTCCCATCCCACCCAGACCCACCTGAGCCCCCAGGCAGCTCCTGCCCTGTAAATCCCATCAGGTTTCACCAGCTCCTGCCCTGCAACCGGACAGCAGTGGCCAGGAGCAAAGGCTGAAGCCAGTGCCGAAATTCCCTCCCCCCCAGGCAGTGCGTTTCAATTACCACAGCGCGGGCTTCCAAGTGGATTTATCAAACTGGGCCTATAAAGCAAATTGAATAATCTCGTGCTTCAGACCTATAAAATATAAGTATTATACCTGAAAGTAGTTTGACAAAGTAATAAAGATGGAGAGCGAGCGAAAGAAATGAGGAGAGCAACCAGCTCCTTGTTAACGTGTTGTAACCGAACCGAAGCGACGCCCGGCTCCGAGGTACCCCTCCGTCGTGGGAGCCGCCGGGGCGCATCCAGCTGTGAGACTGCACGATCTGCATGGAAGGTTGATAAACCTTAAGATATAAGGCTGTTTGGTCACTCATTTTGCTCAAGACCACTCCCCTCACTGCTGAACCTCCAGATCACTCCAGAAATAAGACCTGGAGGGAGAGTTGGAGATAATGGAGGTTCCTGAGACCTTGGAGAGGACCTGATAGGAGTTAGACACCCTTCCAAAAACAACATCTGTGAGCAATCTGGTCTTCACATCTCTGCTGAGCAAAACCAGTAGAAAAGGGATTAAATTGCAACAAGGAAGATTTAGGCTAGTCAGCGGGAAAACATAGTGAGTGTGAGCATGGGGAAGCCCTGTTGTATGTTGCTGGTGGAGACTGCAACTTGCAGTTGTTCCATAGAAGCAGTTAAGGGAATATCTTGCCACACTTTGGGACAGGGAGGACACTGATGCATTGGGCAGGTCCAATGTGGGGTCTTTCATGACACTGAATAATCTGATAATCGGGATACCGGGCTACATGAGACACACCAACAACCCTGGCTCTTTGGGAGCTCTTCTGCTCCAGCCAGTCCTGCAGACATTCTAAAGCTCCTTTTTTTAACCCTGTCCCTGACTGTAACACTAACCCTCACCTCGGGCAGGCTCTTCCCATAAATCCTGATATGAAAAATGAACACAGGTTCCTTCCCACAATGGCGTGTTGTCCTTCCCCCTACCTTCACAAGACCCTACAGTCAGGGGGACCTCCCAAATCCTGGACACTATACTACTGAGACTAACTGGAAACATCTACACTCCCTAGCATAAGAAGACATTCTTATTCTGCTGGTACCACTTTTCATCATTTGGTATCCAATGCCAGGAACAGCACTCCAGGTTTGGCTTTCCTGAACCCCAGTTCACTCCCTGCCCTTTATCAGCCCCTTTATCAACACTAGCACTGAAGACAAACCACCTATGCAGGAGGCAATGCCAAGAGCAACCATCAGCTGTGAGAGATCAGACAGGATCTGTAACCCCAAAAGAGCAGCAAACTACAGAAAGGGCTTAACTCCTTGACTCTGCCTCCATCCTACCTCTACAACCCTTATGTGACCCAGGAGCATTAACCCAAGAAATGGAGCCATGAGTCCTTTCTCTCTCTCTTCCCAAACACGTGGGAGGCCACATCTCCACATCATGGATTTCTATCTGCTAAGTCTGGAGTAGCATGCTCACGTACACACACCTGAACTGACAACGTGTGTTGAGTCAGGGCACATGCAGCCCTTTGGCTCTAGCAAGTCCTACCCCTTGGCAGGACACCAGTTGAGGACCACATTTCCACCCAGGTGGGACATGTGCCCAACCTTCCACGTCACAGCACCTGGTGTTTCCCCTACAAATTCAGCACGCAGAGCTGTGAGGCGTGATGGAGCCGGGTGGTAAAATCAGCCAGCCAGCCCGCCCTTCAGAAAATAAAAAATAATTATCCAGCCTACGAATTTACCCCCGTGACTTCCCATCGCAGTGAAACCCCCTCTGGCCATCTGCTCGAGCTCGAGTAGATATCAGACCCCTCTCCCCTGCTTGTTATTTACTCTCCGCTCTGCCTTTCTTCTGCCCCAGTGACCCCACTGTTCACACGTCCCTGCTCTGCCTTTAACCTGGTTTTGGTTTAGGGTCTCATTAACTCTTGATGCTGAAGGATTTTGCCATCAAAAGGCTTTGTTGCCATGGTAACTCCTGGGGGGGATTATTCAAACCAACGTGTCCAGCTAGCGCGGGGTCAGCAGGATGGAGGAGCCTCCGGGGATGCTCAAGTCCCACTCCACTTTTTTTCCCCCCCTTTTTTTTTTTTGTGCCATGTGTCACTAATTTTACTCATTTTCTGAGCTTGTCTAGAATAGTAAAAGATTTGATTAGAGCGTTCCTGGTTTTAATTGTAATTAGGACAGTCATTGTACAAGCTATAAAAGGAAATTGGGCTACCACTGAGTGGAAGAGCCCCTGAGAGAATAAGAGCTGCGAAGGGAGAATTTCGTTCATAAAAAAGGAAAAAAAAATCAGTTTGGGGAAGAAATAAAACTCCAGCTCAGGATAGTGTGACAGCCAAAGTGGCCCAGGCATCTGGGACCATAACAAAAGCGTGTTTCCTAGGGATTTCAGCATGGGTTGCTAGCGGTTTCTTCCCCACTGCAACCTTCTGCATGACCTTGGGCGAAGCAGCTCTGCTCTCGTGCCTCAGTTTCCCCTGCTGGGACCAATCTGGGTGGTCTGTGAGCTAATGACTCATTTTACAATGTGCATTATGATCCCTTGCGTTACAGGAGAGGCGAGCATTGAAATAACCTGCCCAGTCCCCATCACTTACCAGAAGCCACCTTGCTGGTGGCACCACGTTGCTGAGGGACACCGCCTGCAGCCGGGGGACAGTGAGACGACCCTGGCCATCATCCAGGTCCCAAGGATGGCCGTTGGACATTTCTGCTTTTTTCCAGCAGAGGGAGGGGAAGGCCGGTTCAAGCCCATCGCAATGCTATTAATGCTGGGAAGGACACCTAGAAATAGGATGTGCAAAGTCACACCAGTCACCACCTTAAAAGCCCCCGGAGGAGTGGGGCTCCCCCAGCCATAGCATCACTCTGAGGTTTGCCAGCCCGGGGTGACCTTGTTGGCCACCCGTGCCAGGCACATGGTGGTGAACCACCAAGACCAGAAGGACAGATAAGACGCCTGCAGCGGTGATTCTCGACCGACTTCATCACCCGGAAAAATTGCTCTTGACAGTCATGGCCGAGATTCCTGGTCACGGTCTCCAGCCTGGCCACCGCGCCCCATCGCCAGCCCCTCCAAAGCCCCTCCGAAAAGAGGCAGCTGGCAGTGCCCAGAATCGTGTCACCCGACCACCACCCCATGGCTCTGCAGGGGGGGCAGTTCACATCTCCAGAGATGTCAATCCAATGCCATAAAATTAAAGATAAATCAATTTTCCCCCTTCCCCCTGCTCTAATTCCACCAGGGGAGATGGTCGTTTTCCTGAAGCAATAATTTGCCTCAGTTAAAAAAAAAACCAACAGTGAAGCTCTGACTGCTCATGGCACATTAATGTGTATCAGCCGTCGCCTGCCACCTCCTAATGATCCCACCTCCGATCCAAGCCCAAAACTGTGGGCTTTTTACCACTACGTTTAAAGCAAAGAACAAACATAAACCAGTCGCCTCCCAGCGTGGCTGCGATTTTCATTAGTCCAGGCGGGGAGAGGAAGAGGGTGTTGCTCTGCGCGGCCCTCACTGCCTTTACGATTTATGGATTTTTTTTTTCCTCTCTTCCCAGCAGCTCAGAAGAAACTTAATCATCACCTCTGAGTGGGAAGAAACCCCCCGTTGCATCCTTCAACTTGCGGGGCCACGTGATGCTGCTCCGGCCTTTCCCATGCGACATCTAAACCCAGCACACGGCCTGGTGCTTGCAGCCCACGTTAATACTGTAGCTGGATTTTAATTTATATTATGTTATATACATAGTTATATATTTTATATTTGTGTTATATATATCTATATATCTCTTACGTGTGTGTGTATGTATATATATATATGCTGATCTGCGTCTGGTCTAGGAACACTGTGGACACAGGAAGATGGAGCCGAAAGCCTCTCTCCTGCGGGAAGTGGCTGCTGGAGGGCCCCCCGTGCCCCCCGAAGATGTGGCAGGTCCCTTTCCTGCAGGATTATGGAGCTCGAGGGGCAGCGACATACCTGGGACAGCCCAATTAGCCTGGCTGCTCTCTTCATTTGCGGGTCCCTGCGACGGGGGCGGCAGCGTGGCGGGAAGGACCGGGGCTGCCCGGGTTGATGCTGCGGGAGGGGGAGGGAAGGCGCAGGCTGGTGCTCTCTGCCCGTAAGCAGACGGATCTGGCTGTTAATGAATTACAGACTTGTCATCAGCTGGAAGAGCAGCCACGCTCCCAGCCCAGCCGCTCGGTCCCAGCACAGGAGCTTGGGGCCAGTGGGTGAGGGACATTTTTCTGCAAACCTTTTGGCTAAGGCTGAAGAAGAGGATGAGTCTAACGCTGGCTTTAGTGGCTCAGCCGCTGGAGGCTCAGCCTCCCGGGCTCCGAGCACATTGGTGGTGACACCAGAAGCAAACAAGCACTGGGTGGACATCAGTGGCAGGTAAAGGAGGTGGTAAACCCCCCCAAGTCAAACCTTCTTGTCTTTCTGGAGTGAAGCTTACCAAAGCAGGACACTCACACCATGGGCACCCGGGGACACGAGCATGACACATCCCCGTGCTGCAGACGTGGGTCCCCGTGCCCTGCACCCACCTTACCCCGAGGCGACGCTCGGCACTGAGCACACAGTGCTTTCTGCAGGAGCAGCGCTACCGTGTGTGTGGCCTGGCCCTCACTGCACGTGTAAGAGAAACAAAGGAAGGATTATGTCGGGAGACCCAAAGGCAGGAGAGCATCTCCAGGGGCTGGAGAGGACAAGGAGGTGCACAGGGAAAGTGCAAGACCACAGCAACGCTGCAGGGATAGAGGTCTTGTGCAAAAAGCTCTGGATGAGACCTTCAGACCCCACACATGTGCCCTGGGATGTGCCACTCACCTGGAGCCCAAGTTTAGGTGAGATGATGGCATGAGGCCCTCCAAGACCCCCAGGGCCAGCCAGGGTGGCCGTGGGCGGAGGGAGCCGTGCTGCCGCGGGGAGCGGGCTGCCTTCACCGCCGAGCCCCGGCCGGCTCCGGGCAAGCTGCAGCTGCTGCAGATTTGCTGGATTACCGCCGTCTCAGGCAGCAGTGGTGTATGTTATTGCTGGAAGGTTCACATTTTATCATTTAATCAAATAAAGTGCATTTGTGGATTACACAATCATTTACAGGCCTTGCTAATCTTTTTCTGCTTAGCTCTGCACTAGAACTGAGGAGGCAAACAAAGACATTTGTAGCTGTCGTTGGAGGCCCTGGCTTCATGCCAGCAGCTCTTACTCCTTGGGAAAACTGGTGCAATTTGTATTGAAGAACATCCTGGCGATCGTGAAATACTAGATATTTATTTGGCCAACCAGGAGGTTTTTAAGCTTTTGTTCCCTGCTAAAACAATAGAGCAAATATTAAGAAGGAGGAAAAAACATAAAAATCCTGCCTGCAAAGGGCTCAGAGTAGAGCAACAAGGTCCAGCAAGAGGGTTTATGGGGACAACAGCACCTCCCAGATGGGTGCCAAGGTCACCCCTTCCCCTCTCTGCACCCCGCCGTAGCACGCAGATGTCCTCCAGCAAGAAATCTCAACCCAAAGCAGGAGAGGATCCATGGCTGTTGTCCCCAGGGAAGGCAGGGAACCCCAACAGCGCTGAGCCCCCGAGGAGGGGAGTCATCGAAGGGACAAGAGGGGTTGGCTCCGCTTTTTGCACTGGCGGGGGGCTGCTGCAGGCTGGAGCGTGGGGTCCCCTCCAACACATCCAACAAGGACATGCCAGCACAGAAACCCAACCCATCTCTTTGGGGAGAGACCCTCACCCCCATGCCTTGAAAAGACCCCAAAAGCAACGAAAGCCCCGCAACATGTTGGACTGAAAACTTTGGGAAGTTATTTAAATAAGTTTCCGTACCCAGCAGAGCGCTCACCTGCCTGATGCTCAGCTGCCACCAGCTCCCGCGTGGCCGCCAGGACAGTGTTTGCAGCCACAAAATTTGGGGAGATGAGGGTCTTTTTCCCATTGCCCTCAGTTAAATTCTTCCAGAAACCTGAACAAAATTCAGTTCCAATGTGATTTTCTTAAACATTTGAAAGGTTGGTGAAACAAAACTTTTTTAAGGTGGAAAAAAAAGACCAAATCAATCTTTGTTTTAATGGCACTATGGCTAAGGTAGTGGAAGTTTAATACTGGCTGCTGATGGTCTCCTTGCTGGAGAGTAGAACTGTGGGAGAAAACAGAAAAAACATCCCGTTTATACATATACTAAATGCAGAGACAAGATGCATTTACAATCCACAGCACACAACCAGCCCTGCCAGCCCCAAGCCCTCAGGAAATTGGCCCCAGGAAGGGAAGACACTAAGAAAAGAATAAAAAAAAAAAAAAAGCAGTTTAGTTTGTGTGATTTTGCTCTGAGTGCTGGGCCAAGCCCCGGCCCCGACCCCACACCCCAGGGATGCACCCCCCAAACTCACCTCCTTCTGCCAGGGAACGTCCCCCGGCGTCGCTGGAGAAGGTCACCACCGCGAGCAGGGTGCTGTGGTGGCCGGCTGCTGGCCTGGGCTTCCTCTCCTGGTGCTTTGCTTCAGGATCCTGCACACCCCTGTAACGCAGTTTGGAGGTACCCAGAGTCATGGGGTGACACCAGGACTTTGCAAAGCTTGAAGACCAGGAACTGTAAAAGAGGGTGCCCTACAGCTTGCAGAGCCTGCGGAGACATGACTGCAGCATCACCACCCCACCTCTTGCCCCCCGTCCTCAAGCACTTGTGCTGTCGTCACCCCGTTACGTCCCCGCGGGACGAAGGACCAGGATGGCCGAGAGGCAGAACCAAAGCTGTCCCAGACCCCGGTGAGCTGCAGCTGGGCAGGTATTCACCTCTCCTCATCTCCCCTCGGATCGCAGCACGACAGATTCGGCTCCTCTGCAACTGAGCAACAGCTCCAAGCGCTTTGAAAGGCGACGAGTGAAATCCAACGGTTTAAAACAAGTCAATATAAGCCGCCCAGGAAGGGGGTTGGTGGAGAAGCCCCCTCCCACCCTGCATACATCCTCCATGCAAATCCCCCTGCAAGCACCCAGAGCAGCCCCCCGGGCCGCTTTGGGGCTGTGAACAGCCATAGCTTGGAGTCCCTGTCCCCACATATGCACCCGCCAGCCCCAGTGACGCTGGCCCATCCCAATGCCGCTTTGCATCGTGCTACCCCGGCGCTGCCACAGATTCGGCTGCTGCTCCCGGGAACGGCCCTTCCCCAAAGCCTCTCCCGCCTGCATCACCCCTAAAAACACAGGCGAGACACCAGCTTTAGCAAAAATGTTTAATCTCTCCTTGATGCGTGTGTTTATTTACAAGTACTAAATCTGAAGAACATTAAAATAGGAAATAGCAGGATATTTACACGATCAAAGGGCGTTCGACCAGCCACGCTGGCCTGATGCTTCAAGTCTGAAACAATCACAGAAAGGTAATCAGGACTCCGGTTTGTTTTTTTTTTTTTCCCCATTTAATTTTTTAAAACTATTAAAATTCTCTGCCTTTCGCCGAGTCCGCATTAGGTTTCCCCCTGCTTTCTTAAAGGACAGCTCGTTGTGCACTTTGGTGGGGACTGGGTGAGCCTGGAGGGGACCCTGCTACCCGTCCCCTGCTCCCCATCCCCAGGGGGGACGTCCAGAGGGGGACATCCGGGGGGGGACACAGGGGCCAGGCACAGAGGACACTTCCAGGCTAGACCGCCCGTTTTTTTGAACCCCAAAACTGAAGAGAAAAGGCAATGTGAGCTGAGGGGGGGCAGGGAGGGACCCACTTGCTGCAGTGGTTGGGGAGCAGCTCATGGGGTCCAGCTGCCTCCGACAGCGGGGGGCAGAGCGGGAGCTCCCCGAAACACAGGCTCAGGGCAGGGGATGCTTCTCCATCTCACCCCATTTTGGGGCACAGTAAGAGGAGTCCTGCGAATGCTTCCCAGCCTCTCCCCGCCTTTCCTCACTTCTAGGCAGGGTTAGACGGAGGCCGCCAGCCGGCTCTGCCCCCCGCCAGGCTGGGGCGAGGGAGGAAGGACGGGCTGCCTGGCACGATTAAGGACGCTGGGCATCACGCGAAAGGCAAAGGTAGCACCAAGAAGCGCCGGAGGCTGCAGGCGGCATTGCGATGCCCACCCCGCCGATTGCCACCCTCCCCATTAGAGGCAGCAAGGGGACCCCGGAGGGGTGGGGAGGTGCTGGGGGGATCCTTTGGTGGAGCAAACTGCAGACACCCCGAAGCTCCCCAGGAGGAAGCCAACGGGAACCCATCCCCAGGACCACACCACGGGCTCTCGGCATCGTCACGGGGCGGGAAGAGCCAGGCCACAGCACAATGGGGACTCAGCAAGGGGAGCCCAGAGAGCACAGCCACACCACGGCACTGCCAGCCTGCCTGGCACAACCCCCCGGCACCTCGCGGCTGCCCAAATCCAACCCAGGCCCACCATGGCCAAGAAGCTCACCTGTCCCTCCAGCCCGGCCGAGGGAGCACCCAACAGCATCGCTGCCAGGAAAGCAACAGGCTAATAAACCCTCTGCTCTTAACGGTGCTTCCAGCCCTCGTTCACCAATGAGAAACATTTAGAATGTTTCAGTTAGAAACAACTCTCCGTCCTCTCCAACCAGCAACGGGAAGGGTCCCACCATCCCCTTTCAATCACCACAAAAACGACGCGCTTGGCTCCCTCGATGGCCACCAAAGCTCCCCAAGATGCTCTTACCACTGCAACAGGCAGGGCCCACGCCACTTTCGGATAGAGACTTCAGAGCAACCTCTCCACTGGGTCGCAATGACCACGACGCACGGCCGCCGTCCTCCGGGCGATTTCCAGGACCTCCACCCACGCCGCCCACCCGGCAGCGGCGCGAGGAAGAAGCTTTGGGCCAACCTTGCACCAAAGGGAGCTGTGGGCACCCCTCCGCCCCATTGCAGCAGCAGCAAGTCCTGCAAAGGACCCCCCAGGAGGATTTTGTCCCACCGGAGCGGCCAGGGAGATGCCGGCAGGCGGCGGTGGCCCCGGCACGGGCGGGCACACAGCTGTCCTTTAAGGCTCTCCGAGTACCACATTTGAGATGTGAACCTCTGAAGTCCTTCTTTTTGCTTTGTTTTTGTTTTTTCTTTTGGACGAGAAAGTGACAAATTAATTTCAAATTAAAAAAAAAAAATAGATAACAGGTCTAAACAAACCTCTAATATTCAACACTTGCAGTTTTTTTGTTTTATGGTTTTTTTTTTTCTTCTGTTTCTTAAAAAGATCAACTCAGACTAAAATCTAGCACAGTCATGCAACAGCCCACAGCTCTCAGAAATCCAGCGACAGCTCGGGGTTCGTAGGTTTGGGAAACAATTATTACTTCTTTTTCAAACATAGTTTTGCTGTTGTGGTTGGGTTTTTTGTTGTTGGTTTTCTGGGTTTTTTTGTTGTTTTTTTTTTTTAATCAGCATCTTCTCCTTTCCCTCCTTATTAAAACAAAACAAAACCAAACAAAATTACAACATAATGAGAGATGTGCAGGCTTCAAACGATTGTTCTGCATGGTGAGAAAGGCTTGGAAATTTCTTCCAGACCATTTGGTATCCTTTTTTTTTTTTTTTTGTAGTTGTTGTTTGTTTTGTTTTAACTGGCTGTGTAAATTCATTTCATATTTATATTGGTTCGATTCTCCTTCAGTTAACTATACAGCACCCCACTGGGGCACGAGAATTAGATTGTAACCACATATATATATATACACACTTTTATTTTTTCTTTTTTAATTAAAAACTTCATTATTTCTCCCTCTCCCCCCCTTAACTTGCGATTTAAGGGAACGGACAGAAATCAGCTGGGCTTCTTTCCGCTTGGATTTCGACAGCCACCTGCTCCTGGCAGAGTTTGGCCCCGTCTGCCGTGGCCCGGGCAGCGACGGGAGCTCTCGGTACAGAAAAGGAAAGGGTTTTGCTCATTTTTTTGGAAGTTTTTGGTCACCTGCTGCCATTCCGGGCAGCATTCCGGCACCTTTTCATCTCTGGAAAGCACAAACCCGCGAGGATCTGACATTTCGAAGGGGGCAGCCGAGGGAGAGACCTCGGGTGTCCAGCGAACCCCTCGGCAGGGCGGAGGCGGCGGAGGGGAGATGGGGTGACAGCAAGGAGAGAAAGGGGGAGAAAGAAGGAAAAGACAGAGAAAGAAAGGTCAACCTTGGGCGGAAAGTCCTGCACACATTTGGGCTTCCCGGGTGGAGAGGCGGGCGATGGCCCCACGGTGGCCGAGCACCCCAGCCCCTCCGTGGGCTGGTCACCCAGCGGGGTTCGCCGGGGGGGATCCCGGTCAGGAGATGCAGAGGAGCTGCCTCCCCTTTCCCTGGGGATCTGGTCCCTTCCCCTGCATCAGCACAAAAAGATGATGGGGAGAAAAAAATAATAAAGAGGCTTCGCTAAAGCTGCTCCAGCACCAGGGGATCTGCCAAAAAAATCCAGGCCCCCAAGCCCCCGCAGCCGTCCTCAGCCCCACATC
The DNA here is from genome assembly GCF_964195595.1 of Calonectris borealis. Lineage (NCBI taxonomy): Eukaryota > Metazoa > Chordata > Aves > Procellariiformes > Procellariidae > Calonectris > Calonectris borealis. The sequence continues at coordinate 12,922,295 of NC_134321.1, forward strand.
GTCCTGGGACAGGCAGGGGCAGGCAGCGCTGCCCAGACCTGCCCACGGCCACCGGACTGGGAAAACGAGGACGAGCTCAACAAAACACCAACCATCCCTCAGCGATCCCCCGGGAAAAGAAAAATCAACCTTGGGATCTCCCTTCCTCTCTGTTCGTGACCTCCAGAACCACTCCAGCAGCATTTAAATAAGAGCATCTATTCAGTTAACAAAACTCCCACCTTTTTTTTCGATTTTTTTTTTTTTCGCACTAAACAACATTCAAATAAAACATGGCACAGGACGTATTTTAGAAATATCAAAGCTCAGGGATTTCTCCCTTTCCTGCCCACCCCTACTGCCCCCACCCCCAAATCTCCCCAGCATCAGTTCTTTAGCTTCTTTTTTAAAACTGTTTTTGTTAGTTTGTTGCAAAAATTTAGACTCTTTTTTTTCCCCTCCCATTTTTTGTTATAATTTTTTTTCTTTAAATTAAAAATTTTGTTTGTCTCGTGTAAATTGTGCAAATATAGCAGTTAACACTAGTGGCAGAAGGCCAGAGAGAGAGAGAAGGGGGAAGAGACAGAAAAAGAGAGAGGAGGAGGAGGAGAGGGGGCGGACAGCTGGGGGGAAGGAGGAGAGAGCAAGTCAAGTACAGTAAAAATAGAGCCCACCCACCCTCCCTCCACCAAAGTAACAACAACATCCAAACGCCGTCCTAGAAAGCCCCGCGGTCCCGACCCTCCTTCCTTGCGGGCTCAGGGGCTCTGCCCGGGCAAGGGATGCCCAGTGGGTCCATGGGGCAGGCGACCCCCTTCTCCTCCGCCCGGCATCGCCTCTCTGCAAGGTCCCTGCTGCAGCCCGGTTGGATCGGGGGGGCTGTGTGTGTGTCAGGGGGTTTTATCGATGTTGCTGCTGTCGTCGGGATTTGTTTGTTTGTTTGTTTTTCCGCTAAAGCGCGAGGTTTCCTTGTTCATTCGTGGGAAGGGTGCGGAGGCGTGGTGGCTCCCCGGGGTCCGGCCGGCCCCAGCCCCAAAGTCTTCTTCTGCCCACGGCTGCCGCTGGCCGGCCCTGCCTCCTGCCGCCTCCGCTGCCCGGGATGCTGGCACCGCACCGCCGCCTCCTCAGCTGCTTAAGGCCATTGTGTCGATCGCCTGCTCCAGCTTACTCCGCAGCCGCTGCCGCCGGGCCTGCTCGTCCTTCTCCAACGCGGCTAAAATCTGGGGGAGAGAGGGGAGAAGAGAGCGTGACGAGATGCTCTCCTACCCAAAGCGGCTCCTCATTGCCCGTGGCCGTGCTGGATCATCGACGGCATCAGGGCATGGGGATGGGACCCCGTGGGAAGTGGCGCGTTCGTTCCCGTCCCTAACGGGGCCAGGAAAGGGCCGAAGGAGGCGCGAGGTGGAGGACACCGCTCTGGGTGCTGCCACCCCACAGGCAGAGCCTCCCGGGACCCCAAAAGGGCTGCAGTAACACCAGGGACCTGCTTCATGCTAACGAGAAGCCAGCCTGCACGTGAGGAAACGAAAAAAACAAATATCATCGTCAAATGGAGGGTGAGCCCCCAAACCAATACGACACCTTCCCACCACGTCCGTGACTCCAACAAAGCTAAAACGTCCTAGGGAGGCAGGGGCTGCGATTCAGAGTCCACAATCAAGCCACGAACTGGTTCCATGAGCACATAAAGACCAAATCCACGAGGCTTCAGCGGCCGCCAGTGGTAAAACCTCGCTCATCTCTCCCCATCTGTCCCCAGTGGACAACTGGGAGGCACTGGGGTGGTGAAGGGGGACACCAGCAAAGCCTGCCTCGCTGGGAGCCCTCAGTCCTGTGCAAGGGGTGCACCCACAGACATCCGAGGATGACTTCCCTCCCTTGAAATCTCCTTTCTCTAAACAAGCTCCCGGCCTTGATGACAGATCGCAGGGTGGAGGGACAGGCCCCTGCCCTGGGCTGGATGCGGCCATGCCCCCAGGGCCGGGGAAGGACTGGCCGCTGCGGGAGGGCGGAGGACGAGGCTCAGAGCGGGGAGAAGGGAATAACGAAGCATAAAATGAAGGGGCAGTTGCCCTCCCAGCAGCCAGGAGTCTCGTCTCACTAACATCATGCGAGCAGAGCAGAAAAGCTGATTTAAAAAAAACAAACCTGACAGAAATCTCATCTCCTCGGGTGAGCTAGCTGAAGAGAGCAAATTTTTTGCAATTAAATATCAAGGCATCCGTCAAAGGGGACTTGATTAACCATTTCATTGGCTGCATAATTGGAAACAAACTGTTGTATAATTAATAGACTTACTAGGAGGCAGGCAAAGTCCATCAGGAGCCCTACAGGTAACTTCTTAATGGGGAATCAGCTCCCTTTGATTAAGAGCTGCTGCAGCGCCGGCGGGCTGTGGAGCGGCGTGCGGGGCATGCTGTGCAGCATCCACCATGCTGCCATGCAGCGGCCTCCGGCCACCGACAGGCTCTGGCTCTCCGCCAGGCTTTTTGGGACAGGACCAGGCTGGTCCTTGTCTTCTGGGGCAGTAAGAGATGCCCGATGGAGAATCTCTTCCCAAAGGAAAGGGGAAAGCTGCATCACGACATCAGGTCCCAAGGAGGGGAAAATTCACCAGCGAGAGCCAGGCACATCTGATTTACCTCCCCTGGCAGCAACGACGCTGGGCTGCAGCTGGACTCAGGAGAGCTCATAGATTCTGCCACAAAACCTGCTGCCGGGGACAATCCCCCGGCATCCATCTCCGCAGCCGCTGTCGGCCGTCACGCTACATGCGGAATAAAATAACTATAATAACACTCATGCAGAAATCAAAACCCCACATGCCTGAAAGGTGGCTGAGCTGCAACCAAATGAGATTGGTCTGAGAAGTGGAAGAGGAGCCTCTTCCCCCCACCCGCCGCCTCCGCCTCTCCCGATAAGACAGCTGTGTATCCTGGGATGCTGAGGTGTCGAAAGATTCACAACCTGCCCCTGCATTTATTTGCTCCTCTTTTATCTCGCTTACGGAAACAATGCAGTCGAAGGAAACCTGTGCCGAGCGTAGAAAGAGACCCAGGTTTGTCACCTGCTGTAAGGAGCCAGGACCACTGATTACCAAGATGCAAGTACCCAAATGAAAATTAATTATGATTTTCATTCACAGCCAATGACAGCATATTATTGCACTGAACAACAGGAAAAATTATTCTCTCCCATTTTGCATCAAAGAGGGTGCAATCGGGCTGCATATAATTGTGCTTAATGAATGAAAACAAACAAAGGGAACAGCTGCGATTTATTAATCCCATTACAAATAATAAAAGAAGTTCCTAAGAGCTGTGAACACACTTGTGATGCTCGGAGAGTGGGCGACAGCAAGACACTCAACAGATGTCAGGCTACCGTTAGTGGGCAAGAAGAGGACCTGTGCCCCTAAAGAGCAGCTCATTAATGCCACATGGTCCCCTTCCTCCTCTTGCCCAGGGCTTGGAGGATTTATTTAAGGCTTGGGAGACTTTTAGCCTGGAGGAAGCGAGCACTTGATGGTGGCTGAAGGATGACGGCTGCTCCACAGCAGTTCTAGATCCTCCAGAATGCTCCTCTTCCACTCTCGTGGTAGCCGCAGAGCTGTTGTACAAACTGTACAACACTATGACCAACTCATCACACAGAGCTATGGAGGCCTCCTGAATGTGCCATCCCAAGTCATCTGGGGAGTGGCACAGAGGTCCCACCAGCATGGTCACCAGTACATGGCCACCAGCTGCACGGTGACCACCACGCAGCACCTTCCCAAGCACCAGGGTTTCCTCCCATCCCTGTAGGCAAGCCAGGCCCTCCTCCTCCTCCTCACTCCTGCAAAGCACCCAGCTCCACAGGGATTTTGGCCACTACGGTCCCAGCGCTGACCTTAGACCCAGGGGCCAGGTCTGCTACAACCTGCCCATGGACTCCCTAAATTCACACCTCAAAGAGGCGCTGGGAGATGCCTCTCGGGATTGCTGCAGGGTACGACGGGGACCCCGTTTCCTCCCCCTGCGGGGTGAGAGGCCGGCTCTCCCGGCTCTCTCTGAGCGAGGAGATGTTCTGGCACTCTGTCACCTAAATAAGCCACTATCCATGCACAGTCGTCAATCCCCTTTATTGGGACAATAAAACCTATACTATGATGTTATATGTATAGATCCATATTTTACTGTAGTTACATATTTTATTGCTTTAATAAAGAGATGCGGGATGTGGATTTGAGCGGTGCTTTACGAAGTTAATTTGTGTAAATTACAACAGAGGGGATTTTAACCATTCTTACTGATGTTCACAAAGCAAGCACTGAAGAGGCCATCACATCCTCTAGCAATCCGGGGAGCGGAGCCAAGACGCCGCCTGTACAATCACATGGCGTTGGTATTGCCGCGGCACCGGGCCGGTGGCGGCAGATAGGGGAGGCACACTGAGGTAACACCGCGAACTCTGCAGCCCCACGGAGCTCAGGTACCAAATGTGGAGAAAACCAGGTGTTTCTCACATTACTCACTGCAGAAAATACAGGGAGCAAAGCACTGCCTACACCAGCGCCTTCCAAACCTTTCCTTCCCCGCCAGCCCAAGCAGAGACACGGACTATGTTGCTCTCTCGCATTTCACAGGGTGTTTTTCTATAGGAAAAAGCAGCGGACTGCAGAAATGCTGGCAAACAGACACAGCTCGCAGCCCAGGTTTGACTCCCCACCACCGCATCTTACCTCATCCTTGTACTTGGTGATGTAGGAGTAGATCTCATGCAGCGCGCTCATACTGTTGAACTGGCTGAGGTGTAACCGTGACTGCTCCGCCAGGTACGCGCTCATGTCCTGGTCACTGATCGCTGGCATTTTAGCTATATCTGCATAATATCTGCAAGGGAGAAACAGAAGAGTTGGTCAGAAATAGGGTCAGACAGAAGGGCAGGGTCCCCGCCGCAACGCTCACTGAGAACAGCCACGGGAGAGGCAAGGCGAAGAGCAGCTTGCCTCCGAGCGGTGACATACCGCCATCACCCATTATAACGCCGCTGCTCGTCAAGAGGTCTCTGAGCACTCTGCGGAGCGGTCAGCACCATTAGGAACACGCTCCCGATGGAGCAGCGTGCCCAGCCCAGCCCAGCTCACCAAGCTGGGAAACCAGGAGCTGCTGCCCGGAGGGATTTCCCACCCTCTCCTAAACCACACGTTTTTCCTCCTTCCCATCCCGTTGGCATGTTTTGCCACCAAACCGCATCCACCAGAATCCTCCATGCCTGCAGCGACACGTAAGGCTTTGCTACCATTCTCCTAAGGTCACCGTGTCGCTAAAGCCAGTGATGCCCCTTTGCGTTCAATTAAATACTTGGTGCGTGAACACAAGACAAGGTCACAGCCAGCCCTTGCAGTGATACACGCCCGCGTGGTTACGTCTTCCTCAGCAACAGGCATTCAACACTGCCTATGACCGCCGCTGGCCATGCTCAGAAGTTACCGCTCACCAAAAAGCTACGAGGAGCTTTCGTTTTCAGTGAAAACTGAGGTTCCGCAGGCACGTCTGTGAACTCAAAGGATCCCGGGCAGCAGAGGAAGTAGCTGATGTCTTAGGGCGTGCCTGGGTCAAACGACTTGGTGCTTTCCTGCCTTCCTTGTGCTTCTCTGATGGTTACTACCAGCAGAATACTAACTTACATTTCCTAGGACACCATAAGATTTGCAGCCCTATCCCATAGCTGCCTCACTGATGTGCTCAGCAAATACAGGGAAACCCAGACACAGCTTATATGGTCCAGAATCGTAGTGGAAAAACAGAATATCCAACAGGGTATTCATCAAAACCCGGGGAGAACGAAGTGGCAGCATCCCATTGCAGCAGGAGGGTTACACCAAGCAGATGCACCAATGGACTGGCTGCTGAGGTCCTTTTGGAAACCAGGGTTGTGTCCACAGGCCTCTATTAAAAAAGAAACCCTACCCACAGCAAACGAGCCTGGCCGCTCCCACCACCTGGAAACACAGAATGCCAGTCTCTCCCAGGTTTGCTTTACTCCTCATGACTCCTCACTCAGTGAAGTTTCTGGTACAGTGATTAGCATCATTAGCATCATCAGCCGAACGCTGAGATGGAACACATGGCTGAAGCACTTGGATAGGAGCAGATGGCAGCCAGACCACTCAAGGAGATGAATACGAGGATCCACTCCACCCCACGGCGCTGAACTCGGCTAGTGATAAAATACTTGAGCAGTTTTTATAAGGAGGCTCATTCACACCCAGAAAGTGATGCGAGAGATTTCCTGGATGCTGCCAAGAGAGCAGTGGTCTGAGGTGCGGACCTCTGACTAAACCAGGCATCAAGAGATCTGCTACGCTGCTAGAGAGATCACCCCCGGAGTGACGTCTCCTAAAGCTGACATTACTTCTACCTGTGCTGAGGAATATTAGGGACAATATGCCCAACCTTCTCAGTTCCAGCCAGCTTTGATTAGCAAAGAAAACCCATAGACATCATCCTGGCCACCCTTTAACTCCATAGGTGAAGGCCCCTGTGAGGAGGGACTCGTGGGAGATGAACGTACAAGGGAGACCTGCTGAAGAAGAAAGCTTTTGTGGCTGCCACAACAAGATGTCCAGGTAACGTGCAGCAGTTTTACGTTCCGGGTTTTATCATGACACAGAGAATGGCAGGAAACCATCATTTTTCAATACAAGTGTGCGTGGCTTGTGTGGACCAAGATCCCAGCCACACCTACCATTTCCAGAGGACACCTCCACAGCCGTGACCCCGGCAGCAGACCCCTTTGGTTTCCCCGGGCTCCCCACCTCCCAAGCCCTTTACCGTGCTATTCCTGCCTCAGACTGGCAGGATGCCCTTTTTTCAGCTGGTGCCTGAACCGAGGCGGCAGACAGACCTCCTGTTGGGACTCGCAGTCCCACTCAGCCGCCCACGCATCGCTCCCATCCTGCCTCTGCAAAGCTTTGTGACAAAAGCCAGAAATGCTGATTACGCCGTAAATCCCTGCAGCAGAGGAGCAGTAGGAGACGCAGTCGCACCCTGCACAGGGCAGCTCTGCCCCCTGCTCGGCTGCCTCTGGGACCATACCGGCAGTAAGCGACGGCAGCAACATCTGTCACCGGTGAGATCTCCCACCTCCTCCCCAGGGACACAGCACGTCTAGACCGATGTTTAACTCTGGAATGGTTTTATACCTTTTTTTCCTCTGGGCACACACAGAGCTGAATATTTTTGTCACAGAGATGGCAAGGTCAGAGAAATTCACCTTATGAAGTCTGTGATGTTCTTACGGGACCCCACTCCAAAGCCCCCTCCAGCCCCCCACAAAGAACTTTCTCCTATTACAATGCAGCTCATCTCTCATCTCAGCCATCATCTTTCAGGGGCACCTTTTCTTCTGATCCAAGCCCTATCTTCCTCGAGGGAAGAAGCTTGTCTTTGTACCTGCCTGCAAAGCACCAGGCATGCCAACGGGGCGACAAAAATAACTGTGTACAAGCAAGTATCCGAAGGATGATTTAGGCTACAAAGTCCCATGCTTGCAAACTAGAGAATATGACACTTATTGTTGCCTGGACATCTTTCATTTGGTTCATTCTGTATCCAGTCTAGATGCTGAAAAAGGGAAGGGTGCTCAGTTAAAAAAAAAAAAAAAAAAAGAGAGAGCATGATCTATAGCACAGCATATCAGCACAAGGGGAAAGTTGCATCAGCAACCTGAAATCTGCCATTTTTTAAGCTTGATGAAGTCCCACTTCACAAGACAGCAACATTTTAACAGTAGCTCTATTTGAAGGGCTTTGGAGGACATCTCCTAGGTTTCTCTCCCAAAAGGATAAAGCTAAACACAGCATTATGCCTGAGCGCATCAATTTGCAATCAGTAACATTCAAACCCTGAACCTTTAACACTGCATTAATTCAGCGGGACAGAAGGATGTCTCTCATCAGCTAACAGTGAAGGTGGAGGGTGTCGGGAGGAGTCAGGGGACCTGCTCCTCTCCCTGCTCCTCGGCACAGCGACAGCAGCCCGAGCGCTGCCTCAGAGCACGTGCTCTCATCAGGATCCCAGGCGAGATGTACAATGGATGAGAGATGGGAAATGGTAATTTTCAGCCATCTCAGCAAAACTTGTGTGTATTGTCATGGTACAAAAAAGGCACTTCTCTAGTCCAAGGCTGACTTCTCACTGCTCTTCAAAAGCAATCAAGGGAGGTGTTAGCAATTCCCTAGTACAGACCAAGTTTTTACAACAGAAAACATCAGACAACCTAAAAGCAGAGGTTGCTCTGTCAAACAGTCATTGCAAACCCATTCCAGGAGACAATCACGAGAAAGCATCATCTTCCAAACGAGAGGATCACCTTCTGCAAGCGTTAATATGATCCCTCTTCAGACAGCTGCCAAGAGGAGTCTTCCCAACGACCTAAGTCCTCACACCCACGTACGTCCACTGTAAGTCCTCCAGGTGACGCAAGGAGCTATTGCCAGGTCTACTCACCTTTCTACCCAGCTCTTGTAGTTGGGGATGTCCTTGGCGTACAGTAGTTTGTTGGAGGGAGAGTCTTTTCCTAGCTTGTGCTCAGAAGTTGAGCAGGAGTCCATGAATGTCTGAGCCACCACGGATAGGCAGGCATCAGTAATACTGTTCTTGTGAATGTCGAACACAAACTGGGGGTTCTTAATCACATTCACCCAAAAACGTAGAGGTAGACTGAGGGAAGAAGGAAACAGGAGTCAGCACCTGAACCAACCTCTACATCGCAGCCAGCACACACGCATCTCCAGTTGCGGAGGAGGAGCTCCCCGCGACCCAGAATTGGGCAGGATGCTTTTCCCAGCACCCCAGGAATGCAAACAACCTGGGGCAAACGGCTGTTCCCCTCTGCCCCATTGCAATACCACCTCCTCTGCCCACCCCCACGTAGCCACAGCTCTCTGTGGAGAAATTCCTCAGCGCTGCCAACATCTCCAAAGGCAAACCAGGGCAGCGCCGATCTGCGGTTTCTCCAAAGATCCACTCGTAGTGAAGAGCCCTTGCTGAGCCCATGGGTCAAACCAGGCACGGTCCCCTTCTCTCGCATCAATAAGCCTGTCTGCAGTGCCGTGTGGCACTTCATCTCTCGTGTTGGAGGAGGGGATTAACTGGACTCCTCAAGAGACTCATTAGCACATTTAACACCAGAGGAGAATTTAGGCAGCCTCAGATGCTGGAAATAAAGCTCCCAGCTGTAGAGGCAGCGGGTCTCCTGGCCAGCCACCGACTGGATGTTTGCTGCGTGCTGACACAGGTGCCACTCTTCATGGCTCCATTTCCCAATCCTGCTGCCCCTCTCCTCTCCCAGGAGCATCTCAGGGTCTCCGCCCATCAGAAAGCCTCTCTGCTCTATCATCCCTCAACACCCAGCGAATGCTTTTATCTTAGACAAAACACACTTCATTCCCCAGGACTTTCCTAATGAGGGTACTGGGTGCATGTACATATTTCATTTGTGAAGGGAATGGCCTCGAGAAATTAGCTCCACACATCGAATTAGTGCCCAGAGATAAGCACAGGCATTAGTATGCAGGAGTCTGCATGCCCAGCCCCTGCGGAGCGGGGCTTTTTTTTTCCTCCCTTGCCTTTCACTCCTTCTTTTAATATAGAAAGCCAAGTTATAAATCAGTTCCAAGCACTTCTGCGCTCTCACATCTCCATTTAAAAATGTTTCTTTTCCTGCCCTGCTAATTGCCAACAGTTACTGAACTATACAAAAGCAATTTGGCTGCCATTTAACAAATGCCAGACACAGGAATGTACGTACCCGTCTCCAGTAACGGCAAGATCAGAGAGATGAAATCAGTGAGGCAGCAGAAAAGAAAAATGCTGAGGGGGGCTGCGGAGCAGGAGCCAACGCCTGCTCAGCCCCGGCCCCAGCACGGCACTTACAGAGGTCTCATCAGCCGCTCCGCCCCGCTTTTCAGGGAGCGATTAGCAGAGCCGATGGGCTGGCTCTGCGGGCGAGCTTATGGAGGATGCATACACGGCTTTACGCTGACTTCGTTAGGACACGCTCGGCTGAGCGACAGGAAAAAGCGTAGAAACACCTTTAGGACAGCCAAGATGAGAATTGGGGCTGGCATCTCCGGAGGAGCCCGGAGGATGGGGAAGCCCGAGCTGCCTTTGCTCAAGGTGAGACGGGAACAGAGCCGCTGCGGTCCTCGGCCAACTCCAGCCGTGAGGGGGAGCGTGGTGCCCGGGATTTGGGGATGGAAGGGCTGAGGGAGCATTGCATTCCTGGGATTTTTTTCTGCTGCAGGAAGGCATGCAAGGGATTTACCCACACCCGAAATACAGAGATATGGGCCTCTCTTGTCCTGGATCATTTCCAGGGACATATTTCTGCTCCCTGTGGGAGGGGTTGGAAGTATCATTAGCTGTGATATCGTTAGCCCCCCGTCCCACTGCCCCTCTCCATTACCAGTTACTCTTCCAGGTGTGCCTGACATCGTAATCATTGATCTGATGCTTATCAGCTTGTTCATCCAGGAAATCAAACATGTATTTGATGGCGAGGGGCAGCGCGCTCCCACGATGGGCTGTGCTGAAGATGGTCTCAAACAGGTCATCCACGAATTTCTGCAGGGTGCCCTGAGGAGGAGAAAGAGAGAAGGCCCGCTCAGCAACACCCAGCACCAGGAGAGAGATGAGCCTTTAACTAAAGATCGGCCTTTAAACAAATTCCCTTCTATTTCTACCACCTGGAAGAGAAGCACAGTATAGTCTGTGTAACCCTACTGGTTCTCAGTGGTTTATACTGGGAAACAGACACTGCAGTGATTAAGTACCTCCTTCACTGCATGATCTGGCACGCTAAAAGCATACAAATAAAAACACCATACAGAGCAAAACCCAAGTGAATGTATGTCATATCATGACCTTTTTTGGGTCCCATTAAGGTACCCAAGACCTGATGACAGACATCGCTGAACAAGCCCTTGTCCCACGAGGCAGGGAGCCAAGTCACAGGGGAGATGGCCGAGCCCAGTCCTTGCAATCCTGAGCCAGCACCTTCAGCACAGCCCTCGCTCCTCTCTAGGGACATCTCAGGCACACAGCACCCGCTCAGCACTAGAGAAGGTTTTGTATGCGCTGAGGGAAGGGGAACCTGCTGCGATGCCAAATGCCCCAGGTAATTACCCTTCCCACAGCACTGATTTTGTAGCTTTATCTCAAACACCAAAGGGGATGAGGCGCCTGCCCCAGGGCATCTCTGCTTTGCAGTCCAGCAGCTGCTCAAGGATACAGGGAACAGTAAAAACACCAAAGAGTGCAAAAAGCAAATAGGAAAATCCACTCAAGGGATATTCACTGAGGGTTTTGACACACAAAAACATCACCTCCAGCAGCTCTGCGTCTCTGGGCCATACCTTGGTGGCTAACAGGCGGGTCAGGTAGATTTCAGAAACCATCTTGCTGCCCCGGTCGCCCTCCCGCTGGTCCATGTGGTCGTGGTTTTTCACCAGGTGCCAGAGCTTGGTGCCGCTCTCCAGGTCGGGGGTGATCATGGGGGTCCGCGAGCGCAGGCTGTCGGGGCTGCTGGCTGTCCGCAGCATGCTCTCTGCAAGCACCGAGCAGAGGGGGACGCTCGTACCCTGCCCACCTCCGCCTCGCCGCCAGCCCCTCCATCCCCCTTCCCTCCACTGTGGCTTCAGGGCACATCACGGCCATGAAACGGGAGCTTTGGGATCCCGCCTCTGCAGTCACCATGGATTGGGAGCTCTGCTGGGATCGTCCTCACAGGCTGCTGGGCTACATTCAAGCCTGGCTGATGTACAGGAGCCAGGATCATGGTGGAAGGGTTTCTGGGATCATCGTGGAAGGGTTTCTGCAGAGGTCTGTCCTGCTCCCAGCACGCAGGTGCCCCCTGTGTCTCTCTGAGCTGACCACACTATTCCCTTCCAAACCAAGGCTGAAGTACTCTTGCCAGCATGTTCGCTGCAGTCCTCCACTCTGCTCATTTAAGTGCAAAGTGCCCCTGTGCCTATTTTAGTTAGATTTCAGGGGAATAAAAGGGAGGGGATCCCTTAGCAGCAGCCATCTGACACGGTCTTTCTCCCCTGAGTCTAACACGTTGCAAAGAGAGATGCCTCCGAGGGCATCTGCTCCCTCTCCAACACCAGAATAGACAGCATGGTGCAGGAGATCTGGGGGTTTGGAGGACCTCGTTCACGTGAGCCACAGTTACAATCGCCTGCCCTGTGTCTTGGTCTGCAAGCCCGGCCCGGTGCTGCCTCCCCTGCCAGCACAGTGGAGGATGCCCCTGTGCACTCACCGTATCTGCTGAGGGACTTGGTGAAGGTGGAGGAGTTGGAGATGTTGTACGCTGAGTTCTGCTTGGGCACCAGCGCTACCGAGGAGCCGTCTGTCACCTGGGGGCAGAGATGGCGTGAGCAGGCTGCGATACCAGAGAGGCACAAGAGCAACAGCCCCACAGCAGGGAGAAACCAGCCCAGGAGGGATGAAGCTACACTCCACCCCACCCCTGGGACATCCATCTCCAGCAAAGACCTACATATCTACCTCCGCGACAGCTCGGGGGAATGGGTCAGAACAGGAACACACCAGAAACCTTGGCATGAAAATGGCAAAGATCAGAGCAGGAAACAGCCTCTATGAGTGCTGGAGATGCCCCGCTTAGTGCTTCCTTGAACGAAAGGACCATAAACATGGGGCCCAGTCAGGAAAGTGACTGCAGACCTCCTGGCCATGCCCCTGCATGAGCAGCACGGTCTATAGAGCTGAGCCCAGGCCCTGACCAAGCTGAGCAGGGAGAAGAGATGAGAGATGCTCAGACTCAAAGCAGCTGGTAACTGCTCAGTGCTCTCCACCATGGACAGCCTTACCTGGTAGTGGGCCAGGGTGTTTAGCCTCTTCCAGTCATTGTCGATCTTTGTGGTGACATCTTCATCCTGCAGTATGATCCGGGCCATCCTGCCCTGTCGCCACTCTGTCCCCATGAGGGAGAAGGGCTCGTGGTTAGTGGGGGGCTTGGAGCACAGAGCCAAGGCGAGGGTAGGAGCACAGTCTGGGCATCAACAGAAGAACCCTCCTACCACCTTTTGAACTCCAGGACTAACGACTGTCAATATGGTGTTGGGCAAAAGCTGTTTCTCAGTACTCAAGGAAAGACAGCATTGATTTGACCCTGGTGACCGTTTCCTTTGCTCCTCTCCTCTTCATTCTCCTGCCCCTCCTTTAAGAACAGGACTATTAACACTGTTCTTAACTATTGCTGTCCTCCTTGGACCTCAGCCACCTCAAGCCTGCAAACCAGACCACAGCCAGAGCCGAGGAGGCTCCTCTCCCCATCCTCTCTACTGGCAGGACCCACACTCTCATGCCAGGTGTCCCCACACAGAGTTAGTGCCACCAGCACAGCAAAAGCGGACTGGACAAGCACAAATGCTCCGGTCCTGCCCGGTCCCCTCTCCTGTAGAAGACAGGGATTTTCCTGCCCTGAACAGGTTTTTTTGGCACTTCTGCTCTTGGTCACATCCCTGCTCCCCACAGGGAAGAGCTTGGCCTCTCTCTTACCCAGGTCCATGTCTCCGGCTTTGGGTCGCTGGGAATAGGGCACCCCCTTGTAGACGGCGTCCAGCAGCTTCTCTTTCACCTGTGTGATGGTGTCGCAGTTCAGCACCTTGACAGGGATCTCTGGGGCGTTCTCATTCTCGGGGTTCACACAGTTGAGGGTCTGCGCAGCACGAGGGCAGAAAGACTCAAGTGAGAGGTTGTGACGCACTGGCTGCAAAGGCAGGTCCAAGGACGCGGGGCTACAGCTGTCTACAGGCTATGTCTTCTCACCTCCCGGGCCACTGCGGAGTTGCAGCCACATGGCACATTCCTGCTCCCCCTTTCTCCCCCCCTCTCCCCGCCACCCTCAAATCTCCAGCTATTCCCAGAAAGGCAGCACAGTGTCAGAGAAGGAATCCTGGGCCAGCAAACCATGCCCAACTCACCAAAACCTGTCTAGCCTGAGCGATGCCTGGGCACGCTCTACTCCTCTCCCAACCCCACCCCAGCGGAGATGGAGGTGGTGAAAAGCCAGCTGGAGGCTCAGCCAGAGGAAGGGCCTGGTTTATCATTCAGCTGGACAGAGGAGATGGCTCACATGGAGGAAGAGAAGTATCTCTCCATCTCCTGCAGTAATCTCAAGGCTCTAACTTTGATCCCCACCCAACAGGAGCCACTGGCTGCTCCAGGTAGCATGTGCTCAACAGCATCTCTGGCCCCATATCTGTCAGGGCCATGGGGTTTGCTGGGAGAGGCGTGGAGGGGGATTCAGTTCATGTTTGGCTTTCTCAGCTCCATGGCAAGAGCAAACCTTGCCATGCAAAGGCCTCGTTTCTGACCCTAGCTGAGATGGGCACCACACAGAGAGGGCAAGAGGCACCCCAAAGATGCTGGAGAGAAGAAAAAGAGACAAACCACTCTCTGCAAAGTAGTTTGGGTGCCTCCAAGATCTTGTTAAATAGCTGGATCTAGCAGTCCTAGCAAGCACCAGTACCAGTGAGGCTTCCGCTTGCACTAACCAGCATTTTGTAGTCAATCTGCTGCCGGATAAGCTTGTCTTCACTGAGGGAGTAGCGAGCCTCTCCTGTGATGGCATCAATGGGTCCCTTCTCCATCTGCTGCTTGATGGCGCAGTAGAGCATGAAGAGCGGTTCCCCAGCACACTCCTGCGGGACAGGGGATGGAGGAGAGGGAGAGAGAGGGGTGAGAAGGTGCCAGGCACCAGCTTTACATTTCAAGAACCACCACCGTGTCAGGAGCCTCCTGTGGCCCTGCAGCATCGAGGCACTTATGTGGCTTTATAAAGAGTCTCGAGCCCTTGCTCAAGACTGCAAGGAAGCGGGCACATGGCAAAATTCATCCCGTGAAGGAACTCATTCTCTCCTTCCAAGCCCACTGGAGGTTGTTCCCTTGTCTGTCAACCCCTAGGCTCAGCTTCCCAGAGTTTCCAGATGCTCCCCAGTGAATTCTGCTCATTCTACAGGCCAAAAATAAGCTAAAAAGGTTAAATTCAGGGCTAGTGAAGAGCAGGTTGGGCCTGGGGACCTCGTGTATGCGATATAGCCTATCTTTTGAGCTGGTCCAGCCTGAGGACTGGAAAGGCCACGCTGCAGTGGGACAGCCTGGGGGCTCTTGCCCAGGTATCACGATGCAGTTCAGGCATCTGCCAGGAGCCTAGTCTCACATGAGAGAAGGTCAAAGGAGGTTTCTCCATATGACGGCTAGGCACAGCCAGCCAGATCCACTGGGAAAGAAAAGCAAGAGAGCAGCTCACTGACAAACCTACCCCGAGTCTCCAGTTGATGGAGGGGACCAGGCAATGAGGTTTCCTGCAGGTAAACCATTTGCCACCTATATGTCCCCACTGCCAAACCCCTACAGTCAGAGCCAGCTTTAGCCATCAGCCAGAGCCACATCAGCATCTATCTCATAGGTGGGAGGAAGGGAGAGGCAAACTGGACCAGACACTTCCCCTGAAGATGCTGGATGCTGGAACTGCAGCAACCCAAGAACAGCAAAGGATCCACCAAGGTTGGAGGCACCAACCAGCCTGAAGCCATGAGTTGGCGTAGGGGGGCTGGAAGTAGACACCCCTTTATCACCCAGGGCCCAAACCTCTCCCCTGAGCTGCATCCCAATGAGCCCTTCCAGATACAGGCATTAGCCCTAAGGGAGAAAAAAGGGTAGGATGGGAGCAGAGAGGACGGGGAGAAGTCCCAGCAGATTTTACCCCATCAGCCCTCGCCCCTCCCTCCCGGCCGCCTCACAAATAAATTGTACTTTGGTGCAAAGTGCGGCTGCTCTCCCTGTCACCATATGCTGTTAGCATCTCGTTAGCATCTGCAGTAATTAAAGAGACAGCTGCTAACGAGCAGGAACAGGCATACATCATCCCCAGACCTTCCAACAACACGCCTGTCTTTGAAATTATGTTTCATTTGCAAACTTGGCTTCATTAAGTCAGCTTGGAAAAGTGAGAGACCCAAGGTGGGTGCTATGCTGCGCATTACCAGCTGCCCAGCAAGGCAGGAGTGCCAGGCTGGCCACACAGCAGTGAGCCCCCAGGCACCCCGAGCCCACCCCTCCAGCTGCGGTGGAAAGACTCGAGTGTCTTCTTTTGGTTGCTTGTAAAAACTCCTCATAAAACTTCCAGGTCTGCGGAAGTGGTGTGGATGGAGGATACCTTGGAGCGGGACTCCTACTCAAATCTGGCATGGCTGCTCCCGTCTCAGCCCACAGATTCCCCCTCTCAGGCGAGGCACGGTTACTGCCCCTCTCCGTCTGCAGCTCTGCACCCCCCCAGGGACCCCCACTGAGAGAGGTCGGTTCAGCCCTTCTCACACTGGCGGCCCAGTTGCAGTCCAGGCATCACAGCATCACCTCCTCCGCTGGTCGGACGTCGGCCAGGCTGATGGGGGATAAATCTCTTCTAGGGTGCGTGTATTAGAGCTGGCCCTATGGCCTCCCCAGAGGGATGGAGGCATCAGTGGTCCTGCTGATGGGTACGTCACTCCTCCAGCACCATGCAGGCTTTTGGGGGGTCCTGCGTGCCCCAGGATCCTGGTCTCCTTCTGACCTGTTTGGCACCCTGTCAACAGAAACAGCCCCTCTGCCCTGTCCCCCTGACTCTGCGCATCCTCCACGTTCCAGCTTGGCATCCCCGCCTGTTCCAAATGTGGGTCCTACCTCTAAAATCTAAAACCTCACTCCCAATCTCACTGTCCCAACCGGCTCTTGAGGACCGGGGCCGAGATGCTGCCGTGGGTCACAGCTCACTGAGCCACAACAGATGAGGATGGTTTAGGGCTCGTCCCTGACAGAGACCAACAAAATGAACGGGGAGCACAGAAACCGGTGCCAGGCAGTTGCGCCGAGATGATCTCCATCGGGTGAGACACAGGAGGGGACCGCTGAGATGGGGCCAGGCGGCCCCGCAGGTTGATGGAGGGCAGCCTGCCCCCCAAAACGCAGCCGTGCCCACGCTGCCAGCCCCGATGCAGTTTGCTCACTGAGTGAGGGGGCTCTGGGGGGGCTCTCCGTGTGAGCCGAGCTGAGGAGGGCGGCTGCGAACACCCTGTGCATGCACGCGTCGGTACGTTGGGAGCAGGCTGAGGCGAGCCAGCTAACACTCAAACTGTCTTATTGACTAGATCTAGCTCATCAGGCACCTAATATCGTGCATTTTTCAGCACTTGTCTCGATTTATCCCTCTCCCTTTCCCCAGGGTGTCTCATTAAGAGTCTGATAAATGCTACTACAGGGTCCCCATGAAAGCCAGCCCTCGCTGGCTGCCCACGCTGCTGGCCGTGTCCCCGTCCCTCGCCCCAGCACATCACGGCCACGCGATGCCGAGTGCCTGGCCCTGCTCCGGGCAGGTTTGCTGAGAGCCGATCTGGCACACGTGCGCCTGCCTCATTTACATGCACGATTACTGCAGTTTGGTGCATTTTCCCTGCTGGCAAACTGTCTGCTGTGATACCTCTCCATCTACTCCACAGGTTTCTCCTGCTTTTGATGCCACCTGTGACCCTCACTGCCGGGAGATAAGCAGAAATGGCCCCGCGTGTCTCCTCTGGTGGGACCGACCCAGGAGAGGCCATCCTCAAGTCTCTTCCAGTCTAACTTACGTGACCCAAGCGATGGAGTTTCAACCACTTCCCTGGGGAGATGATCCCCAGGGTAACAAATCTCACAGCCAGCAGGTTTATCCAGGCCCTCCACATATGTTCCTCCTGTAATGGTGCACCTAGATCCGACTTCTCTCTCCTGCTGCTACTATCCAGAAACTGGAGGCATTTTCTGCCACCAAAGCCATGGCATAGCCAAGGACTTTATAAAAAGCCATTGCCCTGGTCCCATCCCCACATCTCTCTCTCCTGCTACTCCTTATCCTCAGACCTGCCCCGCACTGGCGATGCGCCCAGAAGGCTCTCCAAAGGGGGACAGGGCCGTACAAGGACAGATGCAGGACAGTGGTGGCACATGAGTTGATCCAAAGCAGCTTCTGAACAAGGTGAACATGTCACCGTCACCTGCCCAGCCAGGGACAGGCCAAGGGCGCCAAGTCACACACACGAACGCAACGTCCCCAAATGCCGCTGTGGGCGTTCGAAGGCTGTGCACTGTGCTTTGCTCGGCCAAAGCACAACCTTGTCCACTTCAAGGAGCCCTGAAGGAGTTCATCCACAGCGAAAGCTACTCCTGCCTGTCCCAGCGACCCCACAGAGCCCAAAGAGCCGTCTGCCGGTGTCCTACCTGATCCCACCAGGCACTGCAGCTGCAGGGGCGGAGGGCAGCCCCACTGAGCAAAGCCCCGGCACGAAGAGGCAGCAGGAGGTTTGACATCTCCCTCCGACTGGCACAGCTTTTCTTCTTTCCAACCCCTGGAAAGCAATCTCTGCTGCACACTACAGCTAGATTTTTATAGATACAGGCTATCCCTCGACAGAGGCAAAAAGCCAAGTGCATGTAAGTGATATTATAAATCACCTCTCATTGACGATCACTTGAGTTCTGCACAGACTCCTGCTCACTCTCATCTCTTGGCTGGAAATGGTTCAAACCCTCTTTATCTTAATGAGGGATGAAATCCCACAAAAACGGCTGCGTGCCACCCAGCCTCGCCGCGCTGATGCCAGGCAGGATCCCAAGAAACGGCTCTGCTGACTGACAAACCCGCCATGGGACCAGAGACGCTGTTCACCCCACCGGTGTCATCCCGAAGCAGCAGCAGGACCAAGATGGTGGTCCATGGGCTGGAGCTGCAGCTGTGTAACCTGCATGGCTGCTGGTGCGGCTCTAGCAGGTGGAAGCACTGGCACTGATGGGATAAATGCTCTCGATATGGGTTGGGTGAACCAGCAGTAAAAGCAGCCCTTACGCTTTGCATCCTCTTCTGCTACCCCCGATGAAATTGGGAAAAAGGCAAATTCAAGTTAAGGGGCTCGCCAACGCAGGCAGAGGCACGAGGAGGTCCAACGTCATCTGCACCCTCGCGCACACACTGTGGAGAGAGCTGCAGCCCCGGCTGCCAACAGGCCCCATGGGGCGTCCACCCCCACCGGGGCACCTTTTGGAGGGGAAGCATCAGCAGAAGCGGAGATGCCTGGGGGAAACGATTCCCCTACCAAAGAGCCTCAGTGTCAAAGACATGAAGCAAAAGCAGCAGCATTACGTGAAGAGCTCAGCACATCAAACTACAGCTCAAACAGGCAGAAATATCCTTCGAGCACACTGATGACTACAGAGGGACCAGCTCCCAGGGCTTTTTCCTCCTGAGTTACACAAGCAGAAGCAGGGAAGGAGGAATGGGGACCACTCCGAAGGGATTCAAGACTCAGCTCAGTTGCTTCAGATTTATCCTTTCTTTGGGCACTATTTTTATGAAGATCTCAAACCCACTACACATTAAGCAATCCCAGTCTGGATTTCATTTCTCAATCTCAACTCTTTCCCCGAAAGGAGTCCCAGGATCACTAATCACATCTGAGAAACACAGGATGGGAACGGAGACCCGGGAAGAGATCTCTGCTCTGGGAGGGAGCGGCAGCGCTCAGGAGCACGTCAGCCCAGGCTCTGGGTACCACATCCCGGTGAGGCAGGAACCACCTCCCCACCCACGTGGGGTTGCCATTCCTTCCCAACTCACCTTCAGAAACTTGTACAGCAGAAACGTGAACCAATTCGTCAGCATCTTCTCTGCCACCGACTCCGTTCTGTAGGGAAGGCAGAGAGCAAAGGCGTCAGCAGAGAATATTAAAGGTCTCTGATCTCACCCGTTGCCACCTCAGCCTTGGACTGTGGCTTTATCTTTTTTGGCTTTAAAAGGTCACATCTGGAAAGGCAGAAGCCTCGAAGCAAAGGGGCACGAGAAGACAGCAAAAGCTCTATGAAAAGCCTGCCCATCCGCAAGGCTGAGCCACAGCAGCCCCCAGGAGGGAGAGGCAAATTGGTCTCCGGTGTATTTGGAGATCCAGGGAGAGCCAAGCACGACCTTGTCCCATGGGGAGTCTCACCCAAGGGATGACCAGCTTTCTACCTCTCCCTGGTACCTTCTACTTAAACGAAGTTTGTTTCTTGCACCGTGTCCCATTGGAACCAGGCAGCTCCCTCCACAGGAGGATGGTCATGAAACCTACCTCAAGCTCCCCAGTTAAACCACAACCTGAAGGGAAGAGCTGAGGTTGCAAGGCAAGGTCAGATCCCGACCCACATTCCCACAACAGGAGCACCTCCTCCCACATCAACGAGTGCCTGATCTAGCTGGAAGCCCCTCTCCCCACCTGGGAGCTGCTGCTCTGCCTTCTGCTCCTGCAACGCACTCAACATAGCTCTTGCCCTGACACAGGCCCATCTCTACTGGGTGACATAGGACTTCCCAGCAACACCCAAAGCAGCCCTTGATCTCTACAGCCTCAAAGCCCAGGAACTGCAGTAGAGCAAGAGGACAATCACCACCAATACTGGAGGGAGAAAGAGAGTTTTCCCCAGCAGCCTGTGCAAGGTCTGTTCAGAAGAACTGCTGGAGGAGAGGACACCTGGTTCTTGGCCATCAGTGGTGGTGACGATGAAGCTTTAGGAGGCCACGCTCTGCACCCTCACTTCTCTCTGTCCCCCTGCCCTTGGGCCTCGATGTTGGTGGCTCTCGGGCAGGGATGCACAGCCCTGCCACGCAGAGAGGGCACCGGTCCACTGGCACATGGCCTTGGTTAAAGCCACCGCTGGATTTAGGTCTGGAGACTTTGATCCCAATATGGTTTTGGACAAACTTATCCCCAGAACTAATTCAGCCGAAAACAAGGGGATTAAAGAAGGAAGAAGTAAGAGCAGTGGTTGGAAGCTCAAGCTGTTTTCCATGTACCTTTGGAGCACTGTGCAAAGACACTGTGCCAGGCTCGGGATTTAACCCTTGCCTGCCTGCATGGTGGAAATCCCGGGTCTCTGTGTGTCTCCTCAGAGTGGGGTGGTGATGTAGGAGTTTGCAGTGAACGAGGATGCAACCACCAGCTCAAAAAGGAGCTTAAAAATGGAGCCGTGCCTCTCAGCTTTTGGAGATGCAGTTGAAGGAAACAGCCAAAACTGCCTTAAGAAAACCTATCAATTGCCCCTAGTTTCCTAAAGCATGGTTCAAATCCAGATGGCAACATGCTCCAAAGCGGCACGGCAGGGAAGGTCCGGGGGAGTCGCCTGTGTCTGTGTGGGACCACCACCATGCAGCATGTGCACAGAAGGGAGAGCAGGATCCTGCAGGATGGGTGTGAGCCATGGTGGGTCTGAACAGGACGTGGGGACCTCGGGGTGGCAGTACCGCAGCCAGGGTGTGCCGCACCAGCAGAGGGACAGTCTGGCACGGAGGGAGCTGAGGGTGACACAGGACCCAGGTGAACCATGCAGGCCTACAAGGGCAGCTTAACACGCCTGTGTCTGCACCACCGCCTGCTCTCAGTGCCATAAGATCAAAATTCCCCTTAACATGTCCGTTATTTTTAAAGTGGCTTTCACTCCCTTTAAAGTAAAAATGCCAGCCAGCCCCCCAACCTTCTCCCGTTAGGCTTCTTCACTTTATCCACCCCTTAATCATCAGATCAGCCACTTGCAAGCACAGATGCTCCTGAAAGCACAAGCAATACTAATAACCTCAGGGACGTGGCTGCATTCCTGTTGCACCAGGGAAACGAAACACAAACGGGTTGTCACGAGACAAAACCCAGAAGGAACCCAAACCTCAGAGCCACCATGAAGATGCCATGCACTGCCCCACGGCAATGCCAGGCCTGGCAGATGGGACAGGAGCAGCTCCCAGCGGCCAGATGGCTGGGGTAGGAAATCCACTTTCCCAGAGTTTATTCAAGCTGTCTCGGGGTTGTGTGGTCCCATCCAAGGCTTTCTCTTGTGCTAATGGGGCTTAGCCCTTTTTGCCCTCCCTGGAATAGCACAGCTCTCCTTAAACCATTAGGGGACAGTAACACCTGCGCCTCCAGAGGGGGGAAGCCTTCCTGCGCCCCGCCAGGAAAGATTAATCCATCAAGGGGAAGAAAAAGAGAGAGAAGGAAAGGGACATGAGGAGAAAGCCAAGGGAAGGGGTGGACTGAAGCTATTCAGCAGACATCCTCCCCAGCCCCAGACCAGGTCCTTCGCTGACAAGCCTGCACCACTCATCTGAAGTGCCACCACCTGGGCTCCGGCAGATGTTTGTCTTTATCCGCGATAGAGCCAGATGCCACAGCAACGGCGGGATGATCCAATAACAAAATAAATAAATAACAGCTCTCTCCAGTTAGATCAATGTTAATCCAGTTGCCCTGGGCGGTGAGCACAGTCGCACGCCCAACAGCCGGGCTAATCAAAAGGACGGAGGAAGCACAGCCCTCAACACGGCTGCAGGAAGAACGAAGTCTCTTTAAATATCACTCAGGGAGGCACGAGCAAGGTACCAGCCAGGGGACCTCGTCCCTGCCCTAAGCATCCAGCTCCACCTGCGATGGACCCCCAAGCCCGCAGCTGGGGACCGATAGTTCCTTGGACTGCTGGCTCTCGCTGCACCCGCGCAGGCTGGGCTCTGGCCCCGTGCTGCTCCCACGGCTCAGCCACTGCAGCTGCTGGCCTCCCTGCACTGCCTTTTATTTATATTTTATTGATTTACTTCATTCCAGAGTTTTGCTCCGATGGTAGCGGCTTTGTGATGCTCTGAGAGATGCAGGAGCTGGATACGCAGCTCAAATATTTCAGTGAAGCCTGGTGTCACGGAGGGACAGTAAGAAGGGAAGAGCCTGAGGATGCGCTTGGGGAACAGGGATGGGGGACAGGGGTCGGCACCTCCAAGACCCACCCCCCTCCCGGCCAGCCACGGGTCTGCACCGCACCCTCTCTCTGGCACGTTGCTAACGAGGTGCTTTGAGAAATTAAGGGCTCCCTTGCAGTGTGATAAATGAAGCAGAGAGAGTAAGAAAGCAATGTGCCTAAAGAGATCAGCCAAGGGAAAGTAGCAGGGAGGTAACTGGGATCAGCTCACATCTGTGTCCGCTCCAGGCGTCTCCCCAGGGCCAGGCATGCAAAACCCAACAGGTTTTGTCCCGTCTGGCCATGCCATGAACATTGGTTGATGTTTGAAAGATGCTCTGGTTTTCTGGAGCCTTTCTGGTGACATGCCAACGCTGTGGCTCTCAGCCACCCCTGCATCTCCGCTGGAGGCACCGGGCTGGTGGAGGCAGAGATGGGGAGGCACAGCACGGCATGCGAAGGGAGAGGACGGCATGGAGGGCCTCGAGCTGGGCTGGTGGAGCTTATTAATTGTTTTTGTTCGGCACTTGGTGTATCTTTCAATATTCATCAGCCCGTGATGAAGGAGCGCTCAGAGCTATCGTTAAATATTGATGGGCCAGGCAGACTCACAGCAGGGCTTGGCAGGCTGCCTCCTGCTCACGCTCCCCCCAGCCCCGGCGAGACTCCCTGCCTGCGAAGATCCGCTTGGCTTTCCCAGGAAAACCCCCATGTGCCCAGCGAGGTGGGCAAGTCCCGAGAAGGCAGTGGGGAAAGGAGGACTCCAGCCTGCTGCAAACCCGCAGAGGCACCCACGCAGGAGTGCCGGCAGCAAGGCAGCCAGAAGGCAAGGCGAGAGCCGCCCCAAGTGCTGGGAGGTCTGGGGGACCGCCTGGTCACCTGGAGAAGGGAAGGCAGGGGGAAGCGTCGCTGCAGCGACACATGACAGTGCCTGACACCAGCACGCATCCCCCCTGCACCAGCCTTCGCAGCCGATATTCGCCGAGCATCCCTCCTCCCCAGACAACATGAACCTGCACAGACCAAACCAGAGTGAGAACATCCCACGGGTGACTCCTGAGCTGGCTGGGCCCGGGTGGTCCCACACGCCTCTCATACTTGCACGCAGACAGGAAAGGAAATGCTTGACCACAGATCCAGTGCCAGCATTGCCACAGCCAACACCAAAGCCATCACTGATGGCATCCCTAAAGGACATCAGCACGTGTCCACACACTCAGAAGAGCCTGGGCACTGTCCCACAGCTCCAGCCCCTTGGATGGTCACTCACCTCCGCAAGAGCAGCTTCGGGTGGTTTTTACTCTCCAGGTTCTTCTCGATGAGGTCGGAAAGGAGCTGCTTCAGCACGCCCGTGGCGTACTCCATCTCGCCCTGCAGCGCCGTCATGATGAGCGAGGCCACGTTGCCGCGGTCCCGCATGGAGAAGCTCCGCTGAGCCTCCAGAGTGCGGATGAAGGTCAGCAAGAAGTGCTTCTTGTTCAGGAGCTGCCCAAAGAGGGTCAAAGACTTCTCCACGTTCGCTTGGACCTGCAAGAATAGAGCAAAGCTAGGAGATGGGCACTAGGGTGAAGGCAACGAAAAGACGGTGGCTGGGCTGCACAAGATCCTGGATTCACCCTCATCCCCAAACAGGAAAGGATGAAAAAGGGCCAAAAAGCAGCTGGATTTGCGCTCTCCATACTACCAAGCTTCCTCTTTGGTGATCAGTCTCAGTTCCCTCCAGAGGTATTATCTAGTTTGTAATACCTCAGCATCAGGTTAACACAGTCTTAGCGCATCAATGTATATATATGCATATACACACACACACACTTCCATACAAAGACCCTCTCCCGCATGTGTGCAGGCACATACACGCACTTCCCTCCCGTAAACAAACACTCTTTCTCTCCCAAACATGCACACAAATTATAATTTTCGATTTCAGCTAACAAGCAGCTCAGTTCCCACCGAAGTCACTGCAACACGCGCTTCGGGTATTGCACAGAAAGCAAATAAAGCCACAACCCTGAGCTCCACCAGCAGCAAACCCGCCTGGTTTTGGGGGCCTGGATTTCAGACAGGCAAGCAAAGAGCAGAAACCTGGCTCTGCCCCGCTCCAGACACAGACTGAAATATTCCCCTTCCTCTTGAGACATTTGAAGGTGTATTTCTGGTCTTACTTGGCCACGTAGCGCCCAGCAGGGATTGGGCTGGGATGCTTTCATCCCCGTGCTGCCATCGTCAGCCCAGCTCTGGCCAGCCCTGACCAAATTTCTTATCAGAAAAGAACATTTTTACAACAAGGTGTTTTGCCATTAGAAAAGATAATTTCTTCTCAATAAAAGCCTTGCTGTGGTAAAACGTCAATTTGAATTATTCCCCCCCCGCCTTGTCTTGTCTTCCTGATTGGGAGAATAAGTGAAAAATTTCATTTCATGTCAATATTTGGAGACAAAACAACACTTTTCATTTCAAAACACCAACTCAAAATGAAGAACAGGGTTTTGACACATCAAATCATTTCACTTCAATCAAAACTTTGGATCGGTGCTCTTCAGCAAAATTCCTCACAATTGTAACTTCCCCCTCCAAAATACTTTCTCCCACTGGACAAACACCCCGCTCCCCACCCAGTCCTTGTCAATTCTGCGATACGACCCCCAGGTGCCACTGTCACCCTCATCACCCAGGTGAGCAGGGACCCTGCCCCAGAGCATCCCCGAAGGGCGACGGGGGAGTGACAAACCCTCTCTGCCCCCATCCTCGGGGTTCCTCTCGTGGGCACCACACAAGCAAGCATGTGGCTCACTTTCCCTTAATGCAGGTCAGAGGATAACGTCCTGCTAGGAACAGAAATGCTTTAAATTATGTTTTCCCGGAGTGCCTCCCTCCCTGCTGGTTGATTCTTCAATGTGGGAAGACCTGAGAGCCGGCTGGAGCACAGCGGCTGCACTGGAGACCTACCAGACCCACCAGTAAAACTGGTGCAGAAGGAGACATGCTGCATCCGACCTCTGCACGTTGCTGGTGCTTTTGCAGCCAAGACCAGGCAAAGGAGACCACAGGACAAGAGGCTTTCTCCCTTCAGTGGAGCAGCAGGATCTCGATAAGATGGGAAACGGGTCCTGCCCAACAGTGACCATCCCATGGGAGCCTTGGCAGGGAGCACGGGAGGACACGAAACCGCCATCACAAGCAGCACGGCAATGCCTGAGCCCCCCACATGCCTGTCACCTCCCTGGGCCCCCGTGTTTAACTTGCTCATCATTAGCAGAAATAAATGAACAATACTGAATTAAATATTTAATCAGGCTTAAATTCACACAAAGCAACAAACCTCCCCCCCCAAAACCCAAAGAGACAGGGAGCTGGTACCGACAGCCTGATACTCGCTGCGGATTAACGTGTGCGTGAGCAAGTGCTGTTTCCTTCCCGTCACTTGCAATATCTAATGTTACACTCTGAGTAAAGAGACAAATAAAAGCAAACCTGATTAAATTATATGAAGCTTACACAACTGTAGTTGCTTTATTCAATCTCTTTTGGGGATTTTTTTTTTTTTTTTTCTCCTTTGCAACTTTAACCCTTTGTTTCCCAGACCAGGCTGAGCTGGCGTGCTCCCTCGAGTGGGATACTTTGAATTAGGAGCTGGAAGCAGACAAACTCCCACCCAGCCTGCCGCGGCCAATGCAAAATTCCTCCCTGATACCCTTTTTGATACCCTTTCCACTCCTTTCCCTTTAGGGAAAATACTTAAGAGCAAGAGCAGAGGTGAGAGGAGAGCCAGGCGTTTGCACAGACAGGAAGGGCTGTGCCCCAGGGAGGGCTACGCTCACGCCTGCTGTGGCTCTGAGCATCCGGAAACCCGAGCTGCAAGGGGAAATCCATGGAAACAGGGTCCCCACCGCCCTCCGCAGCTGGGATTAGGGACCAGGGAAAGAGAGCAGGCAGAAGGCCAGGGCCCCGCGCTGTAGCCATGCTGGCGTACAACACCAGCACGTGCACTTGCAGTTGGTAAGAGCTTGTTGTGTTGCAATTAGTGACCGTGCATCTTGCACCAGGGCCGATTACTTCTCCTAAATACATTGTGAAGCCCATGTCGACATTAATTACTGTGCCGGGTCAGCAGCGAGGAGAAGCTAAGGTCACCCCCCTCCTTTCTCTAATCAAGAGCGGCCTCAGCAGCCCAGCAAACAAGAAGCCAATTGCTGTACAATTGCACACACTAAATTAAACAGAGGTGGGGAGGCCGGGAGAGGAGGGGGAGCTGGTTTGGGGAGCAGGGGAAGGATGCCAAGGATGGGTTCTGCAGGGGGAAACGAAGCCAAGCAAGCAGGCAATGTCAGACAAGCCTGCTAGAAACGAGCGGCCGGGCAGGCATCAAACAGACCCAATTGAATAAAGCAACTGCTGTAGAAAATGACAGCAGCAATGATATTAATATAAATATTGATATTAATGTCAGAAAGTGCCGTAACCATTTGGCAGCCGGTCCGCATTCGTGTCAGCTGCCACGTGGCGAGATGCTCTTTGCTGCGCCAGGCCGGGCCAGCATCCGACCAAAGCATCTCTCCAGCCCTACGCTTGGGGCACGGGGACTCGTGCAGGGGCACATCCCCAGCGTGAAACACTACAGAGACAGACAGACAGACGATACCACACCTCCATCTCCTTCAGCACCGGGTGGTCTTCTATCCCTGGGAAGAGAACCCGCATGGCGTAGGTGCGGTAATCCAGAAAGGGGATGCCAGCCCCATCCAGGTCGTTGGTCAGCTCGTTAATGTCAGTCTGCAGCTCAGCGAAGGCTGGGGTGGGAAAAGCAGAACTAACCAACACATCCCGGAGTCCCAGCACGCAGCATCAGCACCCAGCCTCCGCCGCACCCCCCGGCACTCCATGGATGGGATCCCCCCGGCGTGAATCGGCTCCGTATCCCTCCCCCCGGCAGGCTGTGATCGCTGTCCCCATCTCAGAGATGGAGAAACCGAGCTGCGGAGGGTGGGGGTGACTTCCCCACAATAAATCAAGTGGCAGATTTGGGAACAGGACCGCCGGGTCCCGGGGGGCTCAAATCCCCCCTGCTCAGTACTCGCAGCCTCCCAGGGATGCCGGGGGCAGTGGGGAACAGCCAGGCTTGAACAAAGCCAGAGCTTCTGGGGGAAAACGTTAGCCTAAACCGCAAGAATGTCCTCATTTCTTTTTGACCTAAATACTACTCAAGAGAAGAGCTTGAACACACCCACCCCAGCACCTCCCGATCCGAGCAGAGGCAGCCACGACTCCCAGGGGAATGCGATGCGGGGGGGTCCTGAACCTTTAATTGCACCTAGAGGGAAAAGCTGACGGGAGAGGAGTCCTGGATATGCACCAGGGAAATGGGTTGGAGGGGGGAGAAAACCCTCAGAAAAATCAAATTAACGGCACTTTAAAGGGAGCTGAAAGCCAGGCAGAGGGCTGCAGGCTCGTCAGCCTGATGAGAAAAAACAAACCGTCAGCTTGAAAGGCGTGCTATCTTATCTGTAACTAGTGGGACTAGAAAAGAGAAAAGGCAGGGAAGAGATTGTGCCTTTTAATTAAAAGCAGATCCTTTTATCTGCCAGCTGTGGAAGACAAGACACCATCCCCTCCACCAGCTCCCTCCCCTCTCCCTGTCACCAGTGCCATCCGCAGGCGTGTGTAGGGATGGGGATTTGGGGGAGCAAAGGGTTTTTTCTTTCTTTTCCCTTTTTATTATCTTGTTTTCGGTGCCTGCTCCATCCGCAGTGCCTGGGCTGGTTGTGGCTGCGGCTGGCAGGGTCGGGGCCTCGGAAGCCAGCTCAGGGGGATAATGGGCAATTAGGTTTTATCAGCAGGATCATACAGGGAATTCTGTCCAATTTCACAGCATCCGTCTGTCACGTAACGAGAGACCGACTGCCCACTCGCGGGCAGCCCTCACTACTCTCCTTGCTCTCTTTTCTCCCATTTGGAGAAATGGAAGGGAACTCCTTCACTGGAAAAATCCCCCAATCCCACCCAAAATGAGTTCGTGTCCTCTGACAAAGCAGTTTTGCCTGTTCCCATTCCCGCTCCAGAAGGTAGTGGGGAAACGGTGGGAGCACACCGAGCTCGGGACGGTACGAGACCCTCCAAGACCCCCACGTTAGCAGCACAAGGATCCCTCACCTTCTTTGCACTCCAAGGCCACTCGGGACTCCAGGTTGTCCATCTGCAACTGGAGGCGTTTCAGGGTCCGGTCGGCATCCCGAGACTTGCGCTTGTAGGCGATGAGGACGATGATGATGATGAGGAGGAGCAGACCGCCCCCGCCGCCGATCCCGATGATGGCAGGCAGGGTAAGCAGGCTGTCCGAGTAGATCTGCAGCGTCCCCGGGGAGAACTCGAACCCTCCAGCCTTAATCTGTGCCATGGCGGGGAAAAAAGGGATCTGGCGTCAGGGGGTATGTGCCCAGGACAGCCCTCCCCACCATGCCCGCTGTGCTGGGAACCGGGGGATGACTCCCAGCCCACGGGAGGAAGGATGCAGAAAAATGCAGGGATGGCAGGAGCTGGCCCGGAGCAGCGCAGCGCGCTTTAATGGGATGCAGGACACACGCTGCCAGCGTGTGCGGAGCAGGCAGAGAGTTTGATGTCTCATTCAGACAACATTACAGTAACAGATGGGATGTGAAGCGAGTTCCCCCACAGGTGGGGAGCTTGCGGGGGGACCGCGCCGGGTCCCTTTCAACCTGGCAGGGTCCTGGAGCGCGAGCACCGCTGTGCTACAACCCCACAAACAAGGGAGCCTTCCTTATGGTGTGAGCTGGCACCGGGGGGAAGGGGTGGGAACCCCCCCTGCCTTGGCACCGGCTGTGCCTTGGCACCCAGCGGGGAAGGAAGGTTGTTGGCAGGGCTAGCCAGGGCACAGGAACGCCTGGCTGAGCGTGCCAGGAAGGGGACAAAGTATTTGGTCCTACCAAAGATGTAATTAGGGAGAGTGATGCCCAGGGAGCAGGAAGATGGCTCCTGAGGATGCTCCTGCACATGCACCAAATATCCGGTCCTCATCCGGGGATGAGCACGCAGCAGGGCCAGTGCTGGGATAAAGACCGAACCTCTGTGACACACGGAACGTGAGAAGCAAAGGCACCGGTGTCAGCACTTACCGTGACTTTGTGCTGGCCGGTGAGGTTGGGGGACTCGCAGAGGAGCTGGGTCTCGGAGACGGTCAGGGTGCAGGGAGTGTCTCCGATCAGCACCGTGTAGTTCAGGCGGGAGTTACCAGCAGCCGGCGGGAGCAGGTTCCTGCCCTTTGAGGGAACAAGGAAGGAGATTGTCAGTTCTCATGCAAGGGGGAACGTTTAAAAAAGAACAACATAAAGCAAATTCGTTCTCTTGCAGTGCAGGACTTTGCTCCAGGAGAGACAAAAAGCCACCTCCACAGAGGAACATGTCCCTACCCCTCTGCCCCCAGGTGCACGCTGCCTTACCTTGAGGATGAGGGGGGAGCTGGGCTTCAGCTCCAGCATTCCCGTGGGGCTGAGTGGCTCGAAGACAGGGTCCGGGTAGTAAACGAAATTGGTGGTGTTGATGATCAGCAGGGCCTGGACATTATCCATGACGAAGCCAATCTCATCCGGGCGGTCGCCAACCTCCGGAGGGCTCCGCACGGGGTTGTCAATGGAGGGCGCGTAGCACACCATGGTGGTGTCGTTGTAGACGGTGCAGTTCTGCAGGAGGCACAGAGGTCAGACCCAGCTCCCGACACAGAGCTCAGGATTGCACCCCACAAGGATCTCCTGCAAGCAGCAGCTCTGGACACAGGGTTTAGACTCAGGATCTCCTGTCTTATGCTATTACTCAATAGGTGCCATATTCCACCACGGGGCAGAGAGAGACTCCTGTCTGCAATGGATGTGCGAGGGGTGGCAGGTGGGAGCTCGCTGGGGACGGGCTCTTTCTGCCACTATCCTGCAGACATCCCACAAACCTCCCATCAGTTTCGCACGCTCAGATCTCAACCTTCTCCTGGCAGCACCTGGCAGAGGCCCTGCAGGGAGATCGGTGCCTCTCTTTGGGTGGCAGCCCCTGGACCTCAGCCCTTCCACGCCATCACACCCGATGGGGAAGGGATGCGCGTTCTGCCCTGCACTGCAGAAAGACAACACCCCTCCTCCTTGCGCTCTGCCCCAGCCCCAGCCAGCACCACTTACGTTCTCCCTTTCAGAGCTGCAGTACTTGGCCCGGATCCTGGGTTCTTTTATGGTGGCCAAGTTGGTGCCAGTCACGGTCAGCAGCGTCCCACCACTACAGACATGGAAACAATGGGTTAGAAGAAGCAGCTTGGCACGGGGTCCCCGCTTCTGGGAGGGAAGCGCCCATCCTCACCAGCCAGACGCCCATCTGCCCCAGCCTGGGTGCACCACAATGCCCCAGAGACCTTTTATCCCACCCAGATGTCACCACAGCCAGCAGGATCTGGCATTCACCACCACCAAATCATCTCAGCTGACCCAAGGGCCAACTAGAGATATAAAACCTGCTAATTAACACTAACATCCCACCCTGTGTCCAGGCTTGGGGTCTGAAGGCAGCTCCCAAGCTAAAGGAGGCCAAGCTTCCACAATGGGGAAACATCCCGAGGCAGAGGAGGTCCTCTCTGCCACCCCCTTCTCCACCATGCAGGCAGCGGGTGGCAGGGCAGGCTGAGCTCTGCAGGGTTTTCTCCGTGCCTTGCTGTTAAAAGCCCCGCAGTCCTGGAGAGCTTGGCCATGCCCCTGGGGAGCTCGCTCCTCATCAACACCCTGGGGAAGGTTTCCCTTGGCACTAGCGCTTAATGGATTCCTTCGCCTCCTCTCCAGCCAATTCAAACCTTTTAGAAAAATATGTAAACATTTCGAAAAATCCCCCGATGGGAAATATTTTAATTTTATATGCCGCCGCCAAATGTCAAGCTGAAATTAAGCAGATCCAAAGCACTCTCTGCTCTTGCCCCCTGCCAGGCTGAGCACTGCAGGCCAGGAGTTAGCAGGACCCCGGTGCCAAGCCATTGCTCACACTCCTCTCGCCACGTCTCTGGAGCACGGCCCGGTGGCTATCGCAGCAGCACTGGGACGTACCCATCAGGTGGGGGGATCCGTGTGGAAAACAGCCCCCCCTGCATCCCACAAGCTCCCTGCGGGCACCCCTCGATTCACCTGTTGATGCTCCACTCGGGATCGATCTTCTGGATGGTGGGGTCCTCCGTGTAGTTGTACTTCACCTCCGGGTTGCTCAGCTCTGCCCGATTGATGTTGATGAGGATGGGGGAGCCGCCGGGGGTGTGCCCGGGGGGGGTCCTGCACCGGATTTCACGAGCGCTTCTCCTGGAGCAGAAATGCACGACCCGTCAGAGCCCGGGCAGGAGGGAAGTGAGGGCGGCCGATGCTGCCCATGAGCCCCCTGTCCCAGCCCCTCTCCCCTTCTGAAACTGTCGGGGGCAGGAAGAGAGAAAGAGAGAAAAAAAAAAAAAAACAAAAACAAACAAAAACAAGAAACGAAACAAAAGGCAGCCAGGAAAGGCTGAGCAGCTCCTGAGCGTTCCCATCACACGGCTGCTGCAAACAGCAGCGATTAGGGCTGATAACCAGTAATTACCGCAGGAAAATATTTAAAGAGCCGCTCCATTATCATCCCTAATCTAAAAATTATCCACTTCATGCCTCAGGGCTTTGTGCTTTTAGAGAAAAATCCCCGTTCTTTGGGCTCTTCCTGCAGCCTCTGACACACAGAGGTTTTGGGGGAAGACACCTCCGGCCGCCCGCGGGGTTTGGCTCCTTGGCTCCCCAGCACGGGCTCCTGGCCGCTGCTCTATCTGGGGGTCCCGCTGCCTCTGGAACTGTCCGTCACCCATCCTCCACCACTCTCTGTGCCCCTTACCAGGAAAAAGCGCAGGGCCGTCCCCCGATGGTCACGGAGACGTTGCTGCCAGCGTTGAGGTGGCTGCCTTCGATGGCAATCCAGGTGCCACCGGAGAGAGGGCCCCGGGCTGGGACCACACGGGAGAAAGTGGGCGTCTGTCAAAGGAAAAGAGCATCCCTGGTGTCGGACGGGCTGGGGACCGAAACCCGCATCCCCAAACAGCCCCAAAGCAGGCGATGGGGACGCAGAGGAGAGGGACCTGTGGGACAGTGGCAGGGCACGGTGCTGAGGGCTGGCAGTGCCAGCAGGACCGCAGGGAGGCAGAGCAGTGGCAGCTTTGGAGAAATTCAACCAGCATGACCCAACGCCTGCCCAGAGCATCCCCACCTGCCCCCCAGGGAAATGATGGCCAGTTTTCCAACTCGCCTGGAAAACCACCCCAAACCACCCGGGACCAGCCCTGTCCCCCGGCACGGGGCTTACCACGAAGGTGAAGCTCCTGGGGGATGTGGCCCGGTAGCTGGGCGAGCAGTCGCGGATGCAGACTTCTACCCGCGCCTCATGGACCTTGCTCGGGCTGGCATCTCCGATTTCACACACAATCCTAAGGGATGTAGGGAAGGAGCCCTCAGTGCCCCGGCACCAAGACGCTTGCTGAGCCACGGTGGGGATGGACCAGCTTCAGAAAGGGGTAGATCTGGCACCAAGCAAAGGTCCCAGGTGCCAGCAGGGTTCATGAGAAACCAAGGCGGTGGCTGTTGGCACTGCCAGCCCTGGGGGGAGCTTCCCCAAAGCCTTTGGGCTCCTCGCAGAGTGACCACAACTAGCAGGTACTTCTCTCCCAGTCTGGCCCAGTCAGCCCCATGTTTTCTTGCAGCCACGGGCAGTGTTTGAGCACCAGCACCCCGACCCCCATCCACCGAGGTGACCTGGAGCGTGCCCACCCCTCACTGGGCACTTACTGCTCAGCGCTGATGTACTCGCTCTCGATGGGGATGCACATCACTTTGCCGACTCGAACGCCCCAGCGAACATCTTCAAACTTCAGGCCCAGGTTCTCTCCGGTGATGGTCAGACGGGTCCCTCCTTGCCTGGGGCCGGTCTCGGGTGACAGCTAGGAGAGAGCACGGCCCGTCAGCCAAGGGAGCGGAGCCGCGGGGACGCCTCACTCGGGCAGGCTGCAGCCCGGGCAGCTGCGGGATGAGTGTCACTCCCCCACGAGTGACGAGGACAGATGGGTTAAATAAATGCCAGAGCGTCTGCAAAGAGCACACAGAGCGGGAAAGACCTCCCAAATGACAGCCGCATCCACAAATCCTCCCAGGAACAAGCCAGGAGATGTCAGATGTGTCCGAGCAGAGGGTTGGGATTTGGACACCCCGCTGCAGACAGAGCCACCTCACAGGTGACAAGGACACAGACGGGAAGGAGACAAGGCAGAATCAGCCACGGCTCCAGCTGAGCCGGTGAGGAAGCACGTGGACCTGCCTGGCTTTTGGCCAGGTCCCACGTACCCAGGGATGAGATCCCCACGTCCAAGACGTCCTCAAAAGAGAAAGCATCTCCACCAGGTCCCTGCGCACCGCAGGCAGGGGCAAACCCTGTGCCGAGACCAGCTGGGAAGGGAGGGCATTTTACCCCAGCGCTGCGCCTCATTTACCAGGATGATGCCCAATAAAGCAGGCAGGTGCGATCTGACAGACGGCGTGGGATGAGGGATGATCGGAGACACAGGCCCACCGCTGCCTCCAGCCAGGCAGTTTTACACCAGCGCTCGCCAGCCCCGGGGCCCAGCGCCCACCTCCAGCGCTAACTGGGATGAATGGCAGGGCTGCACACTCCGGCTGGGACCGGGGACAGGGCTGGGTCGCCGGTGACACCGAGCCCTCCTCTGCTCGTGCTCCTGCGGCGCTGGCAGAGATCCCCTCCAGCACCGGGAGGCACCTCTGCCAGCGCTGCGCCCAGCGCCTGGACAGGCTCACGCTACGGCCACGCTCACGCCGCGACCAAGCACGTGCGAGCTCTTTGCATTCTTAGCAAATCTGGGCGGCTGCAACCCGGGGGCCTGAGCCAGCTGGAGCCGCCTCCTCCTCCTCCTTTCCCTCCTCCTCCTCACACAGGGCTAGTCCTGGATGCCACCCCCGCAGCGAGGAAAGGCAGACGAGCTGAGGGTGGAAAACATGCAGCAGTGGGCATTGTCCACATCCCCAGCCCCGATGGGCCGCACAGAGCTGGGGACCGTTTCTGCAGGGCCCCACCGCAGCCATCTCCTCTCTGGGGTTAACCACCATCCTCCGGATTCGCACCGGACTGATCACCTTCAGCACGCTCCAAGGGGGGCAGCCGGCCCCCCCTGCACACAGGCAGAGCTGGGACCAGCCCCCAGAGCCCCGGCTCCCGCCGAGGCAGCCCCAACTCACAATTTACATAGCAACAAAACCCTCCGGGGCTGCGGGGAACCGCTGTTTGCCTAAACCGAGCTCAGGTCCTGCCCAAGTCCAGGATCGGGGCTCATTATGGCAGTTGCAGCCAGCACCAGGTTGGGTCTTCCCCCTAAATCGAGCTCCAAGGCGGCTGGCAAGAAGCGGCTGTTTGTTTGGTGTTTCTAAATGAGTGTTAAAAGCTGCTCTGGCGCATTACATTCCTCCTCCGTGGCAAAGCTGACAAGGGCCACGCGTTCAGGGAAACAAGCCCAGGAATGAAATGACATCATTGGCGGGGAGGTCACGGCTAAACAAGGCGCACGGGAGGAGGGAGCTGGCCAGGAGAGCGGGGGCTGCCCCAGCCTCCCCTTTCCCCCCTCCACCTACAAACCCCCGGCCCTGACAAACACCGACACTCTTCTGCTAATTGGTTTCACAGGGTCCTTTTGCATCAACAAGCAAACGACTCCAGTGGGCGCAAGCAGTGGGCTCGCTGCCGGCTCCGGCGGCCACAGCAGGGCCAGGAGGTGCCGAGGCTGAGGGGTTCCCCCTTCCCAGGGGAAGGGATATCGCTCTGAGGGTCACAGCCAGCACCGGGCAGGACCCCCGTGAGGTTTGGAGGGGGCTTGTCCTTACCACTGAGCGATGGGTGAGTGATTCTTCACCCATGGTCATCTCCCAGCCAGCCAAGCCCCACCACCTGTGAAGACACCTGCACCTGGCTAGCTGGGTTGGAAGGAGGCTCCAGGTCCTCCCAGAATCACTGTAGGAGACTCCTCTTTTCCCCCACCACTCCATGCCGCCCTCTCCACGCCACGCTGCTCTCTGGACCATTTCCAAGCCTGTCCACAGCCCAGGGTGTGGGACAGGGGTTGTGGGAAGCAGCAGGCAACGGGCAGGCTGCTGGAGGAGCATCACACCAACAGCTACACACATCCACACCGACTGCCAGCTCCCAGGGCACTAACTCAGAGCGGCACCAATGTCAAGCCCACCTGCTAACAGATCTGCTTCTGCTGCACCTGCAATTACTGCAAAATTTCAGGATGATTCAGGGCAGGAGAGCTGCTACCGAGGCTGGATACCACCAACTGCTGGGAAACTGCTGTGAGCTGTGTGCACGTGGATGCCTGCAGCCCTGGCCACACGAGCACAAGAGGACAGGGCACAGCCTTCAGCGAGGCCACTCCGGGCATGACCTGGCCACCACAGTCTCCACTCCCACCATGCCCAGGGGTCCAATTTTGGGAATTCAGCCTGAGCATGGTGGGAAGCCAGCGGGGATGGAGAGCCCTGCAGCCCCACACACAACAGTGGAACTCCTTGTAGGGATGCATGCTCTGGGGCTCGACCCTGCTCCCCCCAGGGAATGGATCCCTTCTCCTGCCAGCACTCCGCCAGCCCCAGGCAACTCTCAGCAGGCAGTACTTCTTGCAGGCAGGGCTCTTTGCAGGCAGGGACATGCCCGGGAGAGGGGGCACCCCCCTCTCCCCGCGCGGCTGCCACCCTGCCCACCGCAGTACCAGTGCCCTGTGAGAGGCAGGCGGTGCTGGGGAAGGCACGATTCTTATTTCCAGCTTCCATCAGATAAGGCACTGAAACCCAAACAGATCAGATCCTGCGCTAAGACTCCAGTAATTAACACCGGCGAGGCCCGGCCAGCCGTGGGTAAACAGAAGGTATCCAGCAGAAATACCCACCAGTCCCTCCTCATGCACTTGGAGCCCAGCCCAACAGGCGTGTGAACATTAATATACTCAATCTTACTAAACGAAGGTCATAAAAGCTGTCAGGGAAGGGAGATGATGAACTACCAGCACGCATGGTGACAAGAGGAGGAGCAAAGCGGAGCTGCAGCTTTCCTGGGATCCTCCAGCCCTGCGCAGGAGGAGCGGTGGGAATCTTGGAGACGGGCCAGAAAGCCCTGTGCACGGGGGTGGTGGAGAGAGGATTTTAGCCTTGGAAATGAAAGTGGCGACAAGAGATGCTCAGTCCTAAACACCAAGTAGATCTGGCTGCTTTGAGGTGCCACCAGAGAACCCCATCCCCATCTTCCATCTCGCATCCCAGTCCCCCGGCACAGGACATCACCGCCCATCCGTCCCCGCGTACCTTGGTGATCTTGGGGTCGGTGCAGCGGCTGTTGCCACTGCTGGCGTGCATCCAGCTGCTCTCGTAGGCCAGGCAGTGCTGCCGCAGCGAGCAGCGCCTCTCCGACACGCACCAGCCGCACTCGAAGCGCGGGTCGGCCTTGAGGCACAGACCGCAGCTCTCCCGCAGGGCCGAGCACTTGTACAGGTGGGCTGCAATGGCAGAAGGAGCGTGGGGGTCAGCACGGTCCCCCCAGCCCGCAGGCACAGGGTTTTGGGGAGGAGGGCACCCACTCTCACCCTCTCCCACTGCATGCATGCCACCAGCTCTCCCAAAGATTCTTGGAGAAAAGCCTCTTGTTTAGAAACCCATCTGATCGATGCAGCCGGAGCATTGCTCCCTCCCCCAAGGCACTGGTGCAAACTGCGGTTGGGGTGGGGGAGAGGGGTGGGCTGGAGGCTGTGGGGGGCACCAGGCTGCTTTCCCACCCCCGTCCCATCCCTCACTCACCCTGGATGTTCTGGGGGTTGTCGATGACAAAGTTCCCGTTCCAGACCACAGACAAGTTGACCGGCAGGTCGCTGATGTCGTTCCCTTCGTAGAAATACTGCAGGAGGGCACAGAAGGAGGCAGAGCCCATTAATCGGTGAGGCGAAACGCCCCAGTGAGGGGCACGGAGAGGCATATGACCCTGTTATGTGGATGTCTCCCATCAACCCAGAGGAGAGGGAAGGGGGTCTGGTTCGCACTCGCTGGCTAGGAACAGACAGGTCTAACAGCCACTGGTCAAAGCATCGGACACAGCACGTGCAAACCAGTAGGCTGGACTCGCAAAAAAAGATAAATAAGCAAAATAGAGGGTTTCTAAATCTAAATAGACCCAAAACCCATTAACCCAAAGGTCTGAAGCTGCTGCTGCTGGGAGAGAAGGAAACAGATGGTGTCTCTGCGGCACACACGTACCTCTCCCCGCCAGGCACCCGAGCCCTCCCCCATGTCCTCCCCACTCCAGGGACGCTCAGTCGGATGTTTGGGATCAGGTTTGGGATGAGGTTTGGGATCACGCTCGTCACTAGTGAATCTTGAGGAGGACAGGCTGGGCACATGGAAGGAGCGGATTCGGTAGAGCCACCCCCGGACACCCGGTGGGAGGATGTCCCGCGTGGTCCCCTCCAGCCCCATCACCCATAACACAATGCTAGAAAGCCATGGCCGTGCAGCCATGGGTGGGACAGAGCCAGGCGCCAGCCTGCTGCCACACCAACCCTCAGAAAAGTCTTGGGAGAGCATCCCTTCCCTCCCCTCCCCACGCCGCCTCCACACCGCACCCCCAGCCACCCCACTCCCAGCCCCACGCTATGCTTGGCCATCAACTATACTCTGCTCCCGAACCGGCATCACCACCCCAATCCCCCAAGCTCCCATGCAGGGAGGTGACACCGGGGGATCCCACCCCCCAGCTCCAGGGGACCCCAAACTCAGGCCCCAGCACCCGCTGCTCTCCAGATGTACTCACGTCCATTCCTCCTTCCAGCCCAGCCAGCACCTCCTCCCCACCCAAACCCCTCTCCCCTGCCTCAAATCCCGAGCCCCAGCCCCGGCAGCCCCATCAATATTCCCCGCACAGCCCCTGCACGCAGGCAGAGAGGGTGATCGATACGGAGGCAGGAAGGCAGTCGGAACCATCCCTGACAGCTAATGACCTCCTTCGGCAAGAGATTCCCCGCTCCTCGCCCAAGAAAATGACAGGCGTGTCAGGAGAGATTAAATGAATGATTCATGGGTTGCCGGAGTTTGTTAGGGAGCGGCGGACGCGCCTGCAGCAGCTCACCCGGCCGCGGGCTGGCCGCAGCCCTGCCACTACCTCCAGCCGGCCCGAGCATCAACTTTCGCAGCCCTGGTGCCTGGTGAGGAGTTGGCCTCAGCATCTCCTCCAGCACTGCCCCAGCTGCTGCGCCACAGAGCGTGCTTGTCCCTGTCAGCACCAGGGACCACTCCGGTGGGTCTGCTCTGCTCGACCCCCTCCACAGGAGGCAGGGACATGGCCCACAGGAGAAGCCAGCGTGCCCAGGTGGCTGCAGGAAGCAAGAGATGTTGGGTCCTTCTCGCCTCACCATCAAAGCTGGTCTCTCCCAGCCAAGCAGCATCACCAGCCACAGTCCAGCATCAGACACAGCACCAAAATGGAGCACACGCCCCATGTGAGACGTGGCTACAGCAACGCACCCCTCCCTCGACCCTACGAGGTGCAAATGAGAAGCCAAGCCTGGTCCTCGGTTACACCTCCACAGCTTTTGGCTAGTGGTCCTATGTCCAGGGGCCACCCCACCCAAACGCAGGCTGGAGGACCTCAAAATGCAGCCCCCCCTGCAGAGGAAGGCTGCTGCTGATCAACTGTATGCAGCAGTTCCAAGGCATCAGACATCCAACTGCAAACTCAACCCTTTCTTGAGCTCCCAAGAGTTCCACCACCACCTCCCCTCTACATCACCCCCCACCATGCACAAGACACAGCACCTTTTGTGGTGTTTGCTCAGAAGACCTTCAGCCACATCTCCACCAGGCATCATCTACAACAAGGGCCTCTCAGCAACATCCCTATCACCAGGCCTGGGAAGATGGAGTCAGAACCGGGCTGGGAGTCCAGACCTGTTCACCTTCCCCTATCCTACACCCACCCGAGGACATCCCCAACAGGACCATGATGAGGAGCTGGCCAGACCCGCAGCAGCGAGCAGAGACCATCCCCTGGCAGCAGGAGGGAGCACGTGCTGGGGAGGGCGGCGGCGGCACCGGAGCAGAATTTAGCTGTGACGAGCCACGTGGCAGCGTAAGTGAAATTGGCATTTTCAATTTGTACTCTGACATGTCTCATTTGGGGCCCTGGCATCTCGGGAAGGCATCCAGCCTGCAGCTGTCCAAAACACTTATTTGCATCTCTCTGCCCCGGCTGCTTTTGGAAATTAGTTCTTCTGGGAGGTGGGTTGGAGGAAGAAGAATAGGGGGAGAGGGAGGGAGAGCATTAACTCTTCATGCACCAGCTCCGAGACAGCACATACACAAGAGACAGTGTCCCTCTGGGAAAGGACAGGGACAAGCCACGGTGCTGAGGATGCTGTATTTGCCACGGCATGGAACTGGAGCGGATGGTGGGTCGCTGCTTCAGCAGCCGGGAGCGCAGGGCTGCGCGGACGGAGGCAGCAGGCAGGAGCAGGAGTTGCGGTCCTGGCTGGCGTTCGCGGTGTGGGATCACCCAGGGAATGCGGATAACAGTGAAAATCGTGTCCTCGGCGTCAGTGTGTTCATCAGCAGGGTGTCACCTGCCCTGCAGAGACAGAGCGGGCCCGCAGCTTGGATGCCATTACCTGTCCCTGTAGGATGCTGGAGCTGGAGCAGCGGCTCAGCTGCATGCAGGCAGGAGCTGCGGCTGCAGGGGCTCAGGGCTCAGCCTCCTAGGACACCGAGATCCATCAGACCCCTCTCTAATTTCCAAAGCACCTCTTATTTTGAAAGACATTCTCAAAAGACCTTCCTGCAGCTACTCTTGCTGTAACGCGGGCAGGAAGGTGCCCTCTCCACCCACGGGCACGGCCTCAGTCGGGAGGCAGCAGCAGCCCGGCCGCGGCAGCTGAGCAAAGCAGCAGCCGCTTTCCGGCCCTGAAGGCCCCACAACCGGTGCGGATCAGGCCGGGGGATGCTTACAAGTCTGTACATCCCATGGGATCCAGACAAGAACCCACGGGCAGCCAGCAGGTCCCATCACGCTGGCTCCTCCCTGCTTCCAGCTAACACGATGCTAAACATCCATTAAACACTTAACTGTTATTAACTTCCCAGTTAATCAATTGCTGTGGCTGGCAGCGATCTGGGATGAGCCGCGGGAGGGGAGAGGAGGCCAGGGTGGGTGTGAGCAGGGGGATGCACCTACCCAGGCAGCCCTGCTAGGAGACCACCTACAAAGGCGCCGGGACTGTGCCGAAGGATGATGCGGCACGGTGGCTGCTGCGAGGACGAGTTATGGAAAAGGGACATTTGCTCAGGCACAGCCCTGAGAGCAAACCAACGGCACCCAGAGGAGAGAAGCGTGCTCGCGCAGCACGGCCCACAGAAGGGGATGAGAGAAAAGATGTCATCGAGTGAGTCAGCAACAGAGACGTGGCTCCTTACCTAACCCAGCCAGCCTTTCCGTCCCTCTCTGGAAGAGCCTACAAGGTGAGCGTGGAAGGGCCGACGGAGGACGCGCCAGCCCTACCGACCTGGATACAGCTATTCCCAGCAAGGTCTCCTTCCGCAGGGATGCGGTTCAGGCAAGAGGACTCCTCGCCCAGCTTTTCTCAAGGCTCTTCACCCAAAACTGATCTCAGGCATCTTCCCAAGTAACAGCCGACAACCTCGTGTGCTTCTCACGGCTCCGATTCTCACACCCGCCCCATCCCGCCATGGGGGATGCCCACCGGCCCGGCACGCTGCAAGGGCTGCGGGTGCCACCTCCCCTGAAGGTCCCACCTTTGGTTCTAGCAAGCCCACTGCTCACCTGCCCGCTGGCAGCGATGGGCACCGAGAGCCGTCCAGCTGCCCTTGGGGTGAGGGAGTCAGCGCTCACAGGCAGCCACGCTCCCAGGGGACAGAGCCGGAGCCAGCAAGGGGGCACCCCAAGTCCGGGGGTGGATCGCACTGAGATGCACTTCGGGATGCTCCTGCAAGCGCCGTGCCAACTAGCAAAAGCACTAGCCCTTCCCAGCCCAAGCGAGGCAGGGCAGCCCCAAGGCCATCACACCCCTTGCCAGGCATCCATCCCACTCCAGCCACAACCTGCACAGCCCGGCCGGTGAAGGAAGGAAGGGAGGGACCCCGCTCCCCAAGGAAGGCAGCGGAGGGGCCGCTCCCCTGCCCGCTGCGAGCAAACCCACACATCCAAATTTCCCTTGCAACCCCCCTCCCTCTCACATGCACCATCCCCCTGGGCTGCATTTCTGGAGAAGTGCTTGGGCTGCAGCTGTGTCCTATTTTTCTGTAGTTGATGACCTCAACTCCTTCCCCGCACTACGGGGACGGCAGTAATGTACATCGCGTCTCGCCAGGGCTCAACTGCAATTCATCATTATTTTATCTGCTGGAATTTAATTGGATCCTATCAAACTCTCCTGATACTCCCTTTTCACTTTAAACACTGCTGCAGGAAAGATAAATGTAGGCACCGCTAGGACGGAGAGCACGGCTTTGTTGGCAAACGGTGCTGGGGTTGTGGGCTCCAATCCTGTTTCCCTCTCCATGGCTGGTTAATTAGAGATACATATACTGGAGGTGCACGGCGCTCAGAACAGGGCATGTGTGTATGATTTATGTTCCTCTATAAATACACCCTAGGCCTAGTAAAATACCGTCATCCACACAACAGCACAACTTGATGCTAACGCTTGGCCTCTGATTCTGAATCTCCTTTTGCTCTTTTCACATAAATCTCCTCCTTTCCTCCCCCATCACACACAAGCTTCTTCGCCTGGATTCCTTCTGCCCGAAATTCGGCAGTGTGTAAGTGAGAACCCGAGACCCTGGAAATACGTCAGAGCAACACCCAGGCTCCACCACAATAAAAAAAATACCCAGAAAACATAAATCCACCAGGTCTTGCCAGCACCCCCACCTGGGGGTGGGCATCCCGGCCTCAGCATCCGCGCTGGGTACCACTCACGTGCCCACCCTGCCAGCCCGGCTTGCTCTGCACCCGCATCACTTTGTCATGGGAATAAGCCGCTCCTGGGTGAACATCCCGACCCGAGCCTGGCCGGAGGGGAACAACCTCCAGAGCCACAGCCGAAATGGCTGGGCAGGGTGCGCTGCCCCCGTGCCAGGAGGGATCGGCGAGGAAGGAGCCAAAAGGGAGTCAGGGAGGCGACACAGCTGCTCCTCACCACGCGGGGCTTTGGTTAAAAGGAAAGGGAAATAATTGAGGCGTGAGGCTTAATTTAAAGTGCTGAGATGACAAACTCAAATGCTCATGGAAAGGAGATCAGGGGTTCTTCCTATTTTTATATTTAAAGGGAAAGAGCAGCTCTGGGGCTATTTCAGCCTTAAGAGGAACATTGTGGAGAGAAAAAGCCAAACCCTTGG
The DNA here is from genome assembly GCF_964195595.1 of Calonectris borealis. NCBI lineage: Eukaryota > Metazoa > Chordata > Aves > Procellariiformes > Procellariidae > Calonectris > Calonectris borealis. The sequence continues at coordinate 12,965,589 of NC_134321.1, forward strand.
CAGCAAGAAACACCTGTAATCATTTTGCCAAGGCCAGGACTAAATCAGATGAAGTCCAGTGTTACAAGCAATAGTGCGGATTCGGGACTGTGGTACTTTCCAACAGCAAAACTGTTTATTTTTTGCAGCAACTGGAAGGATGAGCCCCGTTTAGGGATGCCAGATGGGAAAGAATGGGCAAAGGCAGGGACGCTTGGAAAATGAAACTCAGTAGCGTTATCTGCACCATTAAGAGACAGGTGACCATTTCTCCATCCTCCGCTGCAAGAAGCAAGCCTGGAAATGTCTGCCTCTAGAAGATTTAAAGTAACCAATTAACAGAAAACTAGTTTACTGGCAAAGAATTTATTTGCTTAGTTAGGCTTGTCTTTCCTTTTTGATTCTTTACAATGCATGCGGAAAACCTTTAGGGTTGCTTTCCCTTTGACGAGCTGAAAGAGGCCGAAGCGAGGAGGCAGAAAAGTGTTTTTTCTGTTTGCTTTTTGCCCTGGGATGCATGGGGAACACCAGGCCTGGTCTCCCTTGAGTTTGCTGAAGATCTATTGGGTGTCTTAAATGATGTTTATAGTCGACACTCAAACCTTAATGAATGGACTGCTGAATATTCAACCAAGATGTCTTTTCTTCAAAGTGCTAACAAGTCATTGGAGTTTGACAAGCACTAAAAATAAACAAAAGACAAAGAGTTTTAAGCGGGCTTGACTTATTATCCCTTCCATTCACCAGCGATTCAGGAAAGCATCCCTAATTCCGCAGAGTAATTAACCTCTTGTTTAGATCCCATTGAACTCCTGGAAACAAAGTGTGCTTTAATGCCTTCCCTAGGCGAGGACATCTATTCCTCACTTGCTGGCTGGGAGGATGTCATCCTTTCCTTATTTTCCCACTCACCAGTGTCCTCCACACCAAGCAAGACCCAAAATCCTAACCCAAAGCATGAATCACAACGGAAGAACCCGGCGGGTCATGGGTGGGTGACTGTGCAGGAGCCTGAAGTGCTATCAACCAGCCAGATGGACTGCAAAAAAGAGACAGGGAGGAGACATGCATCACAGAAGTGTGAATCTGAATCTCCCACACCATAACGCAGCCTGGCTAAATGCCCTCAAATGTTAAAGCAGGTGAGCAGACCCTGAAAGCAACACAGCTTTTTTCAAGCCAAACCTCTCTTCTTCCTTCTGTGAAGCCACCCTGCTCCTGAAAGCCAAGTCTCCTGCCTGAGACCGCAGCCCCATGGAGCTGCTGCAACCGGCTCCCATGCCCACGCAGCCCGCAACACCTCCCATGCATTCGCTGGCCGATTTGTTTTGCTTTCCGGGCACCCCTGGCAATTTTCAAGTCAAACGTCCACCACTGTCAGCCCAGAAGGTGTCAGTCACCTCAGCTCTGCATGGGGACCATATGGCAGGCAGGCACGCCTCAAGCTGTCCCACCCCTTTGGAGAAGAGCTGCAGAGGCTGTGCAGCTCGTGACACCAGTGCTGGCAGCCACGGCACCCCTTGGGAAACACAGGCGATGGTTTTTATTTCTCCCTCTCCCTCCTGGTCTGCAAGTTGAAACTTACTGGGGAGAAATGAGTCCAAATGATTCAGACCCCCTCTCCGAGCCCCACCTCCGTTAGGTAAAGGCTCCGCTCTGGCGCAGGCACCTCTCCCCCGACACCCTGCAGGAGCCATCAGGCTGCACCGTGCAGCCACGCCGCTTCTCCGTAGGGAGCATCCTGCAGCATACACCATCCCAAACTGCTTTTGAATGAACTAAGCCAAACCGCACACTAAAGAATTGGGCAAGAGAGAGCTGCCGGCTCCGCCAGCTGCAGGCAGAGGAGACCTGGCAGGAGGCTGGGCTGGCCGAGGGGCTCTGGCCAGGCAAGGGCAGGGCTCACAAGACTTCCCATACCCTGGGCAGACGTGGTTTTGGCTCCTGGCTGCTCACACGGCTCTGCGCCTGGCCCCCGCAGGCTGGGCTCTCTCTTTGGGACAAAGAGGCCCCATTTCTTCCACCCTTTGCAATGGGGCAATGGTTCCTCCAGCCCGTTTCCAGCCGCAGGTGCTCCGGCAGTGGGGCCAGGCACGGGCACATTGCAGAACAGCCCTCAGACAACCAAGCAGGTACCTGGTGTAACCGGCCTCCTGCCAGGACAAGGCCGGCTCGGCTGACCCCCAAGAAACCTCCCACGTGGCTGCGATGGAGACAGAGCAGCCAAGCTTGGCTACCAGCAGCAATGAGACCCCAGCGAAGGGAACACACACATCCATCATGTTCCCCTCAAAGCACTAACACTGAACCGTGCCGGCGACAAGCAAGACTGGGTCCGGGGGCAGATCCACGTGGTGAAGCCCTGGTGAGGGTCATGATCAACACCAGGGACAAGCAGCCAAGCCAGCTCCGCCGGGCAGCGCTCCACCTGGCTTCTTTTCTTCCCCGAACGCAGCAGCAAGACGACAAACCTTTGCTTAAGCTGCCTCGCTAATGGCTTCTTGCAGCAGAGCCCTGCAGGCACCGCTCTGGTCCTGCGCCTCCCCGCAGCCTGCACTTTGTGCCGCTGCCTGCACTCGCCTCCGGGCCAAGGACAGATCCACCGACAATGTTTCCAGCCAGCAGCTCAGGACAGGGAGCATTTCTGCTCCTCGCAAACTGCGTGTCGCCAAGAAAGAGCCCCGGCAGCACGGCATCCCCCCGGCACTGCCGCCCAGGGCAGGAGGCAGCGGCTCGGGATGCTCCTCCTGCCAAAAGGCTCCGCAGCCCTGGGAGCGCAGGAGGAGGGAGGGAGCCAGGGCTCATCTTCAATGGCCTCTAAATGTCACTCCTGCCACCAAAGGACAAGAGAGCAGGGATCGGCGCTGGTGTTAGGCTGCAAATGAGCTTTCACAGTGTGAGTGATGGAAAACAAATTTTAAAAGGATTAAATGGGAGGGAGAAGGGAGGAGCTGGCTCCATGCAGATGAGGGTGGGTCGGTGCAGAGCCCAGCGGGGCAGTCGAGGAGCTGAGCAAGACCAGTTCCGGGGGGGGCTATTAACACCCTGGGTGGGTTTGCTCGTGGGCTTGGTGCTCCCTGCACAGGATTGCTGCACAGCAAGGGGCACACACACAGCTCACCAAGGGGCTGCAAAACACCCTCTCGCTTAGGGATAAGGCAACCGGAGAGAGCCGAGCAGGCAGAGCTGCCTGCAGGAGAGAGCTTAAGTGACAGAGCTGCAGGGAGCAAGGACAGAGAGGCAGGGAGCGATGCACCAGCAGGGCCGGGATGGAGGGCAGGCAGGCAGGGGGATGAGGTAGGTGCCGGTCGGAGCTGGGGATGGACAGGGGCTGCAGGGGAAGTGCTCACGGGGCTGGCAGGCACGGCTGCACGTAGGGGAGTGTGCGCAGCGGGACACAGAGGTGTTAGCTCGATCCTGCCTGAAAAGTGGGATGGCTTGGTGTCAGAGGGAAGCAAGAGCAGGCAGAGGGGAGGGGGAGGCAAAGCTCCGGCACGCCCGGGCCAGCTGGCTCCAGCCCAGGCAACTTTCTTCAGCTTTCCAAAGCCAGTTTCCCTGGAAATGCTCCTAAAGCCTGGCGGCTCCCCCAGGGCGGATCTGGCGTTGATCCTATCCAGAACGACCCCGGGCAGCAGCCTCCCCGTGCACCTGGTGGAAGCCGGGGGGAGCCCATCCCGCACCCCATGAACGCGAGAAACCCCCGTTACCTGTCCACGGGAGGACAAACCTGGCCATGCAATGAGCCAGGAAGGAACGAGCAGCCTGCAAACGAAGCACACGCCAAGGCGAGCCGCGCACTCACCGAGGTGTTCTGGCACTGGATGCTGGTGCTGTTGAAGCGCAGGGCGGTGACGCGGGTGGTGCTGCCGGGGATGTGGAAGATGCACTCGTAGTTGCGCTGGCCAGACTGTGGCTGGGGCAGGTTCTTGGCCGTCAGGGTGATAGGTTTCACGACACCCACGGGGATGTAGATTTGGGTGGAGGGCAGGATCTGGGGGCAGTCCTGCAAGGGGAACAAGGGACAGCCGATGAGAGGGGAACACCACGCAGCCTCCCCCAGCACCCCCGGGACCCCACCTTGGCTCGCAGGCTGGGGAACATGCTGCAAAAATACCACCTTGAGCACACTAAATCCTTATGTGCAGCCAACCCCAAACCAGCATCTCATGGCTGCTCAGACCAAAGCCCTGAAGACAGGAAAGGAGAGCACAGAGGAATCTGGTGGCAGGGCAGTGGGGTGTTTTCCACAGCTCGGGTTGATCCAGGCAGGAGGTGGGAAGAGGATTCATCTGGCACCACGACGGCAGCACATTTGGGCAAAATGACTGGTAACGAGATGGGCTTTAATGCCATCATTGCAGTCAGTAGGTTTCAGAGTTAACACCCACTGGGCTGTGCATTGTCAGGCTATCCTCTCAGCCCTCCTGTTTCCCTTACAGCCTCCATCCCCCTTCCTTCATGAGTGGGCAGAAAAGCCTTTTCTCCCTTTGATACTGCAACGTGCTTCTGCAGTGTTGCAGAGAACCTGCTCTGCAGTGAATTTTGCTGCTGCTGCTTCTATCAGCGGCCAGCTGAAAAAAGCGTCACCCCAACCAGCCTGGCTGCAGGCTGCCCAGAAGACAGCGCCTCCGGCCAGGGGATGACGGTGAGTTCAAGCCGGGGAGGAAGGCGAAGGCAAGGGCAAGGGGCTTGGCACCATCCTGCCAGCCCCCCACGCTCCCCGGGGAAGGAGCCATCGGGAGGGCAAAGCACTCGACTTTTAATAGCCGCAGGCTCCCAGCTGCTCCGAGGGAGCCTTGTGAGCACAGCACAGGGGAGCGGGAGGGAGCAAAAATAAATGAGCTCAGGCAGCAAAACAGCTCTGCGGCCCCGGCGGGTGCCACTTCAGTAACAACAGCCTGATGCAATCCCACGCCGGCCTTGCCGAGCCTGGCGGAGGCCTCGCACCTATGGCAGTGACTCCTGGAAGCGTCGGCTTGAAATAACGTCAAGGGGGAATAACATGTGCTGAAACGAGCTGCTCCAAAAACAGGAACAGCGGCAGCAGCACCGGGGGTGGACGCAGCCGCCCTCCTGCTCTCACAAGGCTGCTGACGGCCCCGGCGCGGCTGCGGGAGCAGCTCTCGCCTCAAGGCCACCGGTAGCCACGTGTGGCCAGCGCTACCCAGCTGCCTCCTGCCGCCCCGTAGCGAGCCGGGCCGGACCCTGCGCAGCACCGGGCTTTATCTCAGCCGGTTGGATTAATCTAACTTTCAAATGATGCAGAGAAACGAACAAGAAATTGATTCATTTAGCAAATAGTGACAGAAAACCCCAGCTGGTTTTTCTCTGTTTCCTGTTCTTCGCAAGCCTGTATTCCCCAAAAGCGCATTTTTTAAGGGAAGAAACTATTTATCCACAAAACATGCTAAACAAAACGAAAGCGGTAAGGAACAGCGGTGCCAGCCCCAACCCGGAGATGGGGATGGGGCTAGGACAGTCTGGGGACCCTCGGCGCTGCTCTGCCACCTCCCTGCGCCGTATCACGGCTGCCCCTCTGCAAAGCGGGGCTGAAGTTGCCTCCCCTTTCAGAATCAGCTCAGGGCTCACAGCGGGGAGACGCCGTGTGCCCGCTGCCATTTATAATGAGCAATCCCCACCGCTGCAAGGCAGTCACTCCCCACCGGCTCAGGACCAGCTCAGAAGTGCTGATGGATGGAGATGTCCACCTTCTGCTTGATCCCCCTCCGCATTGCTGGGGGACCCCGCGGGTGGCACACACCTTCCCCACGGGGCACGCACATGCTCGGCGAGGATTAGCTCCCGTCTCACTCTCCAACACCTCCACCTCCTTATTTTTCCATAATTATTGCTGCCAGCCCGGCCAGGGCAGTGGGTAAATCCATGCCACCCCAGCTGGACTCCCCAGGGATGCTCACAAGACTGGTACACAGGGAGCATGGCAGGCCCGTGCGTCCCTCTCCCTGCGCAGGCAGGCAGGCTCGTTTTGCTGACTCGCGGTTTGAGCCGGAGCCGAGTCCCCCCGCAACATCACATGCTCCGCATCTGCCGGCAGAAGTGTCTCATCCAGCAAAAATGTCAGCCTGCGCCCAAACAGGAAGCACCTGGTGCTGGCGGGCGCCCGGGGTGCCCGGAGGGGTGGGGGCACTGGGACAACTCATTTCCCCTACAAGCAATTCCAACCGCTGACAAAACTCACTCCGGCACTGCCCAGCACTTACATCCCTTGGGAACGCTCTGCACAGCCCACGGAGCTCCCCGTCCTGCCAAAAACAGCCCCCCCTGCAGAGCCTCGGCTCCCAGGAGCGGGGAGCTACGAAGGGATGGGACAAGCGGAAAAGCAAGACCCCAACACACACATTCCCAAACACTGCGCAACTCAGATTTTCTCTGTTAAAACCGTTTTTCTAGCTGGATGAGAACATGACAAGGGTGTCCAGGTTTGCTCGGAAAAGCGAGAGCTTTAGAATCACGCTGCAAATGTTGCAGTTTGGGTTTTTCTGGCAGCTCCCAGCTCCAGCTGCAAGGCTGTGCCATCAGCGGAGATGGGGATGAAGGCAGTCTGGGGCTGGCTTTTGGGCGTCCCTCACAAAGTCCTCGGCCATTCCCACTGGTGGGGGAATGAAGAACAAACACAAGCTGAACCTGCTTAGATTGAACCAACACGCTAGGTCCCCGCAGGCCAGGACCCTTTCACCCTCTGCAGCAGCTCTGCATCAGCACGCAGCAAGGACTGTCGCAAGAGAGCAGCTTTTTGAGATGGGAGAATCCAGCATCCATCACCGATCACCCCGCGGCCACTGCTGGGCACCACGAGCGGGGACAAGCAAACAGCAGCCTGAGCTGCTTCATCACCCCTTCTCCACCCTTGAACCCCAGAGCAAGCCACAGAGGAGGGCGATCTCCGGAGCCCAGGGTTCAAAGCCACCGCAGCCAGCGGGCAGGGACATCCTTCCTGCTGCCGCTGTTCCCAGGCACATTTACGTGAGTGGTGGCTCCTACCCACGCCCCATTCCTGCCCCGCCACCCCCCAGAAATCCATGCAAACACCCCCAGCAAGCCCGAGACAGAGCGCCGTGGGTCACTCTTTGCATTTTCCGACAAAACAGCCGCTTTCCCACCCGGGAAACCATGGTGAACCACCCGTGGGAACCATCAGAGATGGAGTTAAGTGCTGCTGTTAACCCCGTCCCTGCCTCTCCTGACCAGTGCCCGCCCCACTCCAACCAACGCAGACAGACCAAATCCTGCTTAAAATAACCCTCCCAGTTAGACATCCTCCCACAGAGGGGAAGGGGCTGGACGTCCACCATTAACTTGCCCACCAGGGCCATGGGCTGGCACCGAGTCCCCCTCACCCGCACTGCCCTGCTGGGGACCGGGACTGGCTGGGGATGGGGACGGGATGTCTCATCCCAGCCCGGACATGCAGCCCACAGCAGCAGCTGGTCTGAGGGTGTCTCACCACCCCCACCGGGAACTGCTGGGGCCACACCAACGTGCAAACAGGCTGAGCCAGGCGCTCCAAACCTCAAGCCAGGCACCACTCCAGGTCCCAGTGTGGCCAGAAAGGTCTGCCGGGGGACAGCCTGCCTGTGCGCAGGAGTGACACAAGTTCCCAAGCAGCTGGTCCGTGGGAGAGCTGCACGCGTCCCAAAGACAACACCCCGGGGGGGTACAGACAGATGCTTTTGGGTTCACCCGGCAGGGAAGGGGGAAAAGCCCAGCAGTCCCCCCTGTGCCCTTGGTGAGGGGAACGGGCAGATGAGAGCCCCGGGCTCCAGTGGTCTGGACACCACGTGTTGCATTTGCAGAAGCAACGCCAGGGCGGGCTGGAAGTGTGACCTCAAGAGCAGGCTTCTAGGATGCCTGGGACAGGCCAATCCCTTGCCGGATTTCTTCAGGGCCCAAGCTGGGAGAAAACAGCTTTTTCTCATCTTTTCATGTTACCAAATCCCCTGTCGTGTGGGGCCGCTGGGCTGGGCTTGTTCTGGCCCCTAAATCACATGCTCGAGTACCCATGAGCACGGTGCAACCCCCGTGCATTTGGATGATACCTCCAGGGAGGTGAGCGATGGTGCCAGAGCCCAGAGTTTGGCCATTTCATGGAAGGGGTGATGGAAAGCCACCGCTGCGCCATCCGCGAGGCACGGAGCGCTGGCGGCGGGGCCGCGGCACAGCCCAGGCAGCTGCACGCTCGCCGGCGGTGCGGGGGCAGGAGGGGCTGTTTGACAAGCAGAGTCTCGCTCCTGGCGCTCGTCTGTTGCCGTGCAGAAATGGCAAGCGCCAACCCTGCCTGCCCATGCGTGGGAGCGATGGTTGGGCTTTTCCGTCTCTCCCGATGCACTTGGCTGAGAAGCAGCTTCACTCAGTTCCACACCCGGAATAAGGATCATGATGAGAGCCCAGCACAGCCCTGTGCAGGAACACCACCATCTTCTGCAAGTCTACCTGCTCCTGAAGACCACAGAGGCTCCAAACTGCACCCAAGTATGCTCTCTTTGCAGGTTGAAAAGTCCAGATGTTCCCCTGTAAACACAGCAGCTCCCCTGGGAGAGGCAGCAGGACCAGGTGCTCTGGTTTTCCACAGGGAAGTGGTGGGTTGATCTTGGCTGGATGCCGGGCACCCAGCGCCCAGTCAAGGTTGACCCACCCCAAGGGAGCAGGGAAGCCATGCAGGGCTTAGCGCCAGTATGCGGGAAGATGCTCCTCCATCCATCCCATCCCCGGCACAAGGGCAATGGTGCTACTGGTGGCTGGGCAATGGTTGAGTAATGGTCCAGCTCTCCTGTCCTCTTCTGGAGGGCTTTAGCTCCTCAAGTGATGAGAGAGGCAGAGGGGAGGAAGAGGTAAAAATGAATTGGGGCATCTTCAATGCAGACGGATCCGTCTGACTCCACACATGCTCCCAGCCCAGCACGGAAGCAAGGGGACACAGGGAGGACAACAGCCCTGATCTATAAGGACACCCAGGAGCCCACAGGTCCTCACCGAGGATGAGGACAGACCTCGGAAGACACAAATTACAGGGGATGGAGATTCACTGCTCCTCCCGAGCAGAGAGATGCAGAGGCAGGCTTCCTCTCAGTGCCAGCCAGGGCAGCAAAGACCTTCATGGACATCTCGGCTGCTTGCCTTCACACATGGTCTGTGAAGCGGAGACAAGCCTTTCTTATTCACTTCTGCTCTTGGGAACCAAACTTTATCCGAGATGATTTGAGCAAACGCTTTCTCCAGGACAACGTCCACGTGAGCCATTCCCACGAGGACAGCACATGGCTTTGCTCCCAGCAGCAACCATCAGGCAGCAGGACCCTGCCCTCCGCCGGCAACTGGAAACCTAGGTAAGTCCAACCAGAGCCCCGTTCCAGGACAAGGACAGGGGAGAAACTCTCCTCCCCAAAACTCTCTCTTCCGGACCCGAATCAGCATTTACTGTAGAGCCAGCAGTTGCTGGCCAGACATCCAGACCCACCCAAACAGCCAGCAATGCCACCACAGGCTGGGGACGCCAGGACCTCCTGCGAACACCCTGCCAGTGACAGGTTTCCCCGGTGGGTGGCACGGATGCTGAAAACAAGTTGTTCTGCAATGACAGTTCAAGCTTGCTCCCTTCAAAAACATCAAAGGAAAGATGCTTTAGCGTCTCTGCCTTTGTTTTTCCCTTCGTTCAGCCTAAAGTGCTCTTGGCTGCACCTGGCTTCCCGAGCAGCCTCTCCACAGCGGCACTCCTCAGCCGACACAGCCTCTCCCACCGGCACGCGGTCCCGGCAGCGCTTCCCACTCCTCCCTCACTGCTTTCCAGGCAGCCCCAGCACCCCAGGCAAGGAGGTGGGAAAGGCTTCCAACGCAGTTTGTCCTCTTCTAAACCCTTCCCCGTAGGGCAAGGGATCGTGACAGGACCAGGACAGGAGAGGGGGGCTGGCTCGCGGTGCCTTACCTCGGAGAGCTTGACGCGTCCCTCCAGGAAGGAGCAGTCGGCGGCATTGTGGGTGCAGATGTGGCGGTACTTGCACCAGTGGCAGGGGAAGGAGCCGTTCACGCAGGACAGGCAGCTGCAGAGAGAGAGAAGCGGGCAGGGTTAGGGCAATGGCAAGGCAGGGTCCACCGGGGCACTTCTCGGGATGCTTCTGTGGGACAGCATCCACAGCTCATCCTATACCTCTCACCCCTCATGCACGGGGCGAGGGCTCCGCGCCGGCAGGCTGGGAGGGGAGATGCCTGCACACCCTGGAGCCCCAGGCTTTGCCCACGGCAGGGCGAGGGGAAACGGCCTGTCCGGCACCGCAGGGGTTGTCCCCAGCCAGGCCAGCCACGCTCCCTCCTCCGCTTGGCAAGCTGACCCTGCCTGCCCCGCTCCTGGGGTGCAGCCGAGCTCCAGACTTTGGGAGCTTTATTTGGGTTCGCTGAAAGGCGGTTTTAGCAAGAGGCGGCAGAACAAGGGCTCTGCACCGCGGGGGAATGGGGGAGAAAGGGCCAGATTAATGCACGCTCATTGAGAGGAAAATTATAACTGGCGAAAGGTTGGGTCAGATTAACATTTCGGGACTGTAGTGCCTTTCAGCTGCTCACAATAGGTTGTGTGTGACCCCCTCCCTCGGCCCCCCTCGTCCTCAGCCCTCCACGGCCGCGCGTGCGTGTGTGTGTGTGTGCGCTTCCACCCCCTCCCTCCAGCCCGCGACGTTTCCGTCTCTCCGCAGCCTCCTCTCCGGGCTCTTTGTGCGGTGGGATGGCGCGTGCCCCCCTCTCCCCGCCTCTCCTGGGGATGCCGGGGGCACCCGGGGATGTCAGGAGCCCCGTGCTCTGCTCTGTTACCCTCTTCCCAAAGAAATGAGCCCCAGGGACCTGGTGCCTCTTCCCCACGCAGGAGGGGACATACAGAGTCCCCTCCTTGTGCAACCATCCACACGAGTGGCACCTCAGCAGCCTGTCCCCTTGCTACCCCCCCACAAAAGCACGCCCTCCCAGTACCATGAGGCACCCCTGTTTGCAAGCACAGGGGATCCCGCAGAGCCCCCCGGCCGGAGGGCAGCTTTCGGCGCCCTCACCCTCTGAGTATGGAAGGGGCTGAGTCCTCCCTGCCACGCTGTCCCGGGGCAGCGGCGAGGTCCCACATTAATGCAGCAAGCCTTCACGGGGCAGGTCTGCACCAGGCATGCCCTGTGCAGCCCCAGCTGCCCTCCCAAGGAGGAGACAGGAGAGCTGCTGAAGCATAAGCTCGAAGGCAAGAAAAAGAATCAGCCTGGTTTAAAAAAAAAAAAAAAAGGCAAAAAAAAAAAAGCAGCAGCACCATTTTTCTCCCTAGAAGACTCATACCTGCTCTCAGTGATCCTAGCACGAACAGGATCAGGCCCAAAGCAATTATATTTAAACAAAGGGAGGATCTTCCCCTGAACACAGCTCTGGCAGGAGGCAGGCAGCCCTGCCCAGCCTGATCCCACTCCTAAATCACATTCTACCTCTCTGCCTCTACCCCCTGGGAAACAACAGGGAAAACACAGCATCGTCATGCGAGGCGGCAGAAGGAAAATCTTCCTGGAGAGGCAGATCCTCGGGTGGCAGGGCCTGGCATGCCGAATCCCTGGCCCTCTGGCAGACTTGTCACTTTGGAGGTGTGGGGACAGCGGGCAGTGCGGGGTGCGGGCAGCGCGGGGTGCGGGCAGCGCGGGGTGCAAACGCACACCTAGGGCTTCGCAGGGCCACCGCTCCCTGCCCGCCCTGGGGTTTCACACACCATTACATATACAGCAAGAGCTTCCCAAATCCATGCGCACACACTAAGGAAATATTTAATTAAGCTGCTTGCAAAGGGGGCTGGAAGTCATTTCCATGTTTCGCTCACATTTTCACTTCCAAATGAACAGCCCTTTTAGCTTTACCCACAAATATGCTAATTGAGATGCTCCTTATGCAAATATATGCAATTTTATTTCAGCTGCAGAGATTCAACTTAAAAGCAGAGCCGTAGCCTCCTATCTCTGGTTGCTTTGACGGAGGGAGGTGCAGAGGGTGGGGGGAGAGGGGGACACAAACAAAGAGAAAGGACGGCTCCTGCCCTCCTGATAAGGGCTCAAGCAGCGCCCGGCGGGCAGGCAAATCCAAGATGCAGAGGCAGCTGAGCAGGTAAAGCACAGGTTAATCCTCACGGAATTAGAGCACCCACAGAGAGGTCATGTAAGAGAGGAGCGTGGTCCAAGCAGTTGCAAGGCACGCACTGGGCACAACCACCAACCCTCCCATGACATCGGCCCTCCGCAAAGGAGAAATTTTCCAGCCACCAGGTCTTTCAGGGTCTGCAAGAAGACTCCCCAGTCCCCTCTCCACCACCTCGCGAGGCACCTCAAAGCAGTCAGGTGAAGCACCTGGCGCAGCCCTGCCCCGGGCACCCCGGCACCCAGAGCTGCAGCTCCACTCCGCAGTTCTTCAGGGCCAAAACCAGATTTTTGCTATTTCGGGACCCTCCTCACCTGAAGGTCTCCTTTCCCATTCAACTACTGCAGGTCCCAGCTGGTCTCCTGATCAAAGGACCTAAAGCATCTCAGGTTATCCTCCACGTACACCCCGAGGTGCATGCTTCCCCCCCTCCTACTTCGGCCCCCCCGGCTGTTTCTAACTTAACTGAGCCATTTCTAAAGCCCCATCCTCGAAGATGGTTTTCTCACTCTCCCTTCTGCCGAGGTTCTCCATCTGCCATAAGGACATCAAACGCCACCATAAGAGCACTCACCGCCACACGTCTTGCTCCACAGCATCTCTGCTGCATTTAGAGCCTGTCTGGGTCAGCACCCCCCGGCTGGCCAAAGACTCTGTAACGGGGCGAGCAAGTCAGTGCCCGGGTGCCGGTAACGCGGTGAAACCCCATTTCCAGCCTGCCTCGGTCCTGCCAGCCTCGGCAAGTCCGTTTGACCGCCCCAGCTCCCTGCAAAGTTGCCCAAAACCCAGGGCAAGAGCCGAGGCAGGGCTCCCCGGCTGCAGGTCAGGCTGGGCGGCACGGCCGGGGCCGTACCCCCGGTGTGCCCGTGTGCCGCTGCTGTCTGTTCCCAGCGCAGAGCAGGTTGCTCGGCAGCATGATGCCATCTGTGCCGTCTCTCTCCTTCCCACGGTCAGGCACTCTTCCCTCATCACTTCTTGCCTAAGAGGCTTTCATCACTCCTGATAATTAGAGGGAGGCTCTCCTTCATGTGTTGAAGTGCCCCCCTTCCCCGAAGCGTGCCGGGAGTGCGAGAAGCCCAGCCAGGCAGAAAACCGAGGCTGGGGGTGCAGCGCAGACACGGACACACAGCTTGCTCCCCATCTGCCTCCTCCCGAGCCCTGCCAGGGGCCAGGCGGAGAAGCCCAGGCTGGGCAGGGGGAAGGGGGACAGACCCGCCGGCAGTGTCCTCTTCCCTCCCAACGTCCTCGTGCAAGAGGAGTGGCACCAACCTCAGACCCGCATTTCAGGATCACTCTGTGCACAAAGTGCCCCATTCCAAAAACAAGTCCGGGCTCGCTGCCTGCCTGCAACCTCCTCCAGAAAGAGCAGGCAGCCCTGCAGGCAGCAGGGCAGTTCTGCCCACCTCTGAGTAACCCAGGGGCAAGGCCGGAGCCTCCCCGCAGCCTCCACGCCTGTCCCCGACCCACTACACAGCTGGGTCAAGACCTCTGGATGTTGCTCCCCTCCACTTTCCAAACCCATCCCAAACTTGCTGAGGCCATGGTAGGGAAACACCTGACATGGCTGCAGAAAAGCAGCGGTGTGGAGAGGGCAGCAGGACAATGAAGGAGCATCTCAGAGCTGGGTGCATCTCCAGGGTGAGTGCAGGGCCACAAGCATCGCTTCAGGGGTGGCTTTGGGGACCGACTCCTCACTGGGCGCGCGGGCAGCTCTGAAGGCATCTCCGGCCGCCACAGCGAGGTCACAGCTGTCTCCACGCCTGATCCGAAGCGATGCTGCAGCTGATGGGAAGCCAGCGGCGCCGGATCCGGGCTCCTCGCTCACTCTCTTTCCCGCGCTCCCAGCCCCAGGCATGCCGCGCTCGGGGGATGAGCCCACTCCCTTCCCTGATCTCCGGCCCGAAGGAGTCCAGAGCTCTTCAGCGCGCTGAGCGGGCAAGGCAGAAAACAAAACCAGCGTTCACAGGGGTGAGATAAGCCTGAGCAGCAAACGCGAGAGGGACAGGGGGTGCAAGTGTTGCACACGCGCGTGTATGCACACACTGAGGCTATTTCCACGGAGCAGCGCGTTCCTGGAGGAAGGACATGGAGCGAAGGGCAGGGAGGAGGGACGAGGGCAAGTTCAACAGCACCAAGAGCAGAGCAGGGGAGGTCCATTGAGAAGGGAAATTATAAACACGGTGCTGATGGAAACAGCATCTGCGCATTCACAGCACAGCCCGCCTGCGAGCCCCCCGACAGCTCCTCAGACCTCCTCTTGGCAAGGAGGATGCATCCTTAGCAAATACTCAGCTCCAGCGCAGCCTGCATCTGGAGCAGCAGCTGTCAGGGGTGAGGGGCTGAACTGCAGTGCTTTGGGCTTTATATCTATCTCTCTGCCCCAGGGAGGGGGGTAAACCCTGAAGAGCAGTGGGTCAGTGCCCCCCAAGCCCCTAGACGGACCTACGAGCAGTCCTGCCCTTACCGACTGGTGCCCAGACCCAAAGCCAGGAGAGCCACAGGGCGGGAGATCAGCTCTCGCCTCCCTTCATCCCTGCCCATCTCAATCCGTTTCTGCCCTTCCTTTCATGCCAGCCCGATGCTTTTCCACCCCTGCTGGGTTTTGCCAAGGGCCCTACTCTCAGGGTAGGGGTTGGGCACGCAGACCTGCTGCAGGGTGGTCCAGGGCTGGCTGGAGGATGCAGAATCAGGCCCTGATTTTTAAGATGGCCAGAAACATGTAATTCACTTGAAACACCTTCAGCCGCCTCCCCTCACTGAAACACAACACCAGGCTGCACCAGCCCTCCTCCTTCACGACAAACATGACATAAACCAGGTTATCCCGAGCGGTCTCTGGGGCCATCCTACAGGATTTTCCACCTGCCCCAGCGCAGGAGTACGCAGGGATCCGTTACTGCCTCGCAGCTCAGCCGTGCCGACTCAGATACACTCACTCTACCGCTTGCAGCCATCTGTCCATGTCTTCGAAAAGAAAGCATCTGTAAGCATCTGGAAACAAGCAGCGCTGGGCCAGCGGAGAAGCAGCCGCGCTGTGTGCGGGCAGCCCGGGACGTGGCCAGCCAGAAGGGCTGCAGCAAGGAGCCCAGCGGCACGAGGGCTGGCATCATCCCACGGGTGCCACTGGGTGCCTCGGCCACCAGAGCAGCCCAGCCCTGCTCCCAGCCCCCGGGGCCATGCATTAAAATCCCATTTACTTAATGGAGGCTTATAGGGAAAGCCTGCCCTGTGGGACAGGGTGACGGCAGAGTCACATCTCTCTGGCCAGGAGGAGCTAGAGCCACTTGGCACCTCTGCCCCTTGCTCCAGCCTCAGAGAAATTCAACACCCTGCCACTGATGGGACCCAGGTGCCACAACCGTCACTGCAGCCAGGCACAACCACGAGGCTGGTACCATCACGACCACCTCCCAGAGAGGAGACACAGCGCGGGCACGCACCAGCACAGTTTCCAGGCTGCTCAGATCCCTTCTCAGCATCAGACCTGCTGACCTGTGATTTTCCGCCTCTCCAAAAAGCCAAACCACAGAAGAAGTCCTCCCATTTTCCAGAGGAGAAATCCAGAGAGCAAACACGGATATAGTGGGAAGAAATACATCTTGGTATTCCCTGGAATTGCTCGCTGGCTTTCCATGAGGATTCCCCACTCGCCCACCTCACAGCGAGCGCGGGCTCTGCCGGAGGCAGGCAGGGAGCCTGGTGTTACGTCTTTATCTTGAAAAGGGACTCATTTCCCCACGAATGCTTTGAAGAGGGAGTTTAACGCTGACAAAGACGACCTCAACATCTGCCTGCGCACGCGCTGGACACGGGCTGATTCATTAGACGATCAAAGGCGCCGAGCAGTCTTTAAATGCCTGCGCTTGATCAATGCCCCATAGGAAACCCCCAAGGGAACCCTCCCCGGTCCCCGCCATAGGGTTTTCCATCCCGTCCTCCACCGCAGGAACCACAGTCTGTCCCCAGGAGCTGAGCCTGTGTGGGCAGCCCTGTTCCCCCCTCCATGGGCTGGCAGCAATCCTCAGCCACCCACGTCCCCCTTTGCAAAGGACCCATTTTTCTGTATCGACCTCCAGGTTTCCACTCCCCTGTTCGATGCATCTCTCACAGCTCAGCCAGAAACATCTCCTGCCTGATATGCAAACCTTCACGAGCAAGATGCCCAGAAGATGCCACTGCCTGGAAACGCCTGCTCGAGCCTCCCAGGAGCCCCGAGGCTGCCAAGGTGCAGTACACCAAGCTGGGTCCCCAGAAGCTTGCCAGGTGACCCTGCTGGAGCAAGGAATGGAGCCCCAGAGAGGGTGCGAGTCCCAGACCAGGGGTTCTAGGGACCCCGCACAGAGAAGTACCCCAGGAGCCAGTGATGCTGGTCTGTGATGGGGACAGTCCCGTCGCACCAGGTGACTCTATAAAGCCCTGCAATAACAGACGGGACAGCAACAGGGCTCCACCTGGAAGGCGTCCCCTTGGCCTTGACCGTCACAAGCCAAATATAGGGGCAGCACAACCTCCTCTGTACCCCTCCTTCCCTGTAGAAGTGGTTAGACATATCTTCCCTTTTGCAACCCCTCCCTGGACCAGGCTGGTTCCAGCAGTCCTTGAAAACGCATGGGAAGAAGAGTTTTGCAGGGCGGTGGGAAACAAGAGAGCCGGGATGCTCGCACAGCAGCAGGGTCAGCCCCACAGCCTGCGAAACGGCTTTAGCGGCGTGATTTGCTGCTGCCTTTCCAGGCATCTGCTGAAAATAAGAAGGGTCAGCCCCTCCCCTGTGTACACGGTGGAGCTGTGTTGGTTTCCCTGGAGCTACCCCAGCTTACATGGGCGAAGAGCTGCCTTATAATCCTCCAACCTCACCACAGCCATCTGAAAAATCTCACCTAAACATTTCGTCCTCAGCTGAGAAATGATTCAACACGCAGGCCTCTGGCTCCCAACTAAGCAAAGTCGCCCAAATATAAAAAGAAAATGTAATGCACAGTGATCAGAGATCTCCACAGGAAAAACATTAGCCTCGTGGAAAAGCATATTGTTCCTAATACAGAATTTATCAGGCTGACATATAGATTTTCCTCCACAAAATATGAAACCTGGATCTGAAAGGCTATTAACTCCGAAGAGATCCATTAAAGACGCCTGTCTGCAAATGGTATTTAAAAGTATTGCATCATCCTAGGTATTGTCATGCTCTTTGGCTACAGGTCACATAGTTAAAACTGCCTCCAAACCCTAAAATTCTTGACGTAAAGAAAATAATAATAATAATGTTCACCAGCCTAGAACACGGACTTTTCTATCAGCTCCAACCCGAGCCCATAAATATTAATGCTACCATAATTAGCCTTTTTAAATAATGCATCCAAAATTAAACATCAACGCAGTAATAAATCAGTCAGGGCTCTTTGTTGTAGGTTTGTTGGGGGGAGTTGGTGGTTTTTTTTTCCCCTCCTGTGTCAGGCACATAAAATAAAATGCCAATTCCCTCACCACCTCTTCCCGCTGGACCAAAATGCTGGAGCCCCGATTGGACCGAATCCGATGCCATTTGTACTTAAAAGTCTTCTTTCTTTCATTTAGGAAAATAAAAGTCACATCTGCTTTTTGATTTGCAAAATAATGACATGCAGCCAGCCTGAGCCAAAGCTGAGCTAATGTTATTGAAACCACACGACGTGAAGGGAGACAAAGCTCATCTCGGGAGTCAAGGTGAGGGAGAAAGTCAAGTTTGCAAACTCTCTCCTCCCTCGCCGGCGCTGCGCTCCCAGGAGCCGAGACCCGCTGCCCGTGCAAAGAGCGGGCAGGGCAGAAATCCCAGCGATGCATGAGGTTTGCAAGGGCTCTCCTCTGACACATCCCCCTCGGAGCTCGCTGCAGGTACCCAGCCGGGGCACCTGCATCCCACCTGCTTTTCCCTAATCAAAGAGGAAAACCCAGCTCGTGTGCCGAACAGGCTTTGGAGGAGCCATCTGCAGCAGAGCCCCCAAGCCAGCTTAGACACTTTGCAAACAGCCGTCCAAAGGAGATCACTCTGCATTTGCTTATCTATAATTACTGATCAGCCGGAGCACCACCATCCATGGGAAGTTTCTGGCAGGGTAATGAAATCGCTCGCATTCTTGAGCTCCAAATTCTTTGCCCAAACACACCCCAGCATCTTTTCCGACGTTCCCACAGCAGAGCCATCTCCCCGCCACTCAAGCTCACCGTCCGCAGCTCCTCAGCAGGAGCTCGCTGTCAGAGTCTTTAGACACCCTGCTTAGACAGCACATCAAATCCACACCTCCTCTATTTTATCACATGCATACCTCAAACCGCCTAAAAACCCCTACGTGGAGTAGATTTCAAGGCAGTCTGACAAGAAAGCAAATTCACAATTACTTCCAGTTAGGAAATTCTTGGATAAACACCTCAGGACATGCAGCATGTTCCATCCCATGTTGCTGTAACTTTCCAGCTCGCTCTCCAGCAAGCCTGGGAAGCAGGTACCGCTGCAGGAAAACACAGGCTTCTCCTTTTGCGTCGCCAAGTCACTCCTATTAACTGTTTCCAGGAATAACAAGATGCTTGGCATTCTCGGTCACATGGATTGCTACAGTCTGCAATGCAGTAAACTCGCTTTTTCTTCCAAAGCTTTGCCAAACCCAAAGCCCTGTTTTTAAGTGAGGTTCTGCCCTGATGCTACACGTTCCCACACGCCCAAACCAACTGTGGGTGCTCTGGTCACCGTCCCAGTTTACAAGGGCAAAAGGAGGAGGTTTCTCACTGCAAGCGCCACTATACTCGACTGCCCTTTCCTCTTGCAACATCAGCACCCACAAAGCTGAGATGTCTCTCTCCCAGTCTCACATTGCCCCACCAATCTCTTCCCGGAGCACTCTCACGAAGCCCAAGCCACTTACGACTGATGGACGCTGCAGTTGTAGAAAACAAAATCCACAGAAGCAAACTTCTTCCCCGTCTCCTTAGATTTCAGGTAGAGCTTCACCACTCGCTTGTCCCCTGGCAGAGACCCAGACAGAAAAAGGCATCAGAAAGGACACAGTGCACGGCCCGGCATTCAGCCCAAGGCTTGTGATGGGCTGGAGGGAGCTGGGCATCACCACTCAGCCCAGTTAACTAACAAAATCCCCTGAATCTGGCAATAAAAATAGAGTGTTCACCCACTCCCACTCAGCCACCAAACAGGCCAGCAGAGCCCAAGTACAGCTCTGAGCCCCTATAGCTAACTGCAACCTGCTGGCTTGGAGGCAAGTGCCTTGGGTTGTAGTGGTACTGGAGAGGAGCTTAACAGTTCTGGGGTCAGCAGAATGTGCTAGAGCCCATGGCCACCTACAGCACATCTGCCCAGGAATGGTCCACAGGTGGCAATGAGGCCAGGGTGCCCAGGACTGGCGCACAGACCACTAGAGTGTCAGCAAGTAGCTGTGCCCATGGCCTGGAAGAGAGCAAGGACCAGTCCCTCGTAAGCAGCAATGTCCTCCTACACCCCGAGAACCCAACTCTGGTCCTGCTCGGGGGCCAGGGGTTGCTGTCATGGGAGGACTGTCCTCCTCCACATCTGGCTGTGGGCAACAAGGGGGAAAAGGTTTGTCTCGGGCTTTCTTCCCACCCCAGGGCACAAGCTCACCGCGGCCCCTGGTGATGGGGATGACATCCTTGGCAGAGGGAGAGCTGCAGTAGATCTTCCCATCTTCAATGCGGCTCTCGGACTCGGTGAAGTCTTCGAAGGAGCAGTTGACTCCCGCTGAGAGGTCTGGGACGTTCCAGGCCTGCAGGACCAGCTGGGGAGGAGAGGCAAGAGCATCAACACAGAAAACTAGCAAAAAAGACTCCTCCGTCTCTGTTCTGTGTTAAGTCCAGCCAACAGAAAAGACCAGGGGTGCAATCCTTCCTCCGCCACCCACATGTGGTGGGGAGACCTGCTCCAGACTTTTGCCAGCAAGCCCTATCCACAGATCTCCCCATTCAGGCACGGAACAAGGATTTAAATGAGTTAAAAGACGGAATGACTCACAGCCTCCCATCCTCTGCCCTCACTGTACCACAAGCCATTACGCCTCACCTCTGCAGAGACCAGGCACAGCACTGGGCTAAAGAGTATTTCACGGAAAGGCATCCGCTCCGGCAGAGCCGAGGAGGGGAGGAATCCACCTCTTCCTTCGCAAAGTCATTCCTGGGGTCAGCAGTTCTCACTTTACAAAACGCTTGCCTTATTTCTAATTTGAATTTTTCGCAGCTTCCAGCCATTAGTTCTTGTTATGCCTTTACTTGATAGATTAAAAAGCCCTTTAGTCCCTGATATTTGCTCCTTGTAAAGGCACTTGTACTCTGTAATCAAGTCACCTCTTAATCTTCTTTTTGATAAGCTAAGCAGATTGAGCTCTGGAAGTCTCTCACTGCAAGGCATTTTCTCCAGCCTTCAACTCATTTACATGATGTTTACGGGAGGCTTTCAGCCTCCCCCTTTAAAAGCTGGACTCCCGCCTGAGCACAGCATTCCCACCTCGACCGCACCAGACCTCCGCGCAGCACCCTGCCATCGCTCGGGGAGATAACCACCCGGGAGGCGAAGACGCCGCCCAGCTCCCGGCCTCGGCCAAGGAGCATCGACAGCCCTGCAGCGAGGGCTCGGCCCCGGCACCGCTTTCCAGGACACCAGGCAAATGTCTGTCTTCTCCCTCTACGTCTAACTTCACAGACTTGGCAATACCAAACCCCGCTTTCTCTGCTAAACCAGCCCCACTCAGACCCAGCTGCTCTGCAGGGGAATCTCACCCCGTACACCCCCAGCCTCAGCATCCTCCGCAGATCCCATCCGCAGCCATCTCGCATTTATCTCCACGTTACCGCGTGCAGAAGCGCTTTCCAAACCGTCTCCATCCGCTGACAATTCCCCCCTGACGAGGACTTTTTGAGATCTGCCACAGAACCAGTTCTTAATCCACTTAACACGTGCTTTATCAATATTGTATAATGCTAATTTTTAATCAGAACATTGTGTTGTACCGAGTCAAATGCATTGTAGAACCTAAAGACATCACATCCCCACAGTCCCTCTTCTAATTCAAGTCATAATTTCATCAAAGAACAAAATGTGGTTTGTTTGACGTAAAACCGCGTTGACTGGCATTAATTACATTCCCATCCTTAATTCTTCATCGGTTGTATCCTGCACCCATTTTTTTCCTTTAGTTTTTCTAAACCTGACATCAAACTAAGGGGACTCTGACCATTTGGTTCTTTCTGCATCTGGGCAGAAAAAAGAGCACCTTTTCTGGTTCCTGGGCTTTTCTCAACATTCACTTATTTATTACAAAGTCATATTATTACATATATCCACAGGCCATGGAACTCCTCGACCAACTCTTTTAGGACTCCTGAGTGCCAGATATCCAGATGTGGCAGTTTTCAAAACTTTATTGCTAGTACACACTGTTTCGTATTCTCTTCACAGTGCTAATGGCCTGGAAAATACTTCGGGGAAGCCCATCATCCTTTCTGTCTGCACAGAGAGAGCAGCGGGTTGTGCATTGAAGTCTCATCCCAAAATATCTACTGCAGGCCAGGGTCAGAGACAGGCTATTGAGCTAGATGGATCGCTGGCCTATGAACGGCAACTCTGGTGCTGTTGTTTGTATTATGGAGAAATATTTATTGCTTGCTTATGTCTTTTCTAAATGATCATCAACTGGTTTATTATCTCCATCAATAGGCCAGCCTTCATCAATACCCTGCACTTTGTCTCAGACCTCTCTTCCCTTTCCTCCCTATTTGTTGTGTCCTCATTAGTTATTTTTAATTGCCGCCTCCCCAGCCGTCACCTCCAGAGGGTCTGGAGGTGGCTGGGGGGGTCCGCGGGCAGCAGAGGTGGCTTACCGGGACCTCCGACATGGTGACCGAGATGTTCTTCGGCTGGACGGTGAGCTGGACGCACTGCTGCAGGTCGGAGGCGAAGCGCTGGGGCTCGTCTGCCCGCTCGCACCGGTCCTTGCGCGAGCATCTGGAGGGGGATGAAACCACCATGGTGAGGAGGAGAATCCCTCGGGGTCCTGTGCGGCTCTGGGCTGACACCATGGCAAACAGACCCTTTGGCACGGAGGTGACGCCCAGCTAGGGACCTTGGGTGCCCAAGGCCCATACGGGAGCTCTGCTTTCCCCTGGTGCCAGCACTGGGACTTCTGGGGTTTTTTTAATATTCAGTTTTTCTTATTGGCACAAGGATGCCAAACTCAGGAGCCCATGGGCAGAATTAGTGGGCCCTGCCGGCAGCCTCACCACGCATGGGTGCTCATAAGCACAGCCTGGGCACTGCGGGAAGGGATGACAGACCCCTTGGACCGCTCCATCCCCCCACATTTTGGAGCCAAAGTCCGGGAGGGATGTCCCCAAGGAGACCAGCAGTGGGGACAGACACCGTTTGCCAACCATGGTTCGCTGGCGTGGCCCCAGGGACGATCCTGCGGTACTTACACGTTGTGGAGGACGCACCAGCCACAGTGGGGGTCCCGGGAGCCCAGGCACAGCTCGCAGCTCTCGTACTGCTCGCAGCTCTCCACCGGCACCCGCGTCACCTGCAGGGAACAGGCAGGGAGTGAAGGAGGACGGGCTGCGTGTTTCCCTGCTGTGCCCACACCTAGACCTCGCAGAGAGGGACCCAGCACAGACTCACCCTGGCCCGTTAGAGAGGAGCCAGCAGTAGGGAGCAGGCTGAGCCCCCTACCATCGCCCCGTCCTCTCCCGAGCCCGGGCAGCACATTTGCAGGCAACACCTCCACGCCAGGGAGGCTTTTACCCCAACCACGCTCCTTCCACCGTTGCATCTTTGCAGGATTGTGGGAGCGGGCTGTGCCGGCTCAGCCCCCGCACCGGCTCCCAGTGCTGGCCAGGCACCCACAGCTGCCGCAGCCCTTCTCCGAAAGGGTTACCGGTCCTTTATTAATTGCTCCTCCAGATTTGATTAAAATCCCCTCGTTCTCCAAGCCCTTCGAGCTCTGTTACAACTGTTCATTTAATTACTTTCCACCAGCACTCTGATAACACCGAGCCGTAGTAGGAAAGAGAGTGGGTTTTATTAAGGAGAGGGGATGGGGAGGGGGTGCATGGAGCTGCCTGCTCGCCCGCCGCGAGGAGCCGGCAGCACCAAGCAGCTGCTTGCGCCTGCCACACTCATGCCTCAGTTTCCCCACTGCTCCCACAGGGCAGGACTCACTCATTAATTAAAATTTGCAAACTTCTCTACCGAAGGCTAGAAGCGCTACCCAGGGCGCGCTCTCCCTCCTCCCAGCCCAGCAGGGGACAGGCTCAGCGTGATGCCTCCAGGGTTGGGATAAGGCCAACCATACCCTTCGGTTTGCACACCGATGAGGATGCCGGTAGCGTTCCCATTTGTTTGTCCCCCACATCACTTCAGGCAGGCGGTGGCGAGGGGGTCGGCAAGGGGTCCCCCCCAGGCAGACCCTGCACAGGCGTGTGCCAGCTCCCAGCAACAGTGCTGGCCCTTGGGGGAGATCCCCAGTCCAGCTCGGGGTAACCCCCCCTCCCGCAACCACGTCTCCAACATCTCCCCCGCAGAGGGGAGGCTTAGCTGAGCCAGGCCTGGGACAGAAACACAGAGGAGTCCAAACCAGTTTCTGCCTCGCCTGGGAAGCCGCGGGTTTCCTGCAGCAGAGCAGAAACCAGAGACAGGCGCTGGGAGGAGGAGGGAAAAGGCTCTGCTGTCCCCATGGGGCTGTCTAGACAAACCCACGGCCCTACTCCAGCATCCTTCCCCCTCCCAAGCCCCCGGGCTGGCGGCCAGGAGACCTGTTACACTCTGAGCTCTACTGCAGTCCGACCTGCACACACCTCTCCTGGGCAGAGGAGTAGAGATGCTGCGAGACGCAGGCACACCCAGCACGTCCCAGCATGGCCACCATGCATCACCCCACTGGGCACGGCATGCATCCTTGCTGACACCAGATCCAAAAAGTGCCACCGCCATGGCATGAACCTGCTTCACCTGCTTCAACGCAGCCTGTGGGTGGATGAACTCACACCAGCAGGCTCTCTGGCAGGTCAGGGATCACGCAAATGCTCACAAAGCCAACCAAAACTTCTTATCGTGAGCCCCGACCGCACTGCCAGGATGGCAGTGGCGGATCCGGATCAGTTCTGTACCTCCGGTTGGCTCAGCAGGAGCAGAGGCAGGGACTGAGGTGCGCCCACCGGGGTCTGGGGGCACCGTCCCTTCCACCCCAAGGTGCGAAAGCAGCTGCCCCAGAGCAGAAAAAGCCGTTCAGAACAAGGAGCTTCTGTTAACCTGCAAAAACCCCACTCCGCAGGGGATGGCCAGAGCAGGGAAGAGGTTTATGGCCAGGAAGGGTCAGGCAGCCCTCGGTCCCTGGGGACCACTGGGATTTCAAGCAGCTGCTGCTAACAATTAATGCCTGGGACACGGCCCCAGCGAGGAGAGGAGGAGCCACAGAGTCAGTGCCTCGGGGCAGTGTTTTTGCAGAGAGCAGCAGGGAGGAGCTGCCTCCATGCCCTGGGACAGGAGTCCCCAGGCAGCCCCGACCCCAGGAAGCAAGGGCCAGACCCTGCCGGGGAGCTGCCCGAAAGGCTTCCCAGCACACGGGACTGCAGGCTGGGGCTGCAATGTGGGCTACCAAGTCAGGAGAGTGGAGGGGCTGCCGTCCCCTCCCCTTACCTGTTTCTCGGTCATGGCGTAGATGTGCTGGCGGTCAGGGCTCAGCACCAGGTCTCGCAGGATGGAGCTGCCCTCATGGGCCACGACGTTCTCATACTGCAGCGCTTGGTGCTTCCTCTCAGCTGGCAAGTCCACCAGGATCTGCAGGGAGAGCAAGGTGGGGTGAGCATGGTCCCATGTGCACCTCACCCCCACCCAGGGAGTGGGATGGGGAATGTGCTCCGTTAGGGATGCCACTCCTCCGTCCCATGCCAGTGTGGCTATGCCACAGCCACTGCAGCACGGCGAAGTAACAGCTGCTCTGCAAACATCCCAACCCTTTCCAGAAGACCAAACTGCAATGTTTTCTTCCCTTTTTTGCATGTCTGGTGCATTTGCACCATTCTTATGCTGATGGTGTTCACCTCTCTCCAGAGAGGGAAGCCACATCCGTGGTTCTCACACTGCACCCCTCTATGTGCTGCCCTGCTTCCCCCACGGCTGCTCAGCCCCAAAGCCCCTCCAACTTGCAGCATGGCACCGACGAGCCCTCAGCTTGCAGCAAAGCAGCAAACCCCGTCTTGCCACAGCAGTACCGAAAGCGGCTTGCACACCGCACCGCACCAAGCCCCGGCTGGGCAGGATGCTGCTGTGCACGCAGGCAGGACTCCCGTTGCCCCATCCATCAGAGGAAACGATTGAGCTCATGACCGGGCAAGTCAAGAGGGTCTCAAGGAAGCTGAGGGTCAACAGAGGTTCAGAAAGCGCCTTTGTTCCTTTAGCAGGAACGTGGCGAAGGCTTTAATCCCCTTACGGCTCAAATTACGTTAAAGCTCTTCCTAAGTACGCTGGTTTCTGGCTGTACCAGCGATAACCACATCAGGAGCCACCACGGGGCTGGAGGCACCCACCAAGCAGGAGCTAAACTCGGCTGCGCTACTTGCAGTAACCTGATTGCCACCTCCGCGAGCGAGAGACGCTTCCTGCTAATGCCATCGCTTGCGATACCCCCAGATTTGGGCTGTCCCCCAGCATGGGGCAGCCTCAGGGGAGAGAGTGCCAGGGAAATGGCCCAGTGGGTCTGGTCTGCTCGGATGGGATGGGATGGGATGGGATGTGGGCCATGAGAGCAGCACATTCTGCAAAAAATCCAGCGGCAGGCGGAGAAGCAGTTCGCCCAGCGAGACAGAGCAAACGCTGCCCGGGATCAGCTCCACACTGCTGCCGGCACACGCGGGGAGCCGGTCCAGCACCCGCATCCGCAGGACTCAGTATCCGCCTGCTGCACAGGGCCAAATCCACTGCTCTGAAGCACCCCGCAAAACGCATCCTACAGCCTTGCCCTGATCATCACACCCACTCCCACGGCCCGGCACCGCCATGCCCAAGCCCTTGTGCCCCCCACGGCAGCCACCCTAGCATCCCAGCCGCTTCGTCCCCCTCGTGCAATAAATCACCGCCGGCATTTGCATAGTTCCCAATCAGGAGGATACGGGGCCGGGAAAGCAGGATCCTGGTGTGCAGCTGATTAGCATGGAAATGTATGCGGCTCACAAACAAACCGGGGCCCGTTTAATTAGAGCGGCGCCTTTGATTCACCGCCAGCCTCCTGCATGCACCAGCCCCGGATTATTTTTAGGCAGTTTTACAAAACAAATGTATTTAATTAAGAAAGAGACCCCTGAGCAACCAGAGAGCGATGAGTCCTGCACAGCAGTGAGCAAAGGGGCCGCCCTCTCCCTGAGGGCCATGGCGACCAGGCTTGCAGGGCCAGGCTAACTCTTGAGAGCCCACGGCACAGCCCAAAACCCCCTGTACGTCCTGCCGCAGGACTGAAGAGCCTTCTCCATAACTCAAACTGGTGCTGGTACTTACCCGCCTTCTCACCATCCTTTGCCAGACACCCACTCAGACTCTGCTCCCCATCACCCCCGCCCCGGGTACCACTGTGGGCTGGGGAACCCGGAGATGCCGAAAGCCCGTCCTAAAGCCTCTGCCTGCCCTTTGGGGGTGTGAGTCTTTCGGTCCAGGACCACATCTGCTCCTACTCCAAACATCAGAGGAGGTCAAGCCCCAGACACCTGAGGTTACAGGGCCACATGGCACTGCGGTACCCCTTGCCCAGTGGTACCCAGGATCATCCCCAGGACCCAACCCTGCCCCCCCCCACATCCCCTCCCAGGTCGCTCCCCTCCTGGCTCTCAGCTTCTCCCCTACAAAGTCCTGGCCAGCTCTCCAGAGGAGGGTAACAGGGAGCATCCCCCCTCCCCAGCGAGGCACTGTCTCCCCTCCTTGCTACGGCAACGTGACAAATGCACCTTTCCAACCCTTTTATGGGCCGCAGTTGCGGCACAGAAGAATCGATAGAGTTTTACCCTGGTTCTAAAATAGATCTATGGCTGGATGTCGCGCTGGCAGTAATTTTTAACTAGCGGGGTAATTTCCCCATTACATTATTGCACTGCGCGGTGCTGGGAAAGAGAAAGAGATGTATTAAAAAAACAACAGACGTGAAGCACTTCCAGTTAATTTGAGGCTCCAGGAAGAACCTAAAAATACTCCCGGTAGTCAAACAGGGCTGGAGGCCAGCCTGGCACACGTCAGGCTCTGCCGGTGGGGGGTACGGGGACACCCCAGGCATGCACACGCAGGAACCCTTCCCTCCCGCACCTCTCCTCCCACTAAGGATGCTCTATAGGCAGGTTTGGGATTCAGGAAAATGAAATTTGGAAGACCTAGCGATCAAGTTGTTTTCTGGTTGGCCAAAAGGCAGGGCACAAGGGAGTTTTCAAGTTAGCTCGTGTAGGCAAACCCATCCTGTCGCTCTTCCCCAGCACCAGGAGATCACCAGCAGACCTGAACATCATCCCACGCCAGGAGAAACCCGACTGCCCACAGTGCCCACTGCTGTGCAGGCAAAAGTGGGAACCCAGCATCAGGGCCTTTCCAGCGGGGTTAGCCCGATGGGAACCTGCTCATCCCGGCTGGTGGGAAGGGGACAGGCTGTTTGGACCATAACGTGGTGGATGCACAAGGTGTCTCCCATCTGATCTCTTATGGACGCTGGGAGGGACCACTCCGCCCCGGTCCCTGCACCCGTGGGGTAGCTGGGGGCAGGGGAAGCGGGAGAGGATGCGGTTTAATCAGAGCAGCCCCCCTCGGAAACAGGCTCCTTCCTGCCCACCCCGCCTGCCTTCCCACCCGGGGGAAAAGACATTTACCGAAAATAAATAAATAAATAAACCTATTAACCTTTCTCCTCATCCTGACGCTGATATAATTACCCAATACTAATAATTACTCACACTAATTTCTCGCTCAGGATTCCTGCCCTCGCTCTTGCCTGCCTCGGGCTGGCTTCAGGCAGCGGCTCGGCGGTGCTGCCTCCTGCGAGGGGCTGGCAGGAGCCCCGGGGGGCGGCTGGACCCCAGGCCGTGCCGAGGTGGAGGAGCAGGAGCGAGGGCCGGCTTGTCGGGCTGCTGTCTCGTTAAGTGAACGAAGGAGACCAGAGGCAAGACATTACAAGCTCCCTGCTGGGGTGCATCGTCTCAAAGCAAGCCCGGAGGCTGCTCTGCCTGAAACCCACACGCACGCCCTCCCCACCCAAGCGAGGAGCCCACCCCACGCGGCGAGCACCCAGCACAACTTCACTCTGAAGAGGGAAGGGTTAAAGACCTGGTCCCCCAGAAGCCAAGCGTGCTGGGGGAGGCAGCACAAGGCCAGGTGATGCAAAGGCGTCTCACCTTACCGAGAGGCCCTCGCCTCCCAGGCCAGCCGTGGAGGACCCCCGCAAAGGAACGATGAGGGAAAGGAGAGCATGCAACGCTTCAATCCCCGGACACCTGGTGTAATGAGTGACCGCGCACAGCACGCCCCGGCTGGGCAGAGGCAAAGCCCTCCCTCAGGAGGCCCAGAGAGGGTTCCTGGGGATGGTCTTGTCTTGGCTGGAGAAGGGAGTTGCCATCCCATACAGGTTTTGGAGGAGAGCACATCGCCTTGCTAACAAGCGTGCAGTGGTGCAGGGTCACGGCCGGTCAACAGCACCAGCCGGTCCTGCTGCTGCCTCGAGCCCTCCAAAGCTTGGCTCTCCTTTACAAACCATGATGCTGGAGCATCCAGAAGCTTCTGCAGGGCCCAGGCTCCACCACAGGCAGTGCTAGTGAAGCCCTGAGGAGCTGTACAAGACAAGGTTGGGACCTGAAATCCATGTGAAAGGCAAGGGGAAGCAAAAGCACCAGGAGGGCAGAGACAACGCATCAGAGGAGAGACGGCTCCTTCCATTGCAGCACGCTTGCCCTCCTGGGCAAGATGCCCTGCAGGCTTGTCCAGGTGAGGAGGCACCTCCCCACTGCCATAACCACTGCCAGACTGCTGCTCACCAAACCACCAAGGGGAAAACCTCTCGACGTCCTTATGGCCACCAGCAACGGGCTCAAGGCAGAGAGGAGCATCTCCCCAGGGCTGCCTTTTGGAAAGACGGGCAATGAGAGGAACAAAGGGCAGCAGCCGTGACCTGGCATCCACCCAGCGCTGGCAGCGGGTCCGGAGGAGGACAGCGGCGGATGTTGGGGCTTTACAGCTCAGCGCGGGCCAGGGATGCCAGGCGGAGAGGGGGGAAGCACAGCCGGAGAGGGAAGGCAGCTGCAGACATGCCAAGGCTGCTTTCGGATTTAACGTGTGGAGCGATCGACCACCGCCAACCCCGCCACGACCGCCCGCCGCCGAAACACCGAAAGACTTGGACCCCCGGGACGCCGCAGATCCATGGTGGTGACTATTCTTGCAACTCTATCCCGAATGCTTGCTTGATTTCTATCTTTGTTCTGATCGATCTTATTGCTACTAATTTTTACTCTTGATAATAAAAGTTCTTTAAGACATACGGCATTTGACCTCGTTTGGGTCTTAATCTCGCTCTTGGGATCACATCGAAACCTCCCCCGATATCGGGTCGGGCCGTTTCTGGCCAGGGCCCTGGGGGTGCTGGGGTGGGCCACCAGCTCCCCACGGGACCAAAAACAAGCTCTCGGGGGCACATGTGGAGGGTCACCAAGAGACCCGGTCTCACTGCAGGGGACACCCCCCAAGCCCACCGCTGGAAAGAGGG
Organism: Calonectris borealis; assembly: GCF_964195595.1. Classification (NCBI taxonomy): domain Eukaryota; kingdom Metazoa; phylum Chordata; class Aves; order Procellariiformes; family Procellariidae; genus Calonectris; species Calonectris borealis. The sequence continues at coordinate 12,995,489 of NC_134321.1, forward strand.
GGGCTCTTCACTGCCCTGCAGCCGGTCCCCCCGCGGGGCTCTCCCACCCCAGCCCTCCATCTCACCCCCCTTCGGGCTCTCAAGCCCCCATCCTGGGTGCCAAGCGGTCCCCTGCAGACCCCTCCTCTGGGCAGGAGAAGTGCTCAGCCATATTTTGTACTCTTATCTGTCCAGGGCTGTGATTAATTCACAGTGGCTGGCAGCAGCTACAAGAGAAGGGCGCTTTTGCCCACCTGCCACACTTCAAAGGCAAGGACTTATCTGCCTGAAACACGCTCCGCAGCCTTTTCACGGGGACCCTTTCCAGTTCCACAGGGCTCGCGCAGCACTGACAGGCAACGCCAAAGAAGGGCTTATTTACGGGAGCGCATTTCAAAGCCTCCCCCCTTCCCTCCCAACACTCACTGGGGGAAGCGGAGAGTCCCCCAGCCCCAGGGATGTCCATCGAGGACAGAGACTGAGCCGGGGGGACGAGACGGGGCTGCGAGGAGAGGATGCCGGATCGAGGTCCCTGTCCCACCTTCGCCCACACCCTGGTCCCCTCCTGCCCATCCTCTTGCCAGTGAGCAGCTCTGCAGCACATCCCTGAGTTGGGAGGAGGAAAAAGTTTTGACGTGTGCAGAAAGCAGAGCCCAGCCCCGGGACCAAAACCCTCCCCTTCCCGTGCCACTGGTGCTCACAGCTCAGGCACCACCGAAGCCCCGGGCTCCCGCACCCAAACCAGTGGGTGTGCATCCCCCCTCCACGGGAGCAGGGCCGTGCTAACACCCCAGCATTCTGCTTTGATTTTGCCCAACGGGCACAGGACAGAGCAAACATAACCAGGGGAGGAGCTGGTCCTGGCAGAGCTGACCTCCCAACCATGCAGCCACCTCCCAGAGGCAACAGAGGACCCATGCGGCCCGGCCACCCTGGGGCAGAGGTGACAGCTGCTGGGTAGCGTCACACAACACCGCGCCAACGAGCCTACAGCCGGAAAGGGAGTATTCCGTGTCCAGCCGGGGGGGGGCTGGCAGGGAAGAGTGACCCCCCCGAGGTGCCAGCCTGCACAGCCCCTCCCGGCACGTGGCCTGGGCTCACCCCAAGGCAGCAGGCGGCATGGGGATGGGGACATCGGCTGCCCCTCCACGTGCCTCCCTCCACCAGCCATGCCCCCGGGGACCAGCAGTGCCGGCAGCTGCTGCCTGCATGCCCCTCTCCGGTTTCCAAAGGAGGGTGAGGGGTTTAAAATGAAGTTCCTGGATCAGCTGCTTTCGGGGGGGATGCACTCCTCTCCCCCACCCCACACCGGGAAGGTGCAGGGGCTGCCCAGTGAAATCCGGGTCTGGGAGCAGCTGCGGGGCTGTGGCATCAGCTGTTTCTGGGGGGCACAGCTGATGGGGATGGGGGGGCTGGGTGCTGCTGGAGAGGGGGGCACCAGCATGCAAGAGCAGGGAGGAGGGGTAGGGAGGAGGCGGTGGCTCCTGCTCCCTCCCGCTGTATTGCAGGTTACCAAACTTCGGCATCCAGCGGGACAAGGATACGCCTCCGGTTTTGCTCAGGCGTTGAGAAAATCGCCACCAGGAGAGCCCCAGATGTGCTTTACCAGGGCTCACCAAGCAGCGCACCCAGCCAAAAGGGTACAGGTGAGGGCACAGCCAGGGTTTTGGGGATGCATCCCCCAGGGGCTCGCACCCGGGGCTGGGGACAGGACAGCCCTGCAGAAACATCCCAGCTATGCGGGGCGGGCTGGCAGCCGGCACCCTGGCTACCACCGCTCCTCCCGGCTGGCCACCGTCCCCGTCGCCCCGCCAGCTGCCCCCGCAGGAATGCACCAGCCGGGCGCGGATCAGACACATGCCTCCTCCCAGACAGGCAGGCAGCTGCCTGCTGCTCAAACCCGGCACGCCAGGGCCCCACGGAGGTGGGTACCGTCCTCCCGGCCTCCTCCGCGGGGACGAGGTTTCACCAGCCCCTCGCATGGGGCTGGGATGCTCCTGCCTCATCGCTAACCCGCCGAGGGAAAGGGGTGAGATGAGCTGCCTACTTCCATTCAGGGAAACCCATTCACTTTATGAAGATGAATATAAGCAAGGCTTTCGTCCCGGGCCTGACATCGCCCTGAGCCGGAGAATATTGGGACTTTAATTATATCAGTATAATAAAGCAAAAAACAAGGAGATACTTAATCTAAATCAATACTCATAACAGCAACAAATGCCAGTGACTTGCCGACACTGACAGATATGACACCGGTTAATCTAACCAGTTTCGAAGCCCACGTTATTACCGGTGCGGTATCCCGAGCTCGGCCATGCGGGCTGAGGACAGACGCACTCACTGCACCTCTCTGGGGAGGTGGGGTGGGAATTGGGTGAAGGCACTGGGGTTTGCCATAGGAGAGAGGGGAAAGGGGGGGAGCCAGGGGGGCGACCCTGCCCAGCAGAACCATGAAACACAGCACCACCTTCCCCAAAACTCTTCAACTACCTTTTTCTTTCACTCAAACTCATTTCCATCTTTTCCTCTTGTTCAGCCACCCACACAAGCGGTGCTCCCCCACGCCAAGCTCAGCAGAGCCAGCCAGACCAGCACCAGCACACGCGGCACAGCACGGCACTGGCCGGCCCCTCACCCACCGTCTGCATACCTTCCCAAAACCTCCCCTGACCAGGGCTGCCCGCATTGCTCCATCAGCAGGACGGGGAAGTACAGCCCAACACACCACTCCAGCAATTTTGACAGAACTAAAACACTGTCAAAATAATCTTTTCAATCTTTCTGTACCAAAACCGAACTGCTGGAAAGAGGGAGCGAGTGCCAGGGCGCAGTGCAGGAGCAGTGCCTTCGCTGGAGTCAAACCCGGGTGCAGGAGGGACCGATGGAGGCAATGAAGCGGGGGAAGGAATTACAAGCACCCCTGCACTGGGAGCCACATGGCGTGGGACGGGTTAAGGCATTTGCCCTGCTCCCTTCCCAGCAAAGCCCCAGGTCCCATCACCGTCCCCCCACCAGCCCACGGCCCCACGGCTGCTCGGGCAGTCTCGAGCCATTGATTTCCCAGCTTTGCCCTTCAAAACTCTCCTGGCTCAGCGCCCGGTTTGTATCGTCTAGTCACTCAGGAGCAAAATATCTCTATTATTATTGCAATTATTTCCCAATCAGCATCGCTCAGGGCTGAGGCGGTCAGAGGGGGGGCCCCTGACAAGCGAATCGATGGGCAGCCTCTGCCCTGGGGGCTGGCGGGGACTGGGCGGGAGGCGCTGGCAGCTGCCAAGCGGCACGGGGAAGAGCGTGCAGAGGACAAGGGAAGTCGGGGACCCCTCCGTGCAATGCCGTGACCTGGCAGGGTGGCAGTCCTCAGTCTCTGCCATCCCTCGGTTGAGCAACGGAGATGCAAAATAACCTGTGCATGGAGTGTGCGTGCAGCCACTGAACCCGCGCGCTCCGGATGCGATACAAGGGCTTTACCTCCGAGGCGCTTCATGGCTAAAGAGAACCGACGGGAGCTCCAGGGCGTCCCCGGGGGCAGCACAGCAGCTGCTGGGGCATCAGTTCCTTGGGGAGGGTGCGACGGAGCATCTCAAAACTACCCCTCCAGCAGCACGGCGCCTGCACCAGGCTGTGCCCTCTCCGGTGTAAACGCACACAAAACCCCAGCACTGGCACCTCACCACAGACACGTCCCTCTCGAGGGAGGGGAGCACAGGCAGGTAAGCCAGTCCCGCTGTTTCTCAAGGCACGGGAAGAGAGGAGGGAGCTGTGGAGGTCGGAGAGCCCGGTAACAGATGGGGAAGGAATTTCAGCCCTGCAAAATGGAAGGTAAGGGCAGAAAAAGCACATGGCAAAATGGGATGGGGACCTTCTCGCTGCATCCCACTGTTCCCCTCCATGTAGAAAAAAGCCCTGGGTGACAGCAGTGAAGGGCAGAGCACATCATAGAAATACAGATTATTTTTTTCCCCGTTTATTAATTACTGTAGGCATCCCAAGCGTCCCAGCAGGCCCCAGGCGCGCTGAAGCCATGGCAATGTGTCACCTTCCCGGCTCCCACGGGACTCAGACTGCACGTGACCAGCCTGGGGTGAGTTAATACCTAAACGTCCCAGAGAAGTCCCTGGGAAGAAAGCTCTCGCCTGAAGGACTCAGTTTTCCAAACAAAAGCCATCCCTTCACTGCCAAGACACCAGCTCCTCCAAGGAGACCATATCCTTCTGTCCCATGGGGACCAGCCTGGACCCTTGGCTGCCGGTCTCCTGCGATGCACAGCCCATCGCCCTGGCTGGCGAGCAGAACAGACCCAGAGTCGCCATCCCCAGCCTCCCCACAGCTTAGAAGTTGCTATTTCTCCCGCAAATCCGAAGCACCATTTATTTTCCTCCTAACAATGCTGTTTAGCTCAACAGGACAGCACAAGTCCCCCCTCACGAGCCTCACTGCACTTCTGACCATGCAACTAGACCAAGATAACCCTAACAGAACGCTGAGGGCTTGTCCCACCACTCTAGCCCTCCACATTGCTTGGAACATGCCTACGGCCAGGGTCTCAAACCCCCACTGCCTGCCAGCGGCGATGGGGACGCTCCCTTTCCAGATCTCCATCAGGGAATCCCAAAAGGCAGGGAGGAGGCAGCAGGGCTTCGCCAAGGATGCAGCGGGGAGGAAGGACAGGCTCCTAGGGCTGCAGCACAGCTGGAGATCAGCTGGATCCTTCCTCCCCCCTCGGCTCCAGGAAAATAGCTGTTTCCTTCCTGGTCCCTAAAACAACACAGCAGCAAGACAGGAGCTGCCTGAGGACAAGGCAGGGGCCGTCAGTCTTGCAAACAGAGGAGCCAGCAGCAGGAAAAGCCCACGCAGGGGAGGCTGTGGAGGGACAGACCCCGAGGGGAAGGTCTGCTTCAGGGCACCCCTGCGGTCAGGTCCCCTCCCACCCCAGTGCCCACACCAGCAGCCCCACGCGCAGATTCAGCGCCAGCCAAACCCCCATTTCGGTGGGGCAGCCTGTGCACCCCTCCCAGGCTGCTGTGCAGGGCATCATGGCTTGCATCTGGATTGATCCATCCATCAGATTCCCTCTGGAGCCCTACATCCCACAGCATAACGCCACAAACTCCAAAGCCTTCTGCAACGGCATCTCAGCAGCTCCCAATCCATTCAGCTCCGGCCGCGTAAGTGCACCAGCCGTTACTTCCATGGTGTACAAGCCGAAAGCCGTTTGCTGCAGCAATACATTGCAGCAAGGGGGATATAATAGGAACTAAATCCGCTGCCCATTCACCTCCACCCAGGGAGAAGGACAACACTGACTGCACAGGGGGGATTCCGCTTCACCCGTTTAACACCAGCTTTGATCCCTTCCTACCGATCAGGCCTCTTGTTACCGCAGCTCTGGGCTGTCCTGGTGTTTTATCTCCATGGACAAATCACACCAGACTGCCCAGGAAAAGCTGATAAGCAACAAAGATCAGGGTCTAAATATCGCAGGGCACAGTAACAACATTAAATATTAACATCCAGCACAGGCAGCAGGACTGGACATGGAGAATCTCTTACAAATTCAACAGCAAAATCATACATTGCATGATGTACTTCATGGGAACGCAAGCCATGGCATCAGGAGGAGGTGGAAAGTTACAGTCACGCTTTTTTTTTTTTTCTTTTTAGATCAACATCTCCACTATTGACACGCCGTGATCAAAACTCCAGGCTCTGCCTTTCCTCCCGAAACAGTCTCTGCTCCAAACATAAGCACCTCCAAGATTAGAGGAGAAATATTCCACCGCTCCACGCTCGGTGTTCCCGGTGATAACAGACAGCTAAGCCTGGCTTCGGGCTCAGCGTAATGGAGGGCGCCTGCAAATATTTTGCTTCAAATACACTCAGACCCTCTCGCTCGCTCCACCTTGAGCTCTTGACATGTTTGCTAAAATTCCCTGCTTTCACCTTTTGTTTGCATTTTAAGGCTTCGTTCCCACACCCTAAACCTTGGGCCCTCCTACAGCATCTCTGACCCCGAGAGCCGCATCCCCGGCTACATTACACCCTTCTCCGCATCTCCAAAAAGCCAGGGGAAACCTATGGGGTCGTGGCTCCCCACCGTGCAGAACTTGGAGAGATGAAAACCACTTCTCTGCAGTGGGCTCTCATTCAAAACCAGGATGAAAATTAGGCTCTTCAGTCTGCCGATAGGAGCAATTTCGAAAGAGAGACTGAGAAGATTTAAATATAGAGATTGCTTTCCCCAAGGATGCTGCTCGAGATATTTAAGAGCTCAGGTTTTACATGGCATGGATTTCCTTTGGCACTGATGCAGAACTCCCCACCCCGCTTCTCCAGGCAGCAATCCCTTCTCCAGGCTGCCGGGGAGCACCGGGTCCCATCCGCAGAGCATGACAGCGACTGCAGGGCTCATGCGGGAGGTAAACTGGGGTGCAGGGGGGCTGGAGCCCACCCGGAGCTTTCCAGGTGCCACAGCACCCGGCTGCAAATTGTTGTAACCCCAGCTTTTGCAGGTCCGTGTGATGGGAAGCGAAGAGCCCAGCTAATTCTAAATAAAGGACCCCCAGGCACGCGGGGCTGCTCCCTGAAAACCCAGCTCTTCTAAGACCAGACCAGAGCGTACGTCGCATTCAAAACCAAGTTCTCAGAAGATCTTTGAGGAACACCTGCCACCATCCCCACCGCTGCCAGGGGACCTCAAGCCACTTGCCACCCGCCGCAACTTGCCAGCGTGGCCAAGGAGCTGCTCCCAGCTGGGGATGGCACCCAGCAGCCCAGCAAGAGACAGGCAAGCAGCAAGCGCGGTCAGACCTCACTGGCCCAATGCTGGAGGGAGCGGCGATGGGGACGGGCAGACAGCCCCCGGATAAACAGCTTTATCCTGAGATCCAACCCTGGCAGGCACCCATCGCACGCCTGAATATCTGTAGAGGGAGGCCAAGGGGTGGGAAATGATGTTAATTAAAGTTTTAATTACTGTAACCAAACGAGTAGTATAATTACTTTATTCTCACAGAGACTTCAAACTGATTAAGGACCACGTGCACAATCTTTGGGTTGATGTGGTTTTTAATTAAACGTGCCGTTAAAGACAGTGAGAGGGGCGGGCAGGACGATGGCTCGGCCCTGCCTGCTCCTGCCCGGACCCCCCGGAGACCTCGTGCAAGGAGGGAGCCCAGGCTGGCGGAGACACGAAGGTCAAGAGCAGTGCGAAAGGCCAAAGACAGCTGCTTTGGGAAGACCAAAGCCAGGGGGATGCACACAGGTGTCTCGAAGGAGAAGCTCCTCTCCTATACACCGGCCCTCAGCTTCACATTCCTCCAAAACATCTACCTTTACAAACATCTCCAAAACAACCCCGCACGGGCCCCAAAAATATTAATGAACTGGTGCTGCCAACTGGAGGGAATGATTAAAAAACAATTTTGCAACGGTATCCTTTTCAAATAATAACAATACTAAAAGACAAAGCAGTAGAAATTAAATTCCCAGTCCCCTACCTCAAATAAATAGTATCAGAATTTGAAATGAGACATAATTACCCCGGCAAGGTTAAAACCGCTAATGCACACGGAATACAGAATCACCATCCATCATAATCATATCTCGTATCGCAACCATTATTTATAATTAGGAGGCACGGTTTAAAAAACACATAAAGACGCCCATGCAATGCAGTAATTCTTCTGTTATTGCTCCTGAAGGGCCAATCCTGGTCCAACTTGTGGAGTCCAGGATCAGGCAAAAGTAATTCCCCGAAAACCCCCAAAAGTCATTTCCAAAAAGCTCCTTGCCGGGAATGGAAACCCACCTCAGCCCACCTGCGAGCCCTGCCTAAACACCAGGCCAGTGGCACGAGGACACAACCGGGCTGCGCTGGATCTCTCCCAGCCACTCAAACCCAAGCAGGCTCACAAGGCACCCACATAGTCCTTCACCCTTAACTATACTGAATTTACATTTTTTTCCCCAAATGCCAGAGCAGCAAGAGCAGAGCTAAGCAGACACCAGAGCCACAACCCGGCTCCGCAAGCCGATGGCCAGCCTGCTGGGCTTTGCCCAGGCTTTCTCACGCCTGCTGGGTGGTTTGTTACCTATTTTTAAAACCACAGAACGAGTTATAGCAAAAGCTGGGGAAACCGAAAGCTAAGCCCAAAGCTGTTGAAAGCTGCCCTCCTTTGAAGTGCGGGCTTTGCAGGCTGCCCCTGTGTCCCAGTGAAATATTAACAAGCTCCCAGCAAAGCAGGAGGAAATTACCCTAAATATATTCTGGGGAAGTCTGCTGACGGCGGTGCCTACACGGCAGAGCCCGGCTCTCGAGGTACCTACCTCCAAATCCCTTCTCCTCCCAGCAAGGAGGAGCAGCGAGCCTGCAGCCCCGCCAGGATGTGCAGTGGCTCCAGCACACATGCAAGCGCTGAAGCCAGAGCAAAGCCCTTGCACAGAAAAGCACAAAACACCAGCACGTGGTGGGGTACACAGCTGGTTCAGAGCCCCAGGAGTCTGGGAGAGGCGGTTTTGCACCCTTCCGTGGCAAATCAAAAAGCGACAGCGGTTGGAGAAGGTGCCCTGGGGACACAGAGCCGTGATGGCAGGGGCTACAGCAAAAGTCCAGGGATGAGACCGTGGAAAGGACAGACACACGCATGCACACGTGTGTGTAAATCTAAGCTACGGTGGTTTTGGAGATGGCAAAGCAAGCTGGGGTAAGGACAGGAGAGAGCTGAGGCACAGCCAGAGAGGCACAAGTCCCTAGCAGAAGCAGCCCCGAAAAGGAGCTCAGCCCCACCACTGCCCAAGGGAAACAGCCAAAGCCGGTTCACCCCGCCAGTCTCATGACTCTTACTCACAAGCAGAGCGGCACTTTCTCAGAAGTTTCATTAAGCTGTAAAACAAGAAAAAAGTAACAAGGGGGGGGGGGAAATCAAGAAAAAGCCAGCTCGCAGATGCACGTACAAACACCCTCTCCAGAACCCAGGAAACACGTTTCTAATGAAGGTTGCCACAAACACAGCGAAACACCAGCCGGAATTTCCAGCCAGGGTCCCCTTACCGGAGGTGGGGACTGTGGCACGAGAGGACAACGGGCACAGGGAGTAGCTGGCGGGGGGCACATCCAGAGAGAGGGGCTCTGTGCAGAGCAGCACCACGCTGCTGCCACCACAGAAGGGGGGGTGAGCCTTTTTGGGGTTCAGCCACTGTGCCCACCCGGCCGTCAGCTCTCCGGGGCAGGTTGTCTTCTTGCATGGTGGGTACCAGCCTATGCACCCCATCATGGATGATTGCTCCGAACTCCAGGGCTGCACGCAGGGGCTGCGGGGCATCTCTTAGGCTTGCCCTGAGCATTTTACAGCTCCTCCTCTATTTCAGACAGCCAGCACGCTGCCCAACATGCCAAGGATCAGGCCAATCTTGCAGGATCGGATAGGTTTGGGGAAGACCACCTTGGGATGCCAGAGAGGGCAGGACAGGACTATGGAGGAGAAGTACTGCAAAGCCAAATGGGACTGGGTCATCCCCCCGCGGCCAGTGCCTCTCCAGGCCCTGAAACCAGTGCCTCGCCGGGCTCTGGCTGCCGTCCTTCAGCCGTGTCAGCCCTGATGGCACACGCCAGAAGGACTTTTAACATCAGTGGCGGCAACTCTACTGCAACCAAAAGTAGCAGAGAGAGAAGGAGGTGCTTTGCAGGATCAGGCAGAGGATCACTATTTGCCCTTCCAAGTGCTGAAAACTAATACCCCTTCCCCCTTTTTATTCCATTGAAAACTTGACAGAACCTCCTAGTGCTTTGCAGTTGAAATTGGCAGGTCTTAAATTAATTGACTGCAATTTTACACAACAACATGTTTAGCTGCGAGCTGGCCCATGGCCCGCTTGGCTCGCCATCGCTCCCCAGACACTTTTCAAGCAACCTCCAAAACTTCATAACACATCTAAGGCGAGGCGAGCAGGCTGCCAACGTGACCCGCTCCCTGCCAAAAACCAGCCCTGCCTCCCCGCGCCCCCGCCCCGACCCTGCTCCAGCTCCTCCGGTGTTTTCCCCCGCTCTTGTTAATGGCTTGTTAAATTATTCTCATCGTCTCCGAGGATTTTTGCTCCTCCAAACGGCGAGGAGCACGGGGCGGGCTGGGTTACGGGCCCGCTGCTTTGCCATGGAAACGGCAGCAATGGGACCGATGCGCGCAACAGGGGCGAGAAAAGTCAGGGGTTTTTTCTTATTTCGATCCATCCTGACACACTCCTACTCTCCTTCCGCTTACTACCCCGGGGGACGAAGACCGAAACAAAAGATGACGATGCAGTGGTAGTCTGCAATGTCCCCATCCGGGGCTGGGTGCGTGGGGTAATGCAAAAACACACAACCCCAGCACCCAGGAACGAGACGGCGCCTGCAACCCACCTCCAACCCACCCAAAAAACAACCGCACTCTTCTTAGGAGAGGGTCTGAGCTGGCTTCGCCGCTCACATGGAGCCTGCCTGCGACCCAGCCCCCAAAACGCGGGGCTGGTCCCGCCTGGTCCCGGCTCAAGGTCTCCGAGCCTCCCCGCGAGCTCCCGCGAGATGCTGCCGCCGCCTCGGCCAGGCGCGAGCCCCAGCGATGAGTCAGCCCCGGCTCCCAGCCCTAATCTAATCCCGTCCCCGGTGCCGGGCGGCTTTCCAGGGCATGTCCGCAACATGAAAGGCGCGCTCTCGCCGCGCTGCCGGGTTGAGAACCGGAGGAGGAGAGGGGAGGATTGCTCCAGCTCTGCCTAGGACTTGGGTCGAGCAGCCGATGCTCTGTGAAAGCCAAACTGGGGGTGGGTTGTTTGTGTGATTTCATTGCTTGAACAAACAGAAACATCCTGTATGTGATTAAGAGCCTTTATGAAAAACACACCAGCGCCGAGCCCCGCAGCTGGGGCCGAAGGTACGGCTGCGGCTGGAAGGCAGCGCGCAGCAGGGCTCGGCCACACTGGGGTGAGCAGAGCTCCGAGGCAGATTCACGCAGCCACAGCATCCCAGGGATGTTTCAGGCCATGCACGGAGACAGACATCCCCCCTAAGAAATCATCTCCCCCATAAAATGTCATTTTTTTCATGCCAACCTCCCCAAGCCCTCACCCTAGGGAGCAAGAGGCACAGCAGGGTTACCAACAGCCCACGAGCCGCAGACGATGGCGGCACGGGGAGAGGGAGCCAAGGCACTAACATCAATCTGAAGCATTAATTCTTTCCTTTATCACCTTCTGCCCCGGGGTATCAAAGTACTCCACGCATGCCTATAGCTTGCTCCTCCTTTTGGCTGTGGGCATCGCCACCCGCAGATGCGCGGAGGAGAAACGGGCGACGCAGCAGGAGAAGCGAAGCGAACTGACCACAGTCCACCCCCTCCCCAAAAAAGGGAGGACTCCAGCTCCTGCCAAAAACCAGGACTTGCCTGGACTTGTGTGGCCGTCACCTCCGCAGCCCCTGCCCTCCGCTCCGGCAGAGCTGCCTCCGGGGAGCCGCGCCAGCAAAACACGTGCTTCTGCTTAAGGAGCACAGGCTGAGGCGGGGGGGGGGAAGCACTTAAGCATTACACACACACACACACACCCCCCCAGAAAAAAAGAAAATTGAAGTTTTGAAGTTGTTTCTCTTTGGCAAGGTTCAAAATAGGGCAAGGTTTTTGTTTTTGCTGGGAGGCTTTAAAAAAAAAAAAAAAATGTATTTCATCCAAACCATCCTTGAAACATTCTTGACATTTATTACCATAAACTTTTCCTCCAATTAATTGCTTCTACACGACTATCATTTTCCTGATGAAAAACATCACCAGAAACTCGCAAGCCATTAAAAAAGCGCTCACTCTCTCTCTCTGTTTCTCCCTGCTCGCGAGCATAAACAGAATTAGGGAGGTTAGGGGGGTCAGAAACAACAGTTTTGACTCAACAGCCTTGGCCGGCGAGAGCTGCCACCCGCGGCAGGGACACCGAGGGCAAGACTCGGAGCTCACTAGATGCTTGTAAAAATACCCCAGCTCCATGGTCTGCGATACCACCTCCGGCACTGACTCAGAAATGCACGGCGGGCCAAGTCTCAGCTGAAAAATCATGTTCTCAGGGATTTGAGCTGGGTTTATAGCCAAGTTTTCACAGCACAGCGGCGAGGATTCTCACACGAGTGCGGCAGCACATGGGGCGGGGGGAAAGGCAGCTGAGCAGAGGTGAGCGGAGATGCTTCCACCCCAAGAGGGAGGCACCGACACCTGGGTGGATACGGTGTCGGGGAGGACCTGAGCTGTTTGCTTGCTCTTTAATTGCTTCCATTTCCAAAATGAAGCCCAGGTCTGATTTCGGCAGCCCGGGCGAGCAGGCATCGGGCAGAAAGGCAGCCCCGACTGCGGTCTGAAAGGAGGAGGCTGCAGAGGGGAAGGCGAACCACGATGCTGGACTCCGGGAAGGGGCACAGAGGAAGCCCCTCTACCTCTCCTAAGCCACCTCTGGGATCAGTGGCTAAAGAGGGGACGAGGTGCAGGGGGACAGGTTCGAGGCACCCCAAGCAGCACACCCCACAGGGATCACGGCGGTAGGTGCCACCGAGGCTGTGCCAGCCCCCACACAGCCTCCGGCCAGAAACACTGACGCTGCCATACGACCGGGTTACCGCAATTTAACAAGCCCTCCTGCAGATGAGCGGCACTACCGCATCGTCACACAATGCTTGCCCTTAGTCACTGAGATGAACCACGCTTCGAAGCTCGAGCAAGCGCATTCCCCCCCCTCATTCCCATGCCAAAGGTAGTGATTTTTGCCCTTTTTAAAACAAGAAGCCACCAGAGGAAGAAGCCAAAGCGCACACATCCCGCATCGAAGCCGACTCGTCCCCCTGGGAGGAGAGCCCAGGCATCTCATTCCCAGGTTATTTGCCCCAGCCGCGGGCTCGCACTTTCCCACCAGCAGATTCGGGGGGGGGGAAGGAGAGGCAGGAAGGAAACCCCCAGCTGAGACGGGGAGTGTTTATCTCACCTGCTAGAAGAGAAACACATCTTTAATTTTAAATGTTGAGTGTAAAAACAGATCCCTGAAGGCTCATAAACATACCAGAAAGAGAAGGAGAGTAACACGGAGAAACCCTGGGGAAATAAACGGAGAATTCAATTTGGGAAGTTCCCATTCCTCACGCAGGGTGGGAATCAGCTGGCACGGGTCACGCAGGCGAGGTGCAGTTTTCGGGTTTTTAGGTCTTTTTAAAGGACTTTGGTCATTTCTCACAAAAACCATCACATGCATCACCCCCCCCCGCAGGGAAGCCAAGTGTGGTGGCAGTGACCCCAACCCCATCCAGCATCTCCATCCAGGGGGGCAGAGGCTGCTCCCCTCCCTCTGCCACGAAAGCTGCCAGTACCGAGCACACCGTGGGAGCTCACTGCCTGCACCCTCCAGCTGTGCCCGCCGCCCCCGAGGTCCCGCATCCCTCATCATCACCAGGGATGCTGAGCCTTTCTGCATACATACCAGCCCTGCTGAGACACCCTCTTTCCATAGCTAATTACAGACGCAGTCACCCTGGCCGAGACCCAAGCCTATTTTTGGAAGCTTTTAAAGAAAAATAAATACATATATATATATATATACACACACACCCCCACCAAAACTGCATCATATTTTTCCTCCGTGAATTTTTTTCAGTTGCATTTTGCTCAGCAGCTACCAGTTAATTTTTGACTGCCGTCAATGGAAAACAAAAAGCCAGGGGAGCCAGGGAACAGCCAGGCACTGACCCAGCCTCCAAGACCAGCAGACTTGCTGCATTCACAGCTTCCAGGACTGTAAACTGCTCTACTGACCTCAAGCTTGCCTGCGAGCATCCCTGCTGAGCCCAAAATCCAGCCACAGAAGGATTTTGCGGCATCTTTCAGTGAAAATTTAGCTTCAAGTCCGGGTTGGGAAGAGCATCACCAGTGACACGAGTTTGTTTGAGCTCAGGTTTTGGCAGGGGTTGTTGCTGGGAGGATTGCGGGGACGCGAGAGGGTCAGGGAGGACTTCTGCAAGTGAGAAAAGCCCTGCTGAAGACACGCAGATGCCATCTCCTTCGGGGTGGGAAACGGGACCGGGACGGCACCCATGTGTCTCCAGCTCCCTCCTCCCCGAGCTTCGCCAGAGAACAGCTCTCAGCTAAATCATCCACACATACATTTAACACCGTCCCTTCATCCGCCACTGCCCCAGGTCCTACCCACACGGCTCCAGAGGTCCATCACATCCCGCAAGGACACCGAGTTGTCCCCAAAAAGGCAAGGAAGCCCCCTACCTCTGCAGCTGCCCAGCCCAGCAAGCAGCATTGCCAGCATTAAGCCTCCAGCTAAGGCAGCACCAGGTTTGTTCTGCAAATGCCGGCACATAATTAAGATCTACGGGGCTCTGTCAATCACCGAGGAGAAAGAAACAGCAGGGAAACCTCTTCTGGGACATGGCAGAAGCCTACGCATTACTGGTGCCAGGGTGCCAGAGGGATGCTGGCAGGGTGGCACAAATCCAATCCAGCCCCGGAGCAAGCAGTTGGGCTCTCCACCCTCCAAACTGCCTCTTCTCACCTGCTTTGCGAACCATAACCCCCCAAAGACAAGTCTGCGCTCTCCCAGTGCAGCATCGCTCTCCCAGTGCAGCATCGCTCCTAAACCTTGCCACAAAGGGAACAGCCTCAGTTAACAGCCCCGTGGATATTGCAACCCAGGGTGGCCCTGGAGGCAATCGTTGTTGGGAAGAGCCAGCGCTGCACGCATGGGAGATGGGGTGCTACAGCATTTGAGGGCTCAATCTGGCACCCCAAAGCAGGGGCTGGGGAAGGAGAGCGTGTTTGCACGGGTCTCCTCACCCCCGAGGAGAAGCCCTCCAGGAGGCAGATCCAGCACCAGGAAATGGCTCCCCTCCCTTCTCTGCGCTCTGCCTGCTGCCTGCCCTCACCAAGCAGCATCCCCGGGACCAGCAGGGACAAGAGGTCTCCAAGAGCAGCTGGAGATCAGCAGCAGGATGGCCAGGAGCCCTTTGCCTGGACCCATCCATTGCCCAACCTTCCTCTGGTGCCCAGCCCTGGGGGGGCAATTCCCCGGCCCTGCCCGCAGCAAAAGGCCCCCCCCCAGTAAGGACCCCCCCTGCTAACGGGGCTGGGGCGATGAAGGGACCTTCCCGGGGCTCCAGGCAAAGGGAGGAAAGGACCAGAGAAGGCAGAGCCTGCAGAGAGCAAGCCCCCTCCTGCCCCAAAACCCTCTCATTAACCCCTCCCCTCCCGGCCAAACCACACAGCTTGGACCCACCGGCTCTCAGCCCACACCACAGCAGCAGCGGGGAGCAGGATGGGAAAGCTGCACCCCAAGAGCACACACAGCCTGGGGAGCAGCAGGACAACCCCCCCCTGTTCCTCGGAGCACCAACCTTTCCTCAGCTCGTTCCCAAAGAGGGACTGCCCGGCGGGATGGAGCGGCATCCCCGCTACCCCGGAGCCGCGCACAGCCACGCTAGCGCACAAATTGCTTCATTAAATTTCATCGCATTAAGCCAGTTTCATGAATTTAACATTGTCCCCGGACTATTGTTTGCCTGAAAATTAAATTACAGCAACATTTGTTGTTTCAATGAGTCTGTCAGTCAGGGACGGGGCCAGAGGAGGGGATGCAGGCGCAGGCGGGTGATGCCATTTCGGCAGCGGGAGGACTCCTCCGGGTGGGCGGCTCCGGTGAAGGTGGGAAATGCAGCCGCGGCTTCCTTCACAGGGGAGGGATAAGGGAAGAATTAAGCTAACATGCTGTTTCAACGCAAGCCAACCGTGCCAGACACGGAGAGGCGAGCCAAGCTACCCAAGAAGGGAAAGCATCGCTGTTTTGGAGCGGATGAAGGCTCCGACTGGTCCCAGCAACCACTGGCCGGCACGGCAGAGCATCATCCCGTACCCCTGCGGGCAGCACAGACCCTGGCTACGTCCGCACGAGGAGCTTGGTTGACAGTCCAGGGCTTTTTGATCTTTCCAGATTACAAAGCTTTGCCATGTACAGGTACACTCTGAAAAATTTCTCATTTATTCTTCCTTTTCCCTTGAGCAGCTCCTCTCCGCAGTATCAGAAACAAAGGTGACAACCTTTCGCTTTGTAAAGAAAACCGTCAAGTGAAGCGGACTATAAATAGCACCCAAAACTGACCCGCATCCCCAGCTGAGGGAAATGAAATGAAGACGAGTGAACGAACCGCTTCAAGGTCAGAGAGACTTTTTTTTTTTTTCCCTTTGTTCAAGGTCTGGTAATTTTTATCCACACAGGAGAGCAATACAAAATACATCATTAGGATTGTAGCTAATAAAAACCACGCGGGCTTTTTCAGCCCGGCATAGTTTCCTTCACTCGGGATTACGGCAGGAGGGAGATGCTTCCCCCAGCACCAGCTCTACCGGCACGACCCTTCCCTGCATCCCCCCACCGAGCGCCCCGGCTGTGCCAGACCCGTCCCAGCACAGAGCAACCAACTGATGCTGCCCTCGAGAGCATGAAACATGGCAAAATAAAGCACTATCAGATTATCCTGCCTTTCTCCGCAAGACTGTAGGGATGCTCCCCACCATCACGGCCCATCCTCGGTCTGCAGAGAGCCAGCTTGTCACACAGCACTGGCTCTCTTCCTTCTCTCCAGCTGCTAAATGGCATTAAAAGAACAAAGCATCCATTAAATAAAACTTTCTCACTATTGCTTCCCATGTAGACAATTGCGCTCGCTGCCACGGGGAGGTTTCGTGCTGGCGGCTGGTCCATGGGTGCACAAAGAGTGGGGAGGTGCCAGGACCAGCTCTGGTACGGCATCGGCCACCCGGGGAAAGTGCCCAGGGCCCCCAAAACCCAGCACCAACCCCTGAACGATGGCAGTCCCCCTGCCCGTCACACCCCCCGCTGCATTGCCCTGCAGCCCCACTCTCCCCCTCCAGTCTCGACCCAATTGCAATGCTAAGGAAAGGGAGAGGGGGCGATATGGGGAAATTTCCCAGCTTGGAAGCAGCTGGGGGGGTGCAGGGAGGCTTATTCAGTGCAAAGCCCTTCAACACAGTTCCTCTGAGATGAGATACAGGAACCTCAAGGACCCACCAAAGGGCAGGAGAGGAAGAATGTGGGGCTGGTATGCAGCAGCCGGAGCTATTTTGAGCACTGGTAGCAGGAGGAGAGATAAAGGAGAAAGGCAAAATGGAGGAAAAAAGTAAGGGGAAATATTTCCATTCTAGGTAGAAAGGGAACGAAAAGTGGACGCGGTACCTGCAGTCCATCCCATGGACTCGGGGGGCTTTGACACTGCTCCTGCCCCTGCCTGAGGTGCTCTGTCCTGGTACACCACCCCGGCTCTGCCCATCAGCCTGCTCCAATTCACCCTCAGCCATGCAACTGCATCCAGGTGAGGGATTAAAGCGAGAACCCATCAAACTCATTTCATCGTGAAGCGTCATCATGTAAAATACTAAGCATCATCCTTATTGTGGTGGCCTAAGCCAGGATTGGCACGCATGCCCCCAAGGCTGGGAGACCCCTTTCCTTAGCCAGGCAGCACGTCTAAACCCCAGTGCCATGGCTCCAGCTCTGCTGCCCTTTGACGAGCAGAGCTCCCAGGAATTTGCTCATCTGCGAGGCACAGCAGGATTACCAGCACAGCCCTGATCCCCCGGTTCGTTTGCCCTGTATCGCACAGGCTAAGCATGACCCAGGCAAGATGCAGGCTGAGCACTCTGCTCCCACCCCGGGTGCTTCTTGGGTACTCGATGGGATGGGGTTTAACTCCTGTCCCACACCCCGCCACCCGAGATTATCAGCCCCCGGGAGAAACAGACCACCACTCAGCACCCGCCCCAGCTCCTCCACCTCCATATTTCACCCCACAGTGCCAATCCTGTGGGGCACCTTCCTGCTGCCTTCCCCATCAGTACCAGCCTGCCATTAGCATCCGTTCTCCTGCTCCATTTCAGAAAAGCCCATAATTAACAAGGGCAGGGGATAACAGAGGCCAACCAGCAGCTCTTCTGAGCGCCAACCCTGCTTAGACCTGCAGCAGAGACAAATGATCCCCATGTATCAAAGCCTCGGAGATGGATGACAGGCTCCAGCGGCCACCAAGGCGCAGCTGGAATCCACGTCCTGCATCCCCAAGTGCCATACCGCACCTCTACCTCGCTCACGATTTATGATGGATTTTCCTCCCAGTCTGGAGGGGAGGATGGGGAGGGGGTCAGCCCACGGGGACTGGGGACAGCTGACCTTCCCCTGGGGAACATCTCTACTTGAGGCGGTGCTGGGACATGCGGAGACCCAGACAACATCAAAACCAGCTTGGCCCCTGCTGGGCATGCATCTCCCTCCTCCAGCACCTCCCTCTCCGGCAGGCCACAGGCTCAGGGCGAATTCCTCAGGCACCATTAATCTGGGCTAATGGGGCTGCACAAAGGCGAGACAAGACACCAGCTCTGTCCCTTCCCACCCGGCGTACCCGCAGCCCCTGCCTCCCAAACCGCTGCCTTCCCGATGAGCCACAGGGCTCCCTTGTCCTCTCTCTTCTCCGCTGCCTTTGGTGGGAGGCCGGGGCTATTCTCCCACCTGAAAAGCCAAAATTAGTCAATGTTCAAGCCTGTGAATAGGCACAATGGCTCCAACAGGAGGGACCCAACAGAGCTGGGGCCTCCCAGATCATTTCCATCTCAATGGGGTGGCTTTTCACCCTGCCCCGTCTCCATGGGGCCCACCACAGAGGTGCCCAGCAAGAGCCGAAGTCCAAAGCAAGAGTCGTGTTCCCGCTCTTCCCAGCAGAATAGGGGTCGCAGGCAGGGGCCACAGCCCCGCATTTGGGGGCAGAGAGATGCAGAAGGAAATGCTCAGCAGCTTCATGCTTCACCAACCAAACCAACCCCACCGGCTGGGAGGGAAAACCCAGTGCTCACTGCCAGCGCTGCAAGCCCCCAGCGAGGGGCAAGTCCACACACCCTTCTTCCTAACACAGGCCCCCAGCAACTCTCGCCCAGAGGTTTAGGGGGGCTCAGTGTCCCCACCAATAACCCCAAAGCATCGCTCTTCCGCCTTGCTTTCCCAGCACTGCTGAGCCATGGCCACCACTGCCTTACACAGCCCCGCAGCAACAGGGGCAGGACCAGTGACGGCATGCAGGCGCAGACCCGCAGGCTCTTGGTTTTTGCTTTCCTAGCCCTATTTCCACCCCATTTCCAGGGTGGCAGCCCTGCCAGGGCACGGGATGGTCTGCAGGGACTGGTTGCAAAGGTGATGCTCCTGTGTTTGGCTGGTACAGACCTGCCAGCTCCTGAGCATGCCCCACGGGGCAGCACGAGCCGGCTCAGGGGCTGCCAAGAGGCATTTTGCCCTCAAACCCCTTTTTGAGGGCAATTACAGAAATAAGGTTCGCACCCAGCAGCCCTTTTGAAGACACAGGATCTTAGGGATCCACCTCCATCCCTGAGCCTCCTCCAGCTTCTGTAACATGCTGCTCCCCAAAAGTCACCTTGTCCCGACACCGGCAAAGCCCAGCGGCAACGCTGCCTTACCCATCGGCAGCTCC
Source organism: Calonectris borealis (assembly GCF_964195595.1). Lineage (NCBI taxonomy): Eukaryota > Metazoa > Chordata > Aves > Procellariiformes > Procellariidae > Calonectris > Calonectris borealis. The sequence continues at coordinate 13,015,014 of NC_134321.1, forward strand.
GTGGCAGCCGGAGCGGGCTGATGGATTGGGGTTAGGCGGTGCGTTGCCTGCAGGCACCAGGCGCCGGAGCCAGGGAGAGGCAAGACGTGCACCGTCAGCGCTTTCGGCAGGGAAGGTTGGAGCAGGGCTGGCTGCTGCTGCCTCCCGGCTGGCCGGGCGCCAGGCTCCCAGCCCTCCTCACCTGCTGGCTTTGTGTGGAGAGCAGAGCAGATGGGGGAAAAAAAAAGAAGGTTATGGCTTGTGAGTCAAAAAGACCGGAGGCACAGGGGGAAGGAGGAAGCGGGGTTTGCGGGGAGGGAGCCCCCCGACACCTCCTCTCCCCTCCCTGAGGCTGCGCGAGCACGCTGGAGCATCCCTCAGAGAACCAGGGGCATGGAAATGTTCAGCCCCATCCATCCCGCACGAGGCCGGAGCCCAAACCCCAGCGGCGTCCCCCTCCAGGAGTCACTCGAGGACGGAGCTGGCAGCTGTCTGCAGCCCCGGCCCCGCCGCCCCGGCCAGTCCCCGAGGCCAACGGTTCACGATGAATTTCTAATTGTTTCCTCCAACAATGAGACATCCTGTTCGGAGCCGGGCGGCTCAACAAAGCCCGACGCCGGCGAGCAGGGCCCCTTCCTGCTGAGCAGAACGGGGCGATGCCGAGCGCTCCCCGCCACGAGCGGGGGGACGGGGAAGGTTCCGCCACCCCCTCCCCACCACCTCATCCACTTAACACGCCAGCTCTCCAGCCTCCACCTTGATTAGAACAGCTTAACGACTCCAGCGAGAGCTCTCGAGGGGGCGGGGAGCCGCCAAGAGGTATTTGATGGATTCACTTTGGCAACCGTCAGCTACCTTGTCATGCCAATAAAATTATTGCCATTGATCGGGGAGAGGCACGGACGCATGCTCCAAGGAGCCCATCTCCCTCCCGGGGCTGGGCGCAGGCCGCCCATGGGGCCTGTGTGCATCGCAGGGAGGGGGCGAGGGGTCCCCCGGGGATGGGATGGGGACGGAGCAGAAGAGGGCAGAGGGAAGAGGCAGGAGGAACAAAAGGCCCTTGTGCCGGGCAGCCAGCTGGGGAGAGGCAGCAACACGGGCAGGAGAGGACTTCCAGGGGCTGCGATGGGGTCGATGCTCGGGGAGTCCTCAAGGGTCATCAGCTGACACCGCCGAGGCCAGGGCAGGCTTCACGCCCCAAATCTGCCCCCCCCCCCCAAAAGCCTACTGAGGCGCAAGCAGTAAGTAGAGTAGCCAGCAGCAGGGTCACGAGGGGGGCTGAGCCCTCCCGCGCACTCCGGGAGCCGGATTTCACGCACCGAGACACAAAGGGGCCCTTCTGAGCCGGAGCCGCTTACCCTGAGCGCTAATCAGAGGCCGACGCGAAAGGACCCGTGGGGACGGGGACCGGCAGAGCGGGCAGGGAGCCTGACGGCTTCTCCTTCCAGCCCACGTGGACCAAGACTGGGTCGTGCCTCGTACCCCAGAGGCTGACGCACGAGGGCTTTCGTTATGGGAGGAGAGCCAGCAGGCAACAGGGAAATGCCCGAAAAGCCCCCGGTCAGCAGCTGCCCCTCCCCACAGCACCTATTTTCAGGTCATACTGCCCAGCCACACACCAAGGGTTGCGAATGCACCGAGGCATCCTTCTCCAAAGCTTTAAGACAACCCTACACAAAAGGGGTGCTTCCACAGGCTGCCAAATCTGGCCTCCTGAAGCAATCGCATCTCCGTGCCCTCGGCAGGACAGGGGGCTGCTGGGAAGCCCCTCGACCCTCCCCAGGACAGGAGCACTGCATCCCATTGTGTAGGGATGGGGATGACCCACTTAGCGTGAAAAGTTTATTTATTAGTATTAGTACTATTATTAAAGTGGAGCAGCCAAAGAAGCCAGACGTGGGGCCGGTTCAGCTGTGCTTTCCGTGGGAGAGAATAAACAAGCTGCGGCAAGCGTGAGCCCCGGGGGGGAGCAGATTCCCGACGGAGACACGTCCTGATGCGTTCACGCCCGAGGCCAGCCCGTTTCAGGACAGGGCAGGGAGCTGCAGGAATTACGGTGGTGACTGGGCAGCCAGATAATCCTCCAAAAAATGAGAGCTCAGCTGGCTGTGAGGGGTGCATAGTCCGATACTATCCTGGCTGGGATGCACTGGCTGCGCTGTCCCACGACCATGCCCACCTTAGGGACCTCCAGCACCTGGATCCCAGGTGGTGCTGGACATCTCCTGCGGGGCTGTGGCAGGGGGGGCAGCTCGCAGCCTCCTTGCTCTGCAGCAGCCAGGGGACGGCAGTGGGCAGGGAGCCACCAGCTGCTTCGAGGAAGGAGCTCAGCTCACCCCCCAAAAAATAACCAGGCGGCACCCAAAACTGGGTCAACCCACAGGGGCCACACTGGAGCTCAGCGGAGTCCTAAGGCGGTGCCTTGTTTGCATAACGAGGAGCAGATGGCAAGCTAACGAGGGCAGCCCGGTCTCTGCGCTGCACCTCCCAGGATGCCCCACTGCCCCATCTCTGAGCCGCCAGCCCAGCACGGTGCAGTTACTGGGAGGGGGTTGCACCATCAGTACACCCCCTCCAGCACCGTCCTTCTTCCCTCTCTCCGTACAACACTTCAAGCACACCCAAAATCGAGTCCTTAGCACACACAGGTTAAGAGGCAACTATGGGTACAGTGTCAAACGTGCCTTTGCAGCACGTGGCTGGGCACTCCCATTGCAATTACACACACAGCTTTCTGTCCATCCGAAAAATGGGAAAGACAACCCCGGGAAAACAATGACCACCCAATAAAAAGATTGTCAAGCGAGGACAGGTGGTTTCCAGGAAAGAGCCAAGCGTTGGGAAGCAAGCCTCGCTTCCCTTGCGCAAATATCCCCTGGACATCCCCGCCACAACATGCTCACGGCTCATGTCCCCGTGTCACTTCCCCATCGGCAGCATCCTCAGACCACAGGGTGCAAGGTCGGGTCCCCGGGAGCGCGGAGGAAGTGGCTCACCGCCAGCCCCAGCAGCATGAGAAGTCATCCCCGCATTGCTCACCCGGGCAGCAGCAGGAATTCCCCAAGCGCCCCAATCCCATGACTGCTGGCACGGAGGACAGCGACCACGCGGGGCCGAGGGCTTTCCAAGCCTGGCCTCTCCGCATAACTCAGGGCCAGCCAAAGATAACCGTCTGCCTGGTAACCCTGCGGGACAAGCTGAGAGCGGGCTGCCATGGGCTTTGCTGCTGCGACCTGCTCAGCATCTCAGGGGTCCTGTATCTCCATCCCCCTGGTGCCTCCCCCGCCTGCAGCCAGTTTTGCAAATCTGACATTGCTTGCAATATCCTTTCACCCCCCCGAAATTAGGGTCTCCCTGCAGCTGCGGCAGCAGCAGGTGCTGCCCAGCTCCCCGGCCTTGTAGCAGCAACTGTTGGCGGCAGGGCCGGGGAGAGGCTGCAGGGCAGCCAGAGGCTCGCGTGGCTTTTTTGGGGGGGACAAAGGGAGGCTCTGTCTGCACGCAACAGCCTGGACAAATGCTGGGCATGGGAGCTGCCATCCAAGGAAAATCCAGACGCGGCAGTGACTCTGCCCTGACCTTACCCCGGCCCAGATGGTGAGATCCGTGCCCCCTCAGCAGAGCAGCAGCCATTACAGGGCTCCTGGGGATGGGGAGGGGAGCACCCAGCTGTCGGCGCAGCCCTCCCTCCCCAAAGGAGATGCCAGGGGGTGCCGGCCAGGGCAGAGGGGACAGGCAGGAGGGCAGAGAAGCCACCAGGCCAAGCCTAACGCAGGTGCTTGCCAAGGGGACAGTGGGAAACGCCGACGGCTTAAAAGCAGAAGGATTGCAACCACTGCTGAGGGATGCACCCCTCCTGCACCCTCTGCCTGGGGGAGCCACCTTGGCCACGCTCTGCTGTAATCCTGCCGGGCGTCCCATCCCCTGGTTGGGGACACGTCGGCACCACTCGGGGACAGGTCAGCAGCCCCCTTCTTGCACTCCCCAGGCAGGGAGGAGCCCTCCTCTCCCTCCGCCCCGCCGGCAGCCCGGCGGCAGGATCAGGTAGCTGCTGAGGCAGCGCTTTGCCGGGCCAGCCAGGCAGGGGCTGCCGCAGAAAGGCTGGGCTGCCCACCCCAAGGTCACAGCAGGGGACAAGGGGGGGACCTGGTGGCACAGAGCTCGGAGCCTGCATGGTGCTCCCACGCTGCCGTCGGAGAGCTCTGTGACCCCAGGGGTTTTGGGGGCTCCAGGCAGGACGAGCCTACAAAACCTGCTCGGCGTCCCAGTGCTGGGGCAGGACTGAGACCCACCTCTTTGTTCCCCATGGAGCTCCTGCTCCGTGTCCTCGTGCCCTGGTTGGCAGGGCCAGAGAGCCAAGACCAGCTCTTCGGGGCACCGAGTTTAGAAACCAGCAAAAAGAAAACTGGGGAAAGCCCTGCAGGAGAGAAGGATGCTCAAACCACACCTGGGCTCCAAGTCCTGGCCTCAGCCGTGACTTTGTAGCATGCAGCCCGCACCCCAGCCAGGCACCCACCCTAGATCGCCGCTTGCAAGTAGTTCTGAAGGTGCAAAGACCAGAGAAAAATTGAAAAAAGGAAGGAGAGGAAAAAACAAATCTTCCGTCTAAAAAGCAACTGCCAGCCCCTCTAGATAAATAAGGAACTAGAGGTGTAACACCGTCCCTGTGGCTTTGTGAACCCTCCTCCCACACGCTCCTTCCTTCCCATCCCCATTTAAAACCTCCCATCTGGAGCCCAGCGGCAGGAGAGGCCGCCAGCAACGCGACACCAGTCCCTCCGGATCCCTCATCGATCCGGAAGGGAGGACGAGCTGCCTCCGTCAGCTCCCCGCAGCCCTGCCCAGCCCTGGTGCCGCCGTGCCCCCCCCCGAGGACCGCAGAAAGCCAGGCAGAGGATGTGGGGCTGGAGAGGACCACCAGCATTCTGCCCCCCACCCCAACACATGCTGCCCATGTCCCTCCTGCCCCTAAACACACTGCTAATAGGCAGAGCCGCAGGCAGGTCAGGGCTCCAGGGGAACACGGGCAGGGCAAGCGGGACATACGGGGACTATCGCCCACAATGGCACCCTGCTCCTGATTCCTGCCAGGGAAGCCACCCTGCCTCCTCCAGGGCACCCTGACCAGTGCAGATCAGGAGAAGCAGCAAAAATGCAGGGTGCTGTGCCCAGGACGGGGTGCTGGAGCACCTCGCGAGCCAAAGAGCAACGGGCCGGACTCCCCGGCCAAGCCCTGGTCCTCCTGCCCCTGGCAGGGACCGTATCAGGACCTTCGCGCTGCCTTTCCCTGGCTGAGGATGCAGTTAATGCAAGCTGTGTTTATACAGGGCATGTACAACTGTAATTATAGGCACGATGTTATGATAACAGGAAATCCGTGCCCTGTGGAGATGCAGGCAGAGAAAGGCACGCACAGAGCTATTTGCTAATTGCCATCAACAAGCAGCCTTTTGTGCCATGGCGGGGTACGGGAAGAGAAGTCTCCCCCGCGCCACGCTGGAGCCATCAGCACCCACCTCCGCCCACCCTGCCCAGGTCAATGGCAAAGCCATACGGACCCAGACAGACAGAGCCCACCCCGTGGCAGCTACAGGGCAAACCCACCTGCCCTGAGACACAAGGGGACGGGCTCTGATCCACCAGCAGCCAGGACTCAACTTCCCTAGGTTACAACCCTTCCAAAAGACAGAGGTTTTGTAAATCTGGTTGGCAGAGAGGAGCAAGAGGAAATTGCCCCTCACTGGCCCTTTGCACATTACCCCCAATACATCAAGTCATGCTATGACAGAGGCACAGCCCTACCTGTACCCCCAAAGGGCCAGCAAGGCAAGCGGTCATCCCTCCCCATCAGCATCACTGAGGGCTTTCCTACCTTTTTGATCTTCCCGCTCCGCGTGCCCGCAAAGACAACTGTTTGTCCTCTGTAGTCATAGGCAGCCACCGAGGTCATCCCATCCTCCTTATCCACAAAGAGCGGGGTCCCCTCGATGGTGACAGTCCCACCCAGCGGCTGGTTAAAATCCTGGCCACAGAAATTGTCGTCGATCTGCAGCGGCTGTCGGAAAAAACAGAGGAGAGATGAGATTTGCCTTGACATGCCGACCTCCCAGATGGCCATCAGCCATCTCCCACCTCCACCCCATCAGCTATGGCAGCTTCGACAGCCCCATCCCTTGCCCCTCCTGTCCCAGCCATCCCACCTCACCAGCCGAGGGAAGGGATGAGCTGATGCTTCCCTAAAATTCCCTACACACTGATGTAAGGCACTTGGGACACATCCAAGGCATGCAGCCCCACTCTGCATCCAAACAAGCCTTGCAGACCAAGACCAAGGCTCTCGGTCCTCTGCATCTTACAGAGCAGCACTTAAAACCCAGAGGGAGCCAGCACAGTATCCCTGCTCCCCCTCCGTCCCCGCCACTGCCATCTCAGACACCTGGAATGCTGGCACGAGCTCCCCAGCACACACACACCCCCCTCTCCTCCTCACCCCGGCGCTAGCTTCAAAAAGAAGACGGCTTGGCAATAAGGCAGGAGGGGCTGAATCCTGCACCGCAGCCTTCCCCCCGAGACAAAACACTTCCCCGCCAAGGCCATGCCAAGACAAACAGGTCAGGGCTCCTGAAAGAGCCTCACTTCACATAGCAGAGCCTCCAGCAAACACGCTACCCACCTGCCAGCCCCGTTCCTCCTCCCGCAGGAACGTCTTCGGGAAATCCCCGCATTTTTTTCGTGCTGCCTTGCCCCAGACAAGGCGCCTGGCTCAGCCAGCTGCCTCCTCGGTTCAGCGCTCGCCCGCGGGTCTGGGAGAAGCTTTTACAAGCCCTGCCCGGGGAGAGGCAGCGGCAGGGCTGTGCCGGCTCCCCTCCGCCCGCGGGGCTGCAACGGCAGGGACCTCCGACGAGGACACTTGCGCCGATGGGCAAGGCAAAGCCAGAGGGATGCTCCCTGTGAAAGCAGGGATGCGGGCAGGGGAGCGGGACCAGAACCAGCTCCACAGCACTCGCCCCCTCCATCGAGCATCCTCGCTACGTCGCCCTGACCTGCTGAGCGGAACAACGGGGCACGGGTATCCAGCCTGGCGGGGACATGGGACTCCCAAAGGTCCCACGCTAGGCAATGGCCTCACGTGGTCACAAAGCACCAGCGAAATCCACCCCCAGCAGCCCCTGGCCCACCCCAGGCAGCGAGGGGCTCCAGCCAAATCCCCAAGGGTGGCAGCAAGCCTGGGTGCAGGGGGTTAGGGCGGCAAGGCAGGCACGGCCGATGGGGAGACAGCCTGCTCCAGCCACGGGATTTTTCCACTTCACAAGGTTCCTTATGTAACTTTGAATTTAAAGGGGAGAGAGGTTTTTTGGCAAGCAGCGGCCTCCAAATGCGTGCCAGTCCCCAAGGGGTTTTAAACCCATACAGCATGTGCACGGAGCATATGGGAAAACGCCAAGCTCCCAAGCTCCACGTATGCAAGGGCAGTACATAGCTCCACAATTCCCACTCGCCGCTGCCCGGGAAGCGAGGGTTAGCCCGGACTGGCTCCCACCAGCAACCCGCAGTCACCCACGAGGAGGAGGGAAAACACGGTGCTTTTCCATGCCCTGGCGCAATGCACTCGCAGCCACAACGGCTTCAGCCTCCCGCAGCCACGGCGAGGCTGCTCGCCCTCCTCGCCGAGCCACCATGCCAGCCCCAAGGTCAGCGGTCCTGCTCCCGGCTGCAGGGGGGACTCAGCACCGTGCCAGCCTTCCAGCGGGGGAGAACCGGGAACGCCGCCAGCCGGTCACGTTCGGCCTCCCCGGGCGGTCCGGGGATGCTGGGCTGCTTCCTCAGTGACTCTAACTTCTGTTTTTGCTGGGTGCCTGAGTTAGTATACAGCCAAAGATCGACTCCCTTCCCCGCCTGACCTTTGCTCGTCCTTCCCTAAACTGGGGGAAGTCCTACAGCAAGGCGTGAGAGATGCGGGGATCCCCAAAACAGGAACGTGGGGCACCACGCGCCTCTGCAACCACAGGAAAAGGGATCCTTCAGGCGCTTTGATGGGAAAAATCACTCCCTGGCCCCAACAGCCCCTTCGCTCTGGTAAAGCATCCCAGCACCTTCCACCCGGCCGCCAGCAGTAGCAGAGGGGTTAAGGGCAATGCCATGAAGGTATTTAAGCCCCGGCAGCCCCTGGGTGCAGTTTCTGCTCTCTCCACACTCGGTCTGCAGCTTCCCCAGCCCCTCGGCTGCTGAATATGCAAGAGGAGAGATGTTTACTGTGTTTACTCCTCTCTGCTTTGTCTCAACAAACTCTCTGGGAAATGACAAATACAGCTGCGCTCCGGGATCATGAGGAGCGCCCACCACCGCCGCGATGCCGAAACCACCTCGATAAATAATTACGCCGACAATTAGCTCATTAACAGCAAACTGCCTCGTTAGGGAAGCGCAGGCAGGCAGCACGGCGAGGTCAGGCCAAGGGCGGTGGTACGGGGGTTATGGCACCAACCGCCATCCCTGGCGGATGCGGGCTGCGGGGAGAGGCGAGGCGGAGGGATGGAAGGACGGAAGGATAGAAGGACAGAAGGACAGCTGTCCCCCGGCCGGTGCCAGCAGGGACTGACACGCACCACGGCACGCGAGGGCCAGTGACCTTGCAGCATTTCAGCTTGCAGACGCTGGGATCTGCAGGAGGCGTCGAGCTCTGCCCGCTCTCCCATTTGCACGGGTGTTTGCAGGGACCATTGCAAGGGGGGGTTGCTTGTTTTGGGGGTTTGGGGTTTTTGGGGGGTTTTTTTTGTCTTTTGGTTTTATTTCATTGCTTTCCTTTGGCACCCCTCTCAGCTGCCCCTGGCCCCCAGGCCCGCACCTTCACAGTGCTGCAGCCTTCTCCTCTCTCCCAGCACTAACCCACCTCCCCAAAAGAGGGTCGGGAAACTTGGATTTCCCGGGGGAAGCGGCCTGCAGGAGGGGCGAAAGCAGGCCCGCACACCGAGTGAGCAGGAGCGGGCCATCTCCTTGATGTGCCTTGTCTCATTGCCTCCCTTCAAGCCCACTTACGAAAGCAATGAGGGAGCAGACAGCAGAGGCGAGGCTCACACCACTCAGCGTTATTAATTCACCAGTTAACACCACTACAGGCACCCCCCTTCCCCCTGTGCCCCTCCAGGAGCTGCGATGGAGGATGCAGGGGACACAAAGAGCCAGGGAGGAGGTTGCAGGAGGCCGGTACCAAGCGCTCGGCTGGGATGCCAGGCTTTTTGCACGTTAATCGCTGCCCAGGAATAATCCCAGCGCAGTACAGTTTCTTAACATCTGCACTTCTCTGGCTCTCCCCGGGAAGGATTTGGCTTATCCTGGCCCAGTTTGGGCCAGTTTGTCACCAGCCATGACAAACAACAGGCTGGGCAGCAAGGCCCACCAAGGACTCAAAACTCATTTTCTCCCTTGGGCTGTGGTGCTGCCCGCATCCTGCCGGCTCCGGGCATCGGCTCTGCCCATGCTGCCAGGCTGCGGGTCGAGGACTCTGGGAACCCCAAATCGCTCCCTGCTGCAAACATCTCCACTCCAGCTCCAACTTGCTGCCCTCTCCCAGTCCTGCTACATCAGACCCGTGAATGGGGGGGACAGTCGTGCTGGGGAGATGCACAGAGCATGTCTGGCCGCGGGCACGCAGACCTCGGTCCCTGCATTGCACAGGGACAGCAAAGAGCCGGGCTGCACAGCTCCCAACCCCTCTTCAGTGAAACACCGCAAGCAGCAAAACCTCTGGACAGGCTCACGAGTGATTTAGGCAGTGAGGCTGGCGCAGGAGAATGGACCAGACAGTCCCGCAAGGTGCTTTTGCTGTGCATGCGAGTCCATGCACGGGTCTGAGCATGCCAGCACGAGGGGTGTCGCTCCCCTTCCCGCTGCCGGATCACTGGATCCCAGACGGGGAGAGAGAGAAACAGGAGACAGGAATTCACTCTGCTCGCCAGCACCAGGGAGGAACCACTAACATCTCCCGAGCTGGCTGCCAAGCCTGGCGGCCTCTCCTCCTGGCTCCGGCACCGGCTCCAGAGAATCAGAGCTGCCCTGCAGCGCTGGGCAATGAGCATCCCTCAGCCCCGCACTGCTCGAGGAGGGGGAGAGTGGCACCCCCCAACCCAACCCATTCAAAAGCAGAAGCCGCCCCATCATGGCACGCATCCTTCCACTCTGCAAGAGTTATGTCTGCAGGACCCAAAGAGCACCTCGAGATCCACCTACTCATGCAGGCTGGCCACCAGGTAGCGATCCCAGGACCCTCCTAGCATGAAACCCCCCCAAAAGGGTCAGAGCTCCCTCCCCAAACCCAGGGGACATGGTGCTGCTCTGGACCGCCGGGAGCGCAAGCCAGGAGCGCGGGAGGAGGCGGCAAGCATCTCCTCCACCAGAGCCAGCAGCTGTGCGACCCAACAGGCAGCAGTGTAACGATTTCATCATTTTCCAGCAAAATTGAATTAGTTCAAAGCCAAAATCTGATTTGCGAGCCCAGCGCTCTTGACAGCAAACCCTTTACTTTGTCAGGCAGCTGTTAGCTGTCTCCTCCGGAGCTGCGGGGAGGACGGCGGGAGGGAAGGAAGGGCTGCTCCGCAGGGACCCCCTGCCCACCTCGCCTGCACAGCCAGACACCCAAAACCCTGCACAGGCAGGGCTGGCGGCTTGGTGATGGGTGCCGAGCACCAGCAAGCGGGGCTGGGGGGAGGTGGGCAATAGCAGGGGTGTCGGGACCTCCACCAGACCCTCCCAAATGCACACACCGGCACCCCAAAACCCATCTCTGCCAGGTATCTGACCCTGCCTGGGGACTACCCAGCCCACCTTAGTGATGCCCAGTGTTAAGACCTCCCCGTCACCCAGAGCCATAGCTCCCTGTGACCGCTTGTGGTTTATAACGTTGCCTGGAAAAATAACCAGCAATAGTAATAGTTCAGCTGGAAAACAAACCCAGAGAGCCAAGTGGGGAGGTCCCCCGTTCCCCACCACTCAAAGGCCCCACACAGAGCAGCTGAGCCACAAGCAGGGGCCAGACGCGGCCACACAAGCACCAGGCAGGACGAGACATTGCTGGGGACAGAAGGGAGCGCTCCCTCGTTTGGGAATCGCTGCTCTGGGATGCCGGCACTCGCCTCCTGCACCTCTGGATGACAGTTTGTGCTGGCCATGGTCAAAACCCACCTCGTTGAAAGTGATTTGTGCCCTCTGTCCTCCTCTCCAGCACCCCATGGAGAGGACATGGTCTCTCCATGCTGAGCACGACCAACTTCCACCGGGACCGCCAACCTCCATCAGGTCTGTGCTCCCTGTCCCACACACCCTACTGCCCCCCACACCTTCTGCTCAGCCACTGCCAAGCCCCAGGTGAGACAACACTCACAAATTCACGCGTGCTATCTACAAGGGACTCCCCAGCGGAGCTGCAGCAGATGCCCTGAGGACTAAGCATCCTGCCCTCCCAGCCCAGCTCACTGACGCCCCCAAATCCACAGGGTAGGGGAACCAGAAGCAGGCACCTGCATCAGCATGGGGCCCCTTGCTTGGGGCTCTCCGTGGGCACCGATCCAACCCAAACCCAGACAGCCACCCCGCACCAAAGCCGCGATCTCTGTGAGGAATGCTACTGAGCAAGCCGAGCGCCCAGCCCTAACGACGCCAGTCCTCCCACTGGAAAAACACGGCTCAGGTCAGGTCACCAGGAAAGGTCTGGCCAGAGAGCACCACCAGGAGCCAGAAACAGCCTGGCTTGGGTAGAGACAAGTGGGAACTTACGGAGTTGATGCAGCCCAGCTCCTTATTCAAGAGCCAGGGCAACGAGAGTTTCCCTTCCCCTCTGTAGCACGACTGGATACGCTCCTTGATCTTATCCTTGATCTTCTTCAACGTGAAGAGGCAGAGCACAGACTCCTTGGGAGGCTTAACCCTGTTTTTCTGGCCCTGGGAGAAGATGGTGAAGAGGATATCCTCCTGCTCCGAGATGCCCAGGTACTTGGCCAAAGCCTTGCCAGGCTTGGTCAGGTAGGCGTCCTGGATCAGGCGGTACTCAATGCCGTCCTGCACGCAGCCAATGGGGAACTCCACATAGGAGTAGAACTTGGGGTCATCCACGCAGAGGCGGACAATCTTGGAGGTGAAAAACTGCTCCCCCGTGGAGTCTGGCGAGGTGAGCTGGGTGTCCAGCTGCAGGGTCAGGTAGTAAACAAACTGCTCGCTGCTGAAGCTGTAGATGTAGTAGATGTCGAAGGTGGGGAACTTGGAGAGCGTATCCGAGGGGATCTTGAGCTGGGAGGACACAAACTCGTCCTGGTAGACAAAGCCAAACATCTCCGCGTTCTCCTCATTGGCCATCAGCTTGCGGCTGGAGAGGGTGGGGAAGTACTCCGACTTCCCGTCAATGGGCGTCCCAATGAAGAGCTTGTTCTGCCCGTTCAGCACCTCGATGATGACCCCAGACATGGTGCCCGACTCGTTGACGCTGGAGAGGTAGTGCTCCTTGCGGTGGTGGGGCTCACCCAACTTGAAGAGGTCATCCAGCCGCAGGAACTGGCAAATACCCTGGGAGGCACTGCCACAGGCGATCAGCCGGTTCCCCGAGTAGTCCACCAGCAGCAGTTTGTTCACGTTGTTGGTGGTGACCAGCCCGTGCGGGCAGGACTGAACGCTGGGCGGAGGGTAACACTTCTCATTGTCCTCCACGGGCCCCGTCACGTGGGTCCGCAGGAGCGTGAGGTTATTGGAGAGCTTGTAGATCCGATTGACAGCCCCCACGTAGACCTCCCCGGTTTTGTTGTGGACCACCAAGTGCGTCAAGCTCCAGTCTGTAACCGGGAAAGTCCTAAAGGGAGACTTGGGGCTGCCTTCCGCCAGCGGTAGCCAGGTGCTCCCCAAGAGCAGCAAAGTCCAAACATTGATGGACAAGCGGTGCTTGAGCCAAAGAAGCCACATTGCAGCAGCCTCACATCCAGCCAAGGCCATGCCCAAACCCAGCCACAAAATAAATAGAAACAAATCCAAACTAAAGGGGTGAGGGAGGGAGGAGGAGCTAGCGGGACACAGTCTCCTCTGCTTCCACTGCACTCGGCATTCAGGGCATCGTGGGCACAGCCAGTTCGGTCAGCCCTAGAGGGAGAAAGACAAGAAGAGCGGGGTTAGGAGGCTTTCCTGCACGGTGTCAAGCCCGTTCCACCCCACCCAGCAGAGACTCTGCTGCTTCACATTTTTCTAGCAGGCAGCCTAATAAAACGTCCCCCACCACCTCCTGCCCCGCAGGAAGACGCATCCCCGGTGCAGGGACCAAGGCAGCTTGTAAGATGCTAAGGACAACCCCGTCTGGTCGCACACCGCTGTGCACAGCATGTCCCAACCAAGGAGCTGCCATGCATCTCACCATCCCAGCCTCAACCACCAGCCCCACCGCCCAGCAGCCCCCTCCGAGGGGCACCACCCTGCCCTCGCCCCCACCCAAGCCCCCTCGGGAAGAGCAGCAGCCACTTGAGCGTGCCTGCAGCCGCCGGCTGGACCAGACCGGCACGTCCCCCAGGCAGCAGCCTGGCGATGCGCTCTGGCACACCTACTGCATACAAACGCCTTGGTGGGGCATAGCTGGCCCTGACCTGCTTTTAAGACCACTACCAGCACCAAAGTGCTAGCCCGGGATGGCTGCTAACGAGCCTCGAGAGGAGCCCCCTGGCCTGCTGCCCCGGCCCCACTCCACCGCGGCACTGGGAGCGGATGCAAAAACCCAGTTTGCAGCGAGCACAGCCCAAGGCCCTACACAGAGGAGAATCTCGAAAGCACCTTTTAAAGGAGCTGGGAGAACCAAGAGCCCTGGCACGCTGTCTGCCTGTCAAACCCCCTGGGCCATGGGCCGGAGTTGGGGGGGTGAGCAAGCGGGCACAGCAAGGAGAAGCACGTCCTTCTGGCATTTATATGCATTAAGAAACGCAGGGCCAGCCATCAGGCAGTGGCTTGAGAGGCTCCGGAGGGATGAGGGGGCACGCGCAGGGAGCATGGAGAGCTCTGCACCCTGCTGTGCCACAGCTGGGGCTCACCAACATGGAGCAGCGAAGCAGCAGGGAGCCAGCCAAAAACCCCACACCAGCGTGACCTTTGCATCCCCAACAGCGGGGAGGAGATGGCCGCAGGTAGCCGACTCAGACAGCTCTGTCCTCCATGTCTGCTCAGCAGCCCCTCGGTTACACCCCCTCTCTGTCTTCTCAAGCACCCCTGGGCTAACGTGGGGTTGTGCAAACCCCACCACCACCACACGGCCCATCCCACCCACACCATCACGGCCCGTCCACCCATCGCTCCCAAGGTCCGCAGCCGGGACAGGAGCTCAGCCCTCAGTTCCCCGCCCCAGCTGCCGCAGATAACCCGCTCGGAAAGCGAGCGGAGCCTCCCTCTCCTTATCGCCCATCTCTGACTCAGCCCAGGATAACCCGCGGCAGGATCCCCACCAGGGAGTGGCGCGGGCAGGAAATATGGCCCGCGGTGACTGCACGGCCCTGCCGGCATCCCAGGCCGGGCAGGGCGTCATCAGAGAGCAGGCGGCTGCGCACGCCGTAACGGCAGGGCTGCGTGGGGCCGAATGGCTACCCCAGAGCCCGGCAGCCTGCTCTTAGCAGGGCTGTGGGACCCGCCAGCCAGGCCCCACACGAACCTTGGGGGGCTGCATCGTCACCGGGACAGCAGCTGGGCCATATGGGTACCCCAACATCCCACTTAGCATCCTTCAGTTCTGCTACCCCCTTCCCAAACCACGGAGCCAGCCAGGGAGAGGTCTGAGGGAAGGGAGAGACATTTTTTCCCTTCTTCTGCTCCCGACAAACACGAAACCCCCCTCTTCCTTCCCGGGGCAGGCCCAGCCCCGGCCATCCCTGCAGCCCTGCCAGCCCCGCTGGGCCCCCGGCGCTTTGGGCAAAGCATCCGCACCACTTCCAAACCCTCTCCGCAGATCTGCCGTGTCCATCAGCTCTCCCCTGCCCGCACGCTCGCCACCCTGCTCCCTTCCGCCCCCCAACACCCACCTCCAAGGCAATGGCCTCGAGGGAGGTTTAGGCAACGGTGCATGAGCGACACTGAGACCAAAGCCAGGTGCCACAAAGCCCTGTGGGTGTGGAGACAACCAAAGCATGAAGCCACCAGCCCTGGAAATCATCCCCGTGGTCCTAATCCCCCATTCCTACCGCCTTTTCCAACACTGGGAGCCTCCTAGCAAAGAGCACGCGGCCACTCCCCGCGCGAGCGCGCTCCCCGGGGACAGCCACGCTGCCCGGCGTCTTCATTTTTACAAGCCTGTCAGTAAGAGCACAACCACAAGCACCCCAGATCGGAGCTTATTAGCCCCAAACCACACCGAGGCGTGGGACCAAGCCGCGCTGTCGGCACAAACCCGCCGGTTAGCTCAGAAAGCCGCCGGCCCGTCAGCGGCAGGCAGCGAGATTTCCTGCCGGGTTGCCGGAGGGAGGTTCCTCCCCCCCAAGAAACCGGCACGGCTCTTAGCAAGCCGCTGCAAACCACTGGGCTGAGCCCCCCCAGGAACAGTACGGCCGGCTCCCTCGCAAGGAGATCACCACCGACACGAAACTCGGGGGCCAGCAACGCTGGAAGGAGCAGGGAAGGCGGTGGAGGTGAAAGTGGGAGCTCGGTGAAGCGCGGGGACGCCAGCCAGAGCATCGCCCTGCTGGGATGGGTGAGGGGGACAGGGAAACCACTTTCTGAGTGCATTTCTATGATTCATCGCTTCTATTTCAGGGAGCGGGAGAGCTGGAGGTCCGGCTGCTGCCACAAAGCAGGGCTAGAAAGCCTGACAGGAGATTCCCAAATTAACATAGGGAACTGCTACTCAGGAGCTGGAATGAGAGCAAAGTGAGGCAGAGCTGGGGCGAGCAGAGAGACGACACTCTGCAGAGCTCCTCCGAGATTTCTGCTCCTAAATATACATTAGCAGCACCATCTCGTCCTAGTGCCCTGGCATCAGCAGGGCTTTTGTCCAAAACTGCTTAAAACCATCGCAGTGGTTATTAAAAAAACCAGCAGGATAGGTTAGCTTGTCTTCTTTCTTCAGGATTAAATGATCTGGGTACCTGAGACTTGGATTGAATTAAAGTGGGGTCCAACCCCCCAGCGGTGGGAGCAGCAGGGAGCCCTGCACCGGAGCACAGGCGCCTGCACAGCCCCAGCTCCCTGCCCGTGGGAGCAGCAAGGGAGGAGCAGCGCCGGGGCCAAAGGGCATTTCCCTCCCATCAGCTGCTTCCAACCCCCACAGAGAGGTCACGGTACGGCTAACGGCAGGGCAGCTCCTCCATCGGGACACACTTTAAACCACGCAGCACCCAAACCCCATGGGGAGGACCCAGCCCAGGACCACCACGTGAGTGCTGCCAGGAAGCGAGACCCACACCGCGCACACCGCCACCACGGTCCCAAAGCATGGAAAACCCCAGGCAGACACCCTGGAGCCGAGCCCAGCCCTGCAATAAAATAACGCACCCCAGCCTGGAAGCACGTGTGCCAACCGGGAGAGCAGGAACACACCCCGGGCGGCAAGTGATGCAGCGCAGAGCATCCCGGAGAGCATCCCCGCGCAGGGCTGGCTCACCCCGCAGCGGAGCCATGCCGCCGGTGAGACAGCACCACAGGCTTGTGTTTGTTTCCCATGCACACACACACACATATATATACAAACACACACACAAAAACATATAGCAGGAAACGTGCCGTCAGAAACAAAGGCGGTGAAGCAATTGTGCAAGCACCAAATCCGCCCCAGCCCCTTTCATCCCACGCCAGAAAGGACATTTGCTCAGGGTTTCACCTCGAAAGTGGCCACACTGAGATGGTCGCAGCTGCTGCGTGACCTGGATGGTGCTGCCTGCCTTGCCACGGCCAACGCTCACGCACCCCGACTTCAAAAGAGCCTTTCATCAAAAAGCCATCAGCTTGCCCCGCAAATGCCTGTGTCCCACTTGCTTGCTGCTAAAGAGGTGGCAAGGGGCCGCAGCATTCATCCCCCGTCCTGCAGCACGGCCAGAAACCTGGGTTTGAGATGCAAGGTCACGTTTTGGGAAAATAATCACCACTTTTGATAGCACAAAGCAGAAGTACTGGGATGGAAAAACTAACCTTAAAAGGCAAAGACTGGACAGAGCATTAAGGACCAGCTCTCCACTCGTCCGGGCAGCGAGTCCAGAGCCCTGACGGATGCCGAGTCAGCACAGACGGCTAGGCTACAAAGCAGCCCTCGCGAACACAGCCGAAGCTGGGGTTTAAAACATGTCGACGAGCACAGAAGTGCACATCTGGCACCCACAGACCCGCTTGCCGTCCCCGCTCCTCCATCACCAAGACCCCCGCGGGCTCACATCGCCACTGGCACTCCCCGCCACCACGCGCGCCCCAGGAGGAGCCCACAGGGGTCCCAGGTGGGTCTGCATCCCCAGGGCTAGGGAAAGCACCGTTTGTCTTGGACAGAAGCTGCTCTCGAGCAGTGGGACGAGGCTGCAAACTGCCCCAAGAGCTTTACGGCCTTGCACTTTGCAAGGGAGGCTGGAAGAGTGAAGCAATGGGATTGAAAACCCCATATAATCGACCCCCGAAAGGGGAAATGGTATTTAATGGATCTTTACCTGCAATCTCTCCAAGTCACTTGCTGCTCTCAGCAATAGGAAACAGTCCGAGAAGGAACCGGCTCCATTTTCAAACACAGGAGCTGCTAGGCTGCCAGTAATTAGCAAAGGGGAGAGAGGGGAGATTATCGGGGGAGAGAAAAGGCCACAGGAGAGTCAGCCTCACCATACAGCTGGTGTATTTTTAGGTTCATCTGCCAGGGAAAAGCCTTGCGACGATGAGGAAAGGCTGATGGTGGTACCGAGTTAGAGCTGCACTACATATGCAATCGTCTGCAACAGGGCTAAACTTTAACTCCTTCCTTCACTGCACACAGTCATTAAAAACTATTTGGCTGGGGTCTCTCCCTAGCAAGCGAGTTAAATCATTACAAATCTTATCCCTGGCTCAAACCACACCCTGATGAAATCAATGGCAAGCTCTGAAGCTGCCCCTCTCCAATCTCCATTGCTATCAGCTGCATCAGGAATATCTTTAGCATCTTCAGTTTCCTCCCAGGCTCCTATCATACCCCTGGGCAGGGGCCAAGGACCCCGTCCTGCCCTGTCACCGCAGTGCGCGTGGGCACGGCAGCTTCTACTCCTGCCCTGCAAGGATCTTCTGGGCAAGGAATTCAACCTCTTCTGTCCTGAGAAACATGCCAAGGAGAAGCAGCCATCTACTGCCCAAGGGCTTCAAGAAGAAGCTTGACCCTCAGCAAAAAGGGGCATAAAAGAACAAGTAGCAAGGAAATTAAATAGCATTTCTCAAGCGCGCAATTCCCCTTCCCCAGTCCTCCGTGAGAAGTCACGTCATGCCAAGGAGAACAGCTCTGGAGCCACCACGTGCTCTCACCATCAAGAGACTGCACGCTGCCCTGCAGAGAGCCGTTCCCAAACAGGCCCACGAGCGTTTCCGAGATGCAAACGCAGGCTTACCCCAACCATAACATCCCAAGGCAGAGAGGCAGGCAAGGACAGTCTCAGCGGCTCCTGCCAGGACTGCTTGTCCCTGCTATGGAAACCAGGCATGGACTGGGACCTTACACATGTCCATTCAGCTATGCTAGAAGTGCAAGCTGATGGCTGTCCTTTGCATTATTCTCAAAACTCATCTGGGTATCGAAGTCCCTGTATAAGGGACGGTATAAGGACTGCCAAGAGGCTTTCTATACGCAGTCCACGAGCTGGATGTGTACGTCCCAGGAGGAGAGTGCACCCTGTCCTTCCCTTGAGCTCCTGCAGCCAAGGGTGCAATATAAAGACCTGGACCGACCGATGCCTCGGATGGAGACCAACGCACAGCCCACGGCACAGGACACAGCCTGCTGCCTCCCATCCCGCTTCAGGAAACGTGTCCATCAACACACATGGAGCAAAACACCTCACCCCAACTCCTCTGCGCCTCTCGTCATGCTGCAGACTGTGACCCAAGGCACCAGGACCCCAGCTAGGGGGGCTGTGGCCTTCTACTATCAACACCCAGGCCAGCTCAAGGCTTCACACTTCAGACTGACAAGAATTTTGCCACCTCGATCAGGACCACTTAATAACATTTCGTCCCCAGCTTCAGAGCAAAGAAGTTCAGACCAAATCCCCTGAAGGCCACCTTCCACCTTGGCTTTGGCCCACGTGCTCCACACCCTGGTTCACACCCCATCAGTCCATTGCCCCATGCAAATGTCCCGAAAACCAGCCCTGCTGGCAGAGGTCACCTCCGTCCAGCTGGACCTGCAGAGAGCCAGAAGGTCACCCACAAGCCAGGTCTCCCAACAGCCAGCAGAGAAGTCCAGTAAGAGGTCCTCTGGCCACGGCCATCCTTCCCTTGTCTGATCTCGCTCCCTGTGGCATAACACATCGCTCCTCGCTCCCGAACGTGCTGCTCCACGTCCTTCACCGAGTCAGGGCAGCCACGGACACAATCCAATGACCCAACCCTCCCCAGATCAATGCACCTCTTCCAGCCCGGCTCTTCGGGGAGGGCTTTCCCCTCTCCGACGCGCACACACACCTCCGCACCTCCTAACCACCTCCACAAGGCCAGCGGAAGAGCTGCGCTTCCCCCAAATCTCAAAGCAAATCCAGGGAGCTCCCACATTGCAAAGACACACTGGCACAGGAGGATTCCCGGGTGCTGGACCCCCTCTGCTCCCAGCAAAGGGAGGTCGCTCCGGAGCTGGCTTAATCCTGGCTGAGCTGAAATTCCCGTGCTTCCGCCCGGCCCCATGCTGACACCAGCACTCGTGCTGCCACATGGTGAGCTGAGCACGACCACCACCAGAGTTAGGTCCAATTAAAACAGACCACAAAACTTCTCCAAATGAGGTTTCACCAGCTGAAGCCCAAGCCATGCTTGCCTTTCCTTCCCCCCAGGTGTTCCATCCTCCCCTCTTTCCCGTCCCAGCCGTGCTGCCCCGAGCACCGCTGCTGGAATCGGCTCAGGTCCCAGCTCTCCTTCCCCTGCAGAGGTCCCAGCTCAGCACGGTCCCATGTTTTATTTGCCCAAGGTGGAGCAGACCCAGAACCAGCGAGTCAGCCCGAGAGCTAGCAGAGCCTCGCTTGGCAGCGGGACGGGCAGAGAGGGGAAGGGGAAGAGCCCGAAAGCCTCCCCACAGCACCATCACCACAGGGGAAACTGCTCCGAGAGACTAGCGGGGGCTTCACTGCAGCAGGACGGGCACAGGGCATCCGATAAAAACAGGGAGGCACCGCCTGCACCGTGGCAGGGGCTGTGCCTGCACTCTGCCCTCCTGCTGGCAGTGCCGCCCTGACCAGCGGCGTCGGCACGGCCCCCCGCTCCGGCACGCCTCCACCCTGGCTGCCCATGGCCAGGGGGTCTTACCCAGCCGAGCCGGGCAGAGCAAATGGCAAAGCATGGGTGCAGCACTGCCCGAGAGGGGCTGGCTGGGACAGAGAGCAGAGCGGTGCTGCTTTTCTCCCTGCAGATCCTGGTTGCAACTCCAACCCACGCCGGACACGGCATGCTGCTGTGGCCTGACGCTGTGCACGAGGGGCCAAGACCCTGACGGGCGTTACCGTAATGGATCCACAAAACCGAGAGGACGCGGCTGCCTGCCTGTGCTGGGAGGGCTGTCCAAGCGCCCCTGCCAAAAATCCACTTCTGCTAATGAAGGTGGCTGGATGGCAGCTCCAGCGGGTGCCGTCACCCCTCTGAGGGCCAGGGAGCCGTGCAAGGCACACCCGGTGAGCCAAAAGACATCCTGCTCGGAGTCCCGGTGCAAGCTGACGCGTGCCCCTGGCACCCGTGCATCCCTCCCTCCCGCCTCTCACCCACGCAGGCACGAGGCCGTGCAGAGCAGGACCGCTCCCGCGTGTGCCAGCAGGCCCGCGGGCACTGCCACCGTGCCGATAATAAGGAAAAATAGCGGGTGTCTGTGGAAGCCCGGGCTGCCGGCGGCGTCACGGGCTCAGCGGCGGCTCTCCTTCGGAAGCGACGCTGCCTTCCTGCCTTCCTCCTCCCCCATTTCTTCCCGATGACATCAGCCTGAAAAACAGGTTCTTGACTTCAGAAGGGCTCATCAGGCCAATTCTGGTCCCGCCGGAGAGGGGAGAGCCCCCCGTGACTCCGGGAAGGATGCAGCCATCCAGGAGCCGGACCCCGAGATAAGCAGCGGCAGGCAGGCGGCAGGCAGGGACCCTGCCGGCACGCCAGCACTTCTAGGAATAAAAAACACCGAGGAGGAGATGGGGGTGGAGGGAGCGCGACACTGCGGCACTGGGGAACAGATTTTAAATGTTTTACAGAGGCCTCAGCAGCTGTAAGCTTGAGCTTGGGCTCACGCCCCGGCTCTGCCACTGCTCAGGTACGGGGCAGCCCGACCCACCCAGCACAAAAGCCAAAACCCAGGGCCGGCCCCTGGCCCCCTCCAGCTCCCGGAGACCGACAGCAAGTCCTCAGGCTGGCCAAAACGACAAGACAGGACTTAACACTGCCCAGCAAAGCCTTCCGAGGGCCACAGGGCTGGACTTGGACCAGCGGGGAACATGATTCTGCGAAACGTCCTGCCCACCAGCCAAGCTCGAAGATTATTTTTAAACTCCTCCTAAAATATTTTTGGGTTTTCCTCTTCCCCTGTTGAAACTAACAGTCTGCACAGGAAAAGCGAAGCAGCCGCCCGTACACAGAGCACGGCTGCACGCACAATGCAAACAACTTATTGCCATTATAATTACCTGCGATGTTATCGGTGGCTCTGACGGGGTCGGCATTCGCAGAAGGAAATGTTTTCACATCGTGTCATTCAAAACGTGAGACCATCCTTCCTCCCACCCTGCCCGAGGGGTCAGCCACCAGCAGCACCCACTCGCGCCAACACGACATTAATTGGGGGGGGGGCGGGGGCAACAGCCCCTGGACACGGGGCTACATCACAGGGGAAATTTCTTCCCCCAACACAAGCACCAACAGGAATTTGCCTCTCCTCTCACCAGGGATTTCCTTCTGCAAGAGCCTGAATATTTTGACACACAAGCAGTTGCTTAACTAAGCACGTAAAGCAAAGGGACTTGCAGGGCTCCTACAATGACGCTGAGATTTGCCTGGATGGGGGTAGCGCCGGTTGTGTCCCAGACACAACCAGCGCTACCCCGGAGGGGCTTGGAGCATCCCAGGTAATGGTGGGAAACCAGCCCTGCTCCTAACCCTTCACGCACCAGACCGCAGCTCTGCTCTACCAAACTCCCAAGAAAACGCAAATCGCTCAACATTTATCAGTTCAAAACACCCGTGCAATTAGCAAGATTTTTTTCTTCTCCCTCCAGTATAATTATATACATTTTAATGCAATTACCACCCCTGTATTTTGTACATTAAACAGTAGGCAACCGAAGGAAGAGAGAGGCTTTATTTTCCTTGGCTTCGCCTTTCTGAAAATAATAGTATGTTGCAAAACAGCTCCGGCAGAAGGGCTTATCTTCACCGGAGAAAGAGGGGGAACAGATGGAAAATGGGAAGAGGGAAGGAGGGATCTCCCAAAGGGAAAGCAGGGATTGCGGTGCCCCTCCACGCTGCCCTCACCCTCCACTCCCTACACGTACCCACACCTGGAAACTGTCCTCGATTCCAGGGGCAGGACTCGGAAACAGCCTCAGCCTCTGTCCTCCACCGCTGACGGAAAGGAAAACCAAATCAAGCAAATGGTCGTTGGTTACTCAACCCCAAAGCCGGGGTCATTAGCCGGATTAAAGTTCCTGAGCTCCGGCCGGCAGCACGGATAGCAAAGTGCAGCTAAACTGCCCAAATTGGATTACTACCGCTGCTGGGTCTCCGTGCCAAGTTGGCTAGTGGCTTGCAGGATGCTTGAGACAGGGAGGCGGGCGCCGAGCCCTGGGACTGATCCGCAGGCTGCTGGGGAAGAGGAGGAGAGATGGGGAGGGGATGGTCCCCACACAGCGGGTCCCCCAGAGCCCTGCAGCCCATCCCCGGCACCCTTGTCGTGCTCTCACCCCGGGCACTTTCTCCAGCAAAAGCCCTCGCAAGCTCAGCTCAAGGAGCAAAGAAGGTATCGTGCCGTGGCTCACACCGGGCCCCGGATCGACGCCAGCGATAACAAATCTCCTCCACGGTTCAGGCGGCTCACACGGGTCTTGGCCCCCGGGCACAGACCAGCACGCAGCAGCCCACAGGGCAGGGGTGGACTCAGCCCCTGTCACGCCAAGGCACCCTGCACCCTAGGGACAGGAGGACCCAAAATAGTCCACCTTGTGCCACGCAAAGAGACTTCAAAGGAGAAAGGAGCAAAGGTGTTTGTGGAGCACGAGGCCAACGGTGTGAACACGAAGTTTTTCTCCAGACACAAACATCTTGGCACACCGGCAACAAGGAGGTTTGCCAAGGCTTGGCTACAGGGAAAATAAACTTTTAAATGTTTTTAATTCAGAGTTTTAAGTGGTGGCTTCCACCTGGAACAAAGGCTGGAGGCAGCCGAGGACACGGGATGCTCAGAGAAGCAATGCAAACAAGGACACTGCCCCGTGCCCGGCCGTGCTCCAACAAGCTGGTGGGAAGACGTGCGTTTTGGCTACATGACACGCCGAGCACAGGGGAGACGAGCTGTGTCTGTCCGTGCCTGGCACAGAAACCATCAAAATTTACTTATTAGCTGGAGCTTTTCTCCTCCATGACGCACAAGACATTTGCTCAAACTTGGCTTCCAAGCATTGACCGCGTTGAGGTATCTACTGGCTTCCATGCTGCATCCATGGCCAGGACTGAGGAGCATGGCCAAGGCTGCAGGTCAGAGACTTTGTCAGAGCACACGTGTTCTCACCACATACCACCTATCTGCAGTGGGGTGTCCCCCATAGCGCTGCCCAGAACCTGTCGTGGGCTACAGCCAGAGAAGGAGGTGGTTGTCTCCAGCCTGAAGCCAAACCAGCCACCCCAGCGCTGGACGGTGACAAACACTTGCTCCTCCCCATTCCGCATGGAGCCACAGTGCTCAGTGGGAAAACGCGCCCCAGCCCAAACCCAGGAGAGGTAAGGGATCATGGCCCACGCTGAACCAAGCCCCCCACCACTCGTGATTCCCAGCCCTTGTCCCCAGGACCTTCCTCCACATGCGTGGCACACCACCGAGCAGCTCACCAGCCAAACACTGGCCAGGAGCCCTCTACCCTCTGGTTTCTTCCATACAGCACAAATGCTGTATGACACAACTTAAAGGAGGCATCAACAGATCACAGAGAGCAGCAACCCAAGGTCTCCACGCAGGAGAGACCACCCCAAGGTGGCAGCCCACCAGCCCAGGTCAATGCAAAATCTGAGCTTGCAGGCAGCAAGGATGGCACACAGGCATCAGGGTGACCCATGCCCACCTTCCCATTGCCACACAGAGGGACGGCAGCACCTGCCCTGCCTCTTCCAAGGTCCACCTTCCTTCTGTTGTGCCGGGGGTGACGAAAAACATGACTGACCCCTCACTGCAGACCGCAGCACTGAAACACCCTACACGGAGAGGCGGTCACAACAAAGCCCCGCGGGACTCAGCAGAAGCCCGATGCTGTGGGCAGGCTTCCCGCGGTTTGCAGGGAGCCGGCAGCACCAGCACCGGGCTCCCCTGCTCGGAAATTCCCAGCTCGGGGCCAAGTCCGGCTCTCGCCGGTGGTTAGCGCGACAGCCAGGAGCAAGGCAGGCAGCAACAAAGGCCCTGACCCGCGCTCAGCCCAGAGAACAAACACGAACAAGTTTCCCTCATTAAGTCTGATCCCAGGGCCGGATCCTTCCCTTTGTTCAACGGGTGTCAAACGCAGCGAACCCACCGAAATAAATTGCCTGGCCTGACATTTACACCCGGGGAGCAGGGCAGGGGCCGGCCGCGGCTGCTGCCGGGATGGAGGAGGGGAGGCAGCCCTGCCAGCAAGCAGCAGCGCCGCTTTTATTACCCTCTTCCATTTCGGCTGCGCAAAGCTCCAGCGAAACAACGCTCGCCCGGAGCCGCTGGCGTGGCCCTCGGCCCCGTCTCCGCCGGCGTTCGGAGTTTGTTTATCTCTCGCAGGGCCCTCCGCCGCACAGGGGAAAAGAGCTTTGTGTTACACAGAGGCGCAAGGGCTCTTCTCCACGGCTCCGTGCACAGCCCGAGCGTGCACGAAGGTGGATGCCTCCGCTGCGTTCCAAATCCGATGCATCTATTAAAAAAAAAATAAGCCAAGAGGGGAAAACTCTCGCCAGTGCCGCTATCGCCATGCTAACAAAAACAACGCCACCGAAACTTTAATCTTCAGGATACCAGCTGCAGAAAGCCCAGCCACCCAACGGAGCAGGAGCCAGCCAGCCCTCGGCGCTGCCTCCCCGCAGCCCCTCGGGAAGCAGCGCATCCAGGCTCACCGCTCTCGGAGGAGCGGCACCGGCAGCCAAAGCCGCAGGCGGATGGGGAGCACCAGATCGCATGCACGATCGGGTATTTTGAATCCAAACTTCCTTACCAGCCTTCCTTACAGCCCCGTGCCGCCGTGCTGCTGCCAGCACCAGCATCCACCAGTACCGGCAGACCACGCCGCGGCAAGCAGTCAGAAGCAAAAACCTTTCCCCCTCGCAGCCGCTTAAGAAATTATCCGTGCATCCTCCCGGAGGCTTCTGCCCCGCTGCTCTTCCTTGGCTTCTCCACCTTTCCATCCCGTTCGGTCATCAGTGTCTTGAGAGAGAGACATCGAGTCACTCATTTTACCCACTGAGTATATACAAAAGACCCTGAGATTGTTCAGGAAGCAATTAGCCGCTGTTCAGAGGAAAATGGTGTTTTCAAATGGATAACCTTTGATGTAGTCAATAGCCTCGGCTCCTCTTTTTTTTTTTTTCTTTCTTTTTTTTTTTTCTTGCAGCCGCACACAAAAGAAAAAAAAAAAAAGAAATCCAGCAAAAGGCTGGTAATTCCCCCCGACACAGCCCTCGCTCAGCAAAAAGGGATTTTCTTGCAAGCCAGAGGAAAAGCAGCTTCGGAAAGGCAGCTCATCTGCCCAACTTTTCTCCCCTCCGTGTCCCAGAGCACACGAGAAGGATCATGAATATTCATCCCCCCCGTTAGCAGGTTCTGCTTTTGTTTTGTCCTCCCCAAAGCAGGAGGAAGGGGGGAGCTAACAAGTGAGGTTAATGCCTGTCTTTTCTCTCCCATCCATCTCCTCTTTAACCACTGACCTTCATGTTAAGTCCTGTTTACACACCAGCCCCCCTCCCCTGGCTCCCCCCACCCCGGCGCTCGGCCAGGGGCAGAAGGAAGAATTTCCCCGCAAGGAGGACAAGGGAGAAGAAGGGATTTCAGGATTTATTTCAGCACGCCACAGAGATTTTGCAAATCCCTCCCCGCTCACACGCCAGAGCTGCCGTGTGTGTTTGGAGGGCAGACATGGGAAAGGCAGAGGGGTAAGGGACACCAAACGCGCAGCCAGCCGGCTTTATTTGCCACCTTCCACGTTAATATGGGAGGCGACAGGCGCAGCCCCGCACGCAGGTATCGCAGCCTCCCACGCCTCGGTCGGAGAGGTGCCCAGGCGCTGCGCTGCAAAACTACAACACGATCACAATAGTAACGATTATAACGAGGGCGACGGCAGCCATCCCACAGGGCGCCCTGCCTCGCTGGGCAAACCCGACCCGGTCTGCCGGCATCCCCGCGGCATCCCTCCGCCCGCTGCTGGGGAAAGGGAAGCGCGGGGGGAGCGGCGGCTCTGCGGGTTTCGGGGCGAGCCCAGCCCGGACACCGTGCACCGCGCCCCGGCGGGATGCGGGGATGCAAGAGCGGGGATGCGGGGACGTGAAGCAGCGGGGATGCGGGGACGGCAGCGAGGATGTGAGCGTGGATGTGGGACAGCACGATGCGGGGATGGCAGCGAGGATGCGGGGCAGCGTGGACGCAGGGATGACAGCGAGGATGTGAGCAAGGATACGGGGACGGCAGCGCGGATGCAGGGCAGGGCGGACGCGGGGGTCCGAGGCGGCGAGCCCGGGAAAGGCTGCGCCCCGCTCACGTCTCCAGCGGTGCCGGACTCGGGTGGGCAGCGGGGCGGTGGGCTCCCCGCGGTGCGGCACTGGGGAAGCAAACCCCGCCGAGACCCGGGGCGGGCGGGCTGCAGAGGGAGGGAGGCGGCCAGCCCCGACGCTGCGCCGGGCAGGGAGGCACCCCCGGCACCCCCGCGGGACCGCCAGCCCCGGCCCCAGCAGCTCCGAGGAGGGAGGCGGCCCCCGCCCGGTCCAGCCCGCACCTGCCCGGTCCTCGGCACCCCACTGCGAGAACCACGCGGGGCGTGGGGTGGATAAAGAAAAAGGCTCGGTCTCCTGCGGGTTTTTGTTCCCCCGCGGGAGGCGGCTCCCGCGGCCGCGCTCCCGGAGCCGCGGGGCGCAATGCGGGCTGGCCCCGGGCGGCAGCAGCGCGGCGCCGGCCCGGCCCGGCCCAGCCCAGCCCGGCCGCCGCGGCCCCTCCGCGCCCCCCGACGGGCCGCCGCTGCCCTGCCCGGGCCAGCCCCGCTTCGCCGCCGCATATTTTTGAGGCAATAAAGAGAAATCCGTGCATTTTTAACAAATCAACCAATCGCGCACATAAAGGCACGCGCCGCGCCCGTGGAGGAAAGTTGCAACCGGGTTACTCACGGCTCCGGTCCCCGCTCGCCTCCGCCGTGCCAGCCATAATTGCATTCCACACCGAGCCGCCCGCCGGGCCCCCGCCGCCACCGCCTCCTCCTCCTCCTCCGCCGCCTCCTCCACCGCCGCCGCCGCCTCCTCCGCGCCCGCCTCCCCCCGCCGCCGCCGCCGCCCGGGGCTCCGCGCCCGCCTCGCTCGCGCCGCCGCCGCCGCCGCTGCCCCGCATGAATGGGACGGCGGCGCGGGGCCCCGACGGAACGCCGCCCGCCGCGCGCCCCCGCCGCCGCGCGCACGCGCACGCCCGCACCGGCGGCGCGAGGGAGGGGAGGCGGCGGCGCCCGCCGCCTCCAGGGGGCGCCCAAGGGGGGCGGGGAGAGAGAAGGCGGGGAGAGGTGGGCGGAGCCGCCCCGCCCTCCGCCTGCCCTTAAAACGGCGATGCCGCGAGGGGATGAGGTCTAAAAGCGGCCGTGTCACGGTGGGGACCGCGCACTCCACGCAAGACGACCGGGCTGTGGGGCCGCCGTGGGGCCGGGACCCACCTGAGGGCGGAGTAGCGCGGAGGGTCCTTCTCGGCCTCTCCTCTGCAGCCCACGGTAGCACTTCATTCCATACGGATGTCCATTCAGCATCTTTCCACTGGCACCGCATCCACTCCACCTAAAAATAAAATTACAAAGGGGAAAAAACAATAAAAACCATAAAAAGAGATTAAGTGGGGGGCTGAGGTGATAATTTGTCTTTTTTTAAGCACACTCGGTGCCAGTCACTTTTGTCACCTACATTCCCCCACCCTTACGCTCCCTCCCTTGCTGTTCCCGCGGCTTCCCCTCCCGCAGCAGGGGTGCCCCCCTGCCCCCAGCACAGCACCCCCATGCAGGGGGGTCCTGCGTGGTTGTGTAGGCCCTGCAGAAGTGTTCCATCATCTCTCAGTTGGGAACGGACCTTTGTAAATACTACAGAAATAGTAAATACTTTGTAAATACAACAGAAATAACTATAGTGTTTATAATCAGGATCTCCACTGATTAAATGAGCGACCTTTGGGATGGACATGGCAGGGAGCTGCTCTATCCGGACCTGCCCACCAGGAGATGGAGCTGCAGACAGTTATGGTTTACCAGGACCCACCGTGTGCTGCAGTACGGGGGCCATGAGGGCCACCTCTCCATCAGTGCAAGGTGACTTGTTCACCCAGGTTTTCACGGGTGCCACCAGCCAGATCTTCATCCCCACCAACTCTCAGCACCAGGACACACTTTGCCCTTTACATGGGGACGCGCTCTTGCAGCTCGGGAGTTGCCCCCATCCGTGAGGGAAGGTGTGTGCTCACCTTGTGCGGGCACACGTGCGTAGATCTCCTCCGCTGGCATCCCGGCAGGCGCGCGTGCCTCCGCGTGGGCCAAGCTACGAGCACGTCCACAGCTCCTTGCCCCGGCTGACGGGAGGAACTGACTCCCAAACCCGTGGAGACCGGGAAGCTTCCTTCGGCAAGAGTAGCGCAGGGGCCCCAGTGGGTCCTCTGGGAGAGGACAGGGAAGGAGCGCAGCGGGCTCCTGGTGAACCTCAAGCACCAGAACGGGGGAGGAAAGGGGCCCTCAGAGGCTCCAGCAAGGGTAGGAAGGAGGATGGAGTGGAAAATAGGTGATTAGGCTGGGTACAGCAGCAGAGGTGCTCTTTCCTTCCTCAGCACCCTCAGCACCTCGGTGCTCACACCTGCTCAAAGCCCACCCGAGAGCAAAGGTGACGTCCCTGCCACTCAAACAGGTCCCTTCCGACACAAACAGGGTTTTCTCCGCATTATCCCCCCGCCCTGCCCTCCCCAGCATCCATCTCCAGGAGCCGGGAGGAGCTGAGAACTTCCCCCAGGACGCGGCGTCGGTGCCTGCCATTCTCCCACCTCTTGTTTGTGCACAGACACACATGGGGCCCAGGCTTAAAAGCTTTCGAGACGGAGGAGAAGAGAAGAAATCAGCAAGCTCTGCCAGCAGGGAAGCGGCTGAGGTTTGGATCGCTTCCCCTGGATTGAAAGAAATGCCTTTTTTTTTTCCCCCCCCGTTTTTTCCTTCCTCCAGGAGACTAAATTTAGTGAATTCCTTTCACATTAAAAACTTGTCAGGTATTCATATCCAAAGAGGCTGCTGCTTGAGTCCCTCAGGGGAGTTACCGAGACAGCGAAACCTCTTAAACGTATAAAGAAGGGAGAGATATTCAGGCAATCTCCCACCACCACTTTTAAATCCGCTTTCTCCCAGGACCAGTGCACAGACGCCTTGGTCCCACGGCTGCCATCTCCTGCTGCGGCTGCCAGAGGAGAGGGATGAATTCTTCCTCCCCGGGGCAGGACCAAGCGATGCAGCAGCACCGAGCCCTGGGCCACCGCTGCCGTTCCCGTGTGCCCCTGCTTAGCGCTGGTGGGAAGGAAACTGGGGCGATTTATTTTTGCTGAAAGATGGATTGTCAACATCCATCCAGCGTCAAGGGAAACCAAGGTGGTGGAGCTGAGAAAAGAGCGGGCGTCCCGGCTGCGGGTGCACCACCAGCCCCCTCCTGAGCCACCAAGGAGGGTCCAGCCCCGAGAGAGGGGAATAAAAATAAAGACAGCAAGAAAACCCAAGCATCCCCCACGCCAGGAGCCCAGCGCAGAGTCAGGGAGGGGCCTGGCAGCGGAACATCCCGGCTTTGTACCGGGTGGGAAGCAGCCCCAGGCTCGCCATAACCATGGAGCTCACACAGCCGGTCCCATGGCTCATCCAGCACCGTGCCCGGCGGGCACTGGGACACGCTTGTCACTCACGTGGCTTCTCCCGGGTCTGGGCACCTCACCCCTGCAGAGAGACCCTCGTTATCTCAGGAAGCCTGGCCTTTCATCCTGCCTCCCACGGGGCTTTAATTGCTCTCTTCGTTCCCCAACCTCCCTGGGCATCCGCACCCCCCTTCCCCGACAGACCCCGCGGGCTGACAGCCTCGCCGTGCCCCGAGGACAGCCGGCTTGAGTGGCACCTCAAAGGCACTGGAAAGCTCCGAGCTCAGCGGGGTGCTGGGAGGAAGGGCTGGAGGCAGAAGACGGCTCTGGTGGCAGCTGGACCCAAAGCCCAGAGGTGAGGGGTTCGCCCCGCTCCGTCTCATTATGCTAAAAGCTGACTCGGCGCTTCTTACCCACAGCTTTGACCAAAACTACACTGAGAGACAATCTGTTCTCGGTGTGTCTGGTCTGCTTTCCCTACGTTACCGAAGAGACCGAGGGGCATTTTGTTCTCTAAAAGCAGCCTGACAACTACTTTGTAAAAAAGAAACTGATCAGGAGGGGATTAGGCTGCTGGAAGAGATGGGGAGGCTTTTCTACTCCACTCACTGGGTTAACCCAGTCTGAGTGGTGGGGGGCTAAAAATAACCAGCTAAATTCAGGATTTTTAAACTGTTTGCCATTTTTGCCTGCTAAAAATTTCTGCTAAAAGGCAGATCCCTGCACGGTGCGCCCAGGTCCTCAAGCACACGCCTCCTCCCTTGGGTATCGCCCATGGACCATCGCAAGATGGACCCCCCAGAACCTGCAACCACAGTTTAAACTCCCTGCGCTGAACAGCGATGTGTCGGGATGAGGTAAATCCAGCAGCCTCAGCCCCGAGCCCTTTTGACATCTGGCTGGCCCAGAGAACAGCCTGCATCCCAGATGTGGCCTTTGGGGACCTTCACACCCAAACTCCGCAGCTCAGCTCTGCCCAGCCGGTCCCAGGGCACCCCCTGAAAGGGCAGGGGCTCCAGGAGGAGATCAGCTCTGCCCAGATGTCAGCAATGGGTTTTTTTTTCCTTCTCCCATCCTCGCAGGCGTCTTTGCTAATCAAGACCCAGGAACAGAAAGGCTGGGCAGACCGGCTGGGGAGCAGCGCTGGGTCCAACCAGAGGGTTTGTCAAAGTTTTCCAGGAGGCGTCAGCAGCTCTTTAAGCTTCTTGACAGCCAGGATAACAAACTGTGTCTGCGGAGCCCTGGGGATCCAGGGTGAAATTAAAACGGGTAATGAATAGAGCCATTTTTCAGGGGATCGCAGCTGCAGAGGCAAGCGGGGCCAGCGGGCAAAAGGCGCTGAAGAGGCACATGGGGAAGGGACCCGGGGTGGCACCGGGGCTGTCACCAGGGCGGCGCGTGTTCCTGCTCTCCCTGCTCTGCCCGAGAAGAAAAGCACTTTGCTGCCTGCCAGCGCGGCTTTTATCCCGCGCCTGCGCCTACGGGCGCCCTCCGGGTCGGCGGGGTCCGCAAAGCATCGCTGGCCAGCGGCCCCTTCCTCCGCCCCACCGTGCTTATGTTCCTTAAAATGGGGAATTTTCTATTAGAGGCCTTGGTGGGCAGGCAGCCCTGCCGTTAATTACAGCAAGAAGCTCCCCTCCGGCCAGGGCTGGGAAGGAAGAGGTCTGCGGGCAAATCGAGTTGCCTCGAAGAGGATCGGGAGAAAGAGGGGTCTGGGAGCATCCTTGTTTTCCCAGCCTGTCACACCGGCAGCGATGCGCCCTTTGATTTGGGAAGAGGTTTGGTGGGATGGGTGTGGGGAGCTGTGGTTGTGGGAGATGCTCTGGGGGACCCTGCCAGGTCTGGGCATCAGGGCCAGCACGTGGGACCCGGGGGAAGACACACAGCTGCAATGGGAGAGGATGGACACCCAGTGGGTCGGCTCGCTCTGCTCTTCTCAAAGCTGATCCCCAGCTCCCAAAAGACTTGCCTGCCCCCGTGACTGTGTATCCACCAGCTGACAAGCCACGCATGCACCCGTCCTTCCCCGATGGGCTGGGAGGTCCTGCAGAGATCCCCCCTGGCCATACCTGCACCACCTGAGCTCCTTCCCGGCTCCTTCATCCCTCAGCCCCGTGACTCACAACGGTGCTTAATTAGCAGGAAGCCTGATGCAGACACCTGTCAACTCCTCCGACACAACCAGCATTTCACGTTAGCTGCCCCGGGGCTGTTCGGCAGGAACAGCTCGCTCTCCGTATTGATATTCCTTCATCTCAACCTGTTTTCCAAGCCGTCAAGCTGCCATCTCAACCCTCCCAGGCCCAGCAGCGCTGGGGAAAGCGGCCTCGTGTCCGTCAGCTCCTGGACTCCGATCCCACCTTTGCTGCCACTCAGGAGCACTGGAACCGCTCTGTGCTTCCCCCCGGCAGCCCGAGAGCTCCCTGCCAAGGAAATCAGGCAGCTCTTGATGAGCCAAACCCCGGCGTCCCTGCACAGCGTGCACCAAACGCAGACTTCGAGTTGGGGCAACTTTGAAGGGAGGAAAGAAAGTCACTGCCCGACTCCCCAGCTCCACAGAGAGTCTCCGAGATGCGGACCTCTGCCACCGTGGACGTGGCATCACCGCCCTGGCCGTGGCGCAGGGACACCCACCCCACCGGGAGCCTGGTAGAGGCTACAGGGCTGCTTTGATTTATTGCGGCCAGCAGAAGGGCACGGCGCCGTCACCAGCGTGTTTCGTGCCGGGGGCATTTTGTGACGCAGCGGCGTGCTGTGGCCGCTGCGCTGGGTCCTGCGGCAGGTTACCTGGGGTGGGCTGAGGTTCACGGCCAGTCTTGCAGAGACAGGAAAAGGCAGGACAGATTGACCCAACGGTTCTAATTGAGGTATAAAGAGATCCCCTGTTAATTGCAAAAGATGTTAACTCTGAAACCTAATGGTTGAGGGCTGAATAGCAACCTGAGGTCAGTGCTCACTGCCTTGGCTGTCCTGTCACCAGCTGGAACCAGGTAGAGCATCCCTCCTGGGGAAATGCCGCGTCCTTCGGAGGACCCCTCCATCCCCCCTCCACCGTAGCCCACCATACTGCTGCTTACTCCTGCCTGTCCCACACCTTCCCTCACCAGGGCCAGCTGAGGACCCCTTTCATGGAGCAGATTCGCCTCCTCCCTCACCGTCAGGGTGACATGTGTCGTTGTCTGCTTCCCAAAGGCTTTCTGGTCCTCCGCCAGTGCCAGGAGGAGAGATGCTGTGCTCAGTGTGCGGAGGGACAAGGAGGGGTTGCAGTGGTCTAAGAGCATCCCCCCTCCATGTCATGCAGGGGGAGAAGACAGAAAATGACAAAATTAAGACCCAACGATGCATCAGCCAGACTAAACCCCAGGCCATAGTTGCCCCTACTTCTAAGTGCCGGGCTCCATCCCCGGGCTGGCTGTTTCCCCCATGACTAAAGTCAATGGAAAGATCAACACCAAATCCCTCTGCGGCTCAGAAATTCACCTCCATCACATGGAACAAGTGGGTGGCCACGAGACACCAAGGAGTCCCTTCCCTTTCTCCAGTGCCCATGTAAAATTAAAATGGACAAGGAAGAAGCTGCTGTAAATAATGCATTTGTGGTGCACTACACAGCTTCAAGAGCACATATTCATTGTCTAGTCTTATTTAAAGAAACCCAGCCCTGCCTGCGTCATTAAAAATGCATCCTGGTTTCAGCTTCATCCCATATACACTCACCACTGTGAAGCAGGTGGCTCGGTGGCTGTTTTCATGCCTTCCCACTCTCAGCTGGTCCCCGCGCTGGTACGAGCGAGGCCTCCGGGTCACATGAAAAATTCACGCGCTTGGCATCAGGCGTTTTCCATCCCTGTGCTCCCTGCTCCTCCCTCGCACCTGGGCCTGACGACCCGCTCTCTGCCGCTGCCTCCCAGACCCCAGCAGCATCCTCCGAGCTAATAAAGGATGCTAACGAGAACTGCTAAGCCCCGGTCTGGCCACAGCATCAGTCCCACCACTTTCCCATCCTGCTGCCTTCTCCCCACCTCTCTCTGGCCAGTCTTAATTCTCCCCGGCACGTTCCCCTTGCTCGCACCGTGTATCTCCTCCCCACCCACAGCCCGCCGTGGGGTTCACCGGCTCTTGGCCGGGTGTTAACGGCCGGTGGGAGCCGAGCCCGCAGGGAGGCAGTTTCCCTACAGCATCCTCCTGCCTCGCTGGAGACGGCAGCGAGGAGTTGGGCCGGACCCGTTTGCTCTTCATTTTCATTCCAGGGACGCAGTGCCCAAGGCTGGCGTCTTGCACAGCTCCTGGCAGGCACTGGGGGGGATTTAATTCGCCCTTGGTGTTCTGGAAACGGTGGCTGGGGACGCGGAGGAGAGGCTGGACCCAAGGCTGGGGGTGAGGAGTGGAAGGGCAAGTTGCCCGACGCCTGGCTGAAATTTGCCACATGCCGTTCAACAACCGGGTGGCCAGAAGCCCAAACACCTCTTAAATGGGGCAGCACTTCAGATAACACAGCTGAAGCAATGGCAGCTCATTCATGATGAAGATCCACCGCCTGCAGGCTGAGCCGAGGCAGGCTGGTAGGAGCAGGGCTGCCTGCGGGGCGGGGAGGGCAGCCACGAGGAGCTCTGCGCCGAGGGCATCTCCCGAGGGGGTGGTGTGGCACGTGCAATGCCCAGGAACAGCCTGCATGGCACTTTGCTGCAGAAGCAGAGCAGCCCTGAGCCACGCCAGAAACTCCCAAATCGCCTGCCCCGGGCACTGCTAGCGTGGGACTGGACACCGGTGGGCAGCTCCAGACGTCCACCAGCCGGCCCAGGCACAGCAGGGGCTCTGCAGGGAGACAGGGGGAAACCCAGGGGGTTTCCAGCCCTGACCGGTGCTCTCACCCCTTAGCCAGGCCACGACTAACGTATCTGCACCCATCCCTGCGAGGACAGATGGGTGCCCCAGGGTGCTCCCCCCGACCCATCGCACCGCGCTCAGCCCATCCCTGCCTGTTGGAGGGAGCACGTGGCCGACCGCAAGCGCATGTGAGACCACAGCAAAGCCTGGGTCAGAGGCGTTATTCACAGCTTATAACATTTATCCCTGCTTGCCGCTCACTGCCTCCTCCTCTCTGGGAAGCGCGGAGCCACCGGCCGGCCAGAGGCAAACCGCAGGGTGAGATAAGCCGGCAGCATCGATCGGACACACGGACACCCACCCACAGCCCCCCGCACACAGCCTGCGCCCGCCCGGGCACCCGCCTGGATCCTCTGCATCCCCCCATGGAGGAACTCCTCCAGAGACACTGCAAGAAAACCTGGGAGATAACACATGCCTGCGACATTAGCAATTAAGGAACATTAATTATAATAATAATAATTATCACAAAATAGCATTTTTATGGCACAATATTATGCTGAAGGATTTACAACATACTGAATCATGAAGTTCGTAATTAAAGTTATTTTAGTTTCTAATTTCGCTTTAATTCTATTCCAATAAAAGATATGATAAATATACCTTAAAAAAACCTGCAGAAACCATTACTTAAGACAATTCCCTATACAGAGATGTTATATTGCAGCACAGAGATCCCTTGAGGAGCTTCACAAACCTCAGCGAGGAAGAAATGTCCAGCCCTGTGAAATACCGAGCTCCTGCAAGCCTCGCCCCGGGGCAGCAGGGCGTTTGCAGCCTGCAACGCATCCGCGGCCTCTTGGCTTTAGCTTCCCAGCCATAAGCCCTCCCGAGATGGTTTTGTAAGTCACCGTGTTGCTTCTGCTGGTGGGACGGGAGGAACCGGAGAGCCTGGTATCCACGAGGCAGCTCCCCAGGAGGTTTATTCCTCACGCCGCTGCCGGAGGAGTCCTGGCATCACCGCTACGTGCATAACATGCCGCCTGGATAGAGCAGGGACGTGTCACTCCAGCTCTGACTTCAGTCCATGCACCTGTAACAGTGGGTAGGAGAGAGCACACAAAAAAAGATCCAAATCCAAGTCTCCCTGGCCTACTTGGAGACTTCCTTTCCCCCGCCTCCCACTTATTTCCATCAGAAAATGTTGATTTGCTAAAGGGTTTAAAAAAAACCAAAAAAACAACACACCAAAACCAAATCCCACAATTGTTTTGATCAAAGTTCATCACTGCAGTGAGAAAAGAAAAAAAAAAAAGGACAGGGAAATTCTTTAGACATGGTCAAAGACCTACGTCTTGGAAGAGAAGAGCCTGACACTTCCATTGTAAAAGGATGTTTCAGTTCCATTTTGGGTGTAAACTCCGTAACATTAACAAAAGCAGAATAGAAAGGGTGACGCTTACCACAGCGGGGTGCTAGCAGCGCCCCGTATCTTGTTGCACCGGGAATTTGAGTGACAAGTGTATCACCCCGCTGCGGAGCAAGACACATTTCCAAATCTCAGGTTCTCCCCCCAAACAAATCCAGCCTCCGCTTTGCCGGGCCTGCACCGTAACCCAGCCGGACCCACGCAGGCAGCCGGGCTGACGCCGGTCCAGCCATCCCCATCCTGGTGCCTCGCTGCGTTAGGAGACGCGGGGTCACCGCCGGCTGCGCCCCGCTCTCACTGCCGACACCAAACGGCACAGGAGGAGGGGATGGAAGAGGAGGAGCTGATGGGCTTCAGATGTCGTTTGCCTCCAAACCCCCCAACACCGTCCCCACGGCCCAGGCAGCCCTGGCTGTGTCCCAGCAAAAAGCCACCGCGGTGTGCGAGCAGCTGAAGGTCCGTCACCCCCATCCCTTGAGAGCCGGCACGGACCCCGCTGGCACGCTGCTGTCCCGTGGTGGCAACTGCCATTTGATTTGAAATACGGAGGATGTGCCGCATCCCCCTGCCCACAGCACAGTCTCCCCTCGCTGCCTTTAAGGAGGTCCCTCCGCATGACCCCCGTGGGCTGTGGCCTAACGCCGGGGCAACTCATCACACCGATGGAGCAGCCGCCGGGCAAGCAAGGCTGGCAGCCCTTCCACCCCCTTAGCTCTGCCCCTGCCCGAACCAGGCAGCGCGGCCGACTGCCTCCGTGCCCAGCCTGCAGCCCCACTCCCCCAGGAGCCCCCGGGACTTAACTTCTTCATAATTAATTTAAGTGCCTCTGTGCGTCGTGCTGCTCACCGGGGCCTCCCGAGCACAGATTACCCACCTCGCCGCAGACGCAGGGAACATTATGAGCGGGGCTGGGAGACGGTCGGTCTTGGCTCCCTGACAGCCCGTGACTGACGGCTGGTTTGGGAGGCAGCCGGGGCAGCGCCGATTCCCAGAAAAGCAGCGGGCGATCCTGGCACCCACGTTCCTAAACAGAGAGGGACCCAGCCTCGGCTGGGAGGGAGGTGGGAATCCCCCAAAGCAGAGCAGGGGGGTGTGTTTGACGGAAGGGTGGGGGATTTAATTAAAAGAGGCACCTATATTACTAGCAAGGCCTTTAATTGATTCTGGGAGAGTGATTTCTAAATTATATCCTGACACGTACACCGCAATCAATAAGTGTATTAAAGCAGAAGGAGCCTGCAAGCCCTTCGGCTGTGCTGCGCCACGCCATCCCCGCAGCCCGTACCCCGCTCCGGCCCCGCCGGGCTGCAGAGGAATTCCCCACGCGCAGCGACCCATGGAGCATCCCTCCCCGGGCAGGTCCCCCGCGCCCCGGCAGGGATGCAGGCACCCCAAAATGCCGATTTCTTTGAGGTCACACCACGGTTCGGTGGCAGAGACAGAAACAAACCCCATTCTACTGCACCAGGCTGGAGCTGCCACTGCAGCCTTGGGCTCCTCCTCTTACCCTGCTCCCCATCTCCTGGCTACTTCTTACAAACTTATTTGATCTGGAAAACCAAGAGCAAGGCAGAGCGGTCCTTTCCATAAGGACATGCCAAAAATCCTGAAAAGCTCGGCCGCCCGCCTGTTGTAGGATAACAGATTCAGGAAGGGGTTTACCATCCTTAGGAAGTAAGTTTAGTGATTTGAAGAAGCCGCCTGGAAGTTCCCACTCTCCGTGCACGCTCTCCTGGCACATCCCCACTGCCCGAAGGGAGAGCTGGGAGCTGGAAAAACAAAAGCGAATACAAACACTTCAGCCTATTTATAAAAAAAGTTTACAAAATGATGAGTGAAAGACAGCTAATGATGCATCGTATGGTTAGTGCCAGGGAAAATGCTCTAAATTGAAGTCCTCAAATATGAAAAGAATCAACATTTAATAAGACAGTTAATGTATGTTATTTAAATGTCACTTCATTATTAAAAGTGTATATTTTTTGAGGTTTAATAACCATGTAATTGAGGCATCTTTTCTATAGTTAAACCTTGGCAAATATGTTTTTCATAATTAGCTGGTATTTATTTAACATGCAATAACCATCCCATTAAATTTAATGACTTCAATTAATAGGTACAGAGGGGCCTTTTTTAATGTCAATATGTATTCTTAAAGATGGTTCCCAATGCGGTGCCGCGAGGAAGCTCGGCTATCTGGGGGTGACCGGAGAGGGCAGGAGCCTGAGCTGAGCCACGGGGCTTTGCTGGCACCCCACTGCAGGCGTGGGGACCCCCGGGGAGCCCGCAGCTGGGGAGGGGGTGCTGCGTGCCCTGGCCAGGTCTTGGGGTGCAAAGGAGGGGGATGCCAGTGGGCACCCCATGGGGACCCCAGCCCATCCGTGCCAGGCACCCCCTCTGCCAGCCCCACTGCCGGGTGCAAGGAGCGAAGCCGAAGGGCAAACTTTGCCGGGGCGGTGAAGCAGGAGAGGCTCAGCCCGACAGAACCGCGGCTGAGCCTTGTAGCCCAAATTAGCGAACAGCCCAGGGTAAATTAACTCCTTTGGCAAACCATCCAGTACAGAGCTATTAACCAGCTTGTAATAAAGCCCAGCACGACGCTGTGCACCCTGCAGTCCTGCCGGGCTCCAGGCTGTAAAAGCCCACACCGTTAGGGAGCAAACCTCCATCATGCAGGTACACACCACCTCCATTGCCCCAGCACCTCCCTGGCCCGGGGCAGGGGCTTTGCTGCCACCTCCCAAGACCCCTGCACCCCCAGAGGCTCCCCCTGCTCCCCCAGCCCTAGCAGGACCCCCCCAGATGCCTCTCCCCCATCCTTCGGGCCCCTTCTCTCCCCATGGACCTCACCCACATGCTGGGGGACTTGGATTTGCCTGAAGGCAGAAGTGCCCGAGGAGCCGAGCGGGGAAGAGCGCACGTTTCCCCATGTAGCAAACGGGGGAGCACGCTCGGGAACATGGAGCAAACCCCTCCGAAAGCAATTACTGCTCGCGAGAAGCAGCACACTAGAAACACATCGCCCTTCTGCTCCAGCAAAGGTGCCGGAGTGCAGAGCTGTGGCAACCAGCCCCGGGGCAGGCTGCAAGCGAGGCGCTCCCCCGAGGACCCCGAAACACCGATGGCCAAGGCCAGCAGTCAGCACGGCCCCCCGGCCTGCCCCACATGCAGCTGGGGGAACCCCAGTGCTCCCCAGTGCCCCGCAGCCACCCACCCATCCCTGAGGCCACCTCACCCGGGACATGATGCTGGCTGCGGGCACCGGGTCAGGTCGCGTCCTCCTGTCTTGCAAACTGGTGAGATGATGCTGGAAGTGCTCACTGCAGCCAGGGGACCCTGGGGAGGCAGTTGCTCCATTTTTCCAGTTGTCTTGAGCCAGGACACGGCTCAGGAGACACCAAGTCCTTGAAGGCAAAGGATTATAGGTTGGGCTTATACCTCTGGCCAGGCTGGCCTGGGTTCAGCATGACTTGATTCACCCCAGGGCAGAGATCCAGCCCTAGCAGAGCCCACGTCCCCAGAAATACCCAGCACACGGCCCTGGGGCTTTCCTTCCACCCCTGACTTCTCCCTGCCCCTTCCAGCCCTTTCCATGGCAGCACAGCAGGGGCACCCACCATCTCACCCCCTCGGTGTCCCTGGCACCTCCTTCCCCAGCTAAAACCCTCCGAGACCATTTGCAGGGGACGGCCGAAATGCACCAAGGATCGAGCAGATTGGGGAAGCATATGTCGCCGCGCATTTCCCCAGGCACGGAGCGAGGTGCCAGCAGCGCCACTGGCCTCCGCCGGGCAAGACACCGGCTGCCTGCGCTCGCCTGCCCCATGTGCAACGAGGTAGCAAGACTTAGCAGTGATCAGTGAACGCCATTTAATTGTGGCATCGGTAATTAAGGGACCCCATCGGTTGCTCCAACAAGGCCACCACAAGCTGGCTGCAGCCATCTGCTCCCCTTGCCCGGGGACCCTGGTGCCCGTGGGGGTGACGAGAGGGACGCAGTGATTTCTGGTGCTGGGGCCAGGATCTGGGTGGGAGGACTCCCTCCCTGCTGCCCTCCTACCTGCAGCTCAGCTGGGGTAACACAGCCAGGATGGGAAACGGAGCCGATGGGGTTATTTAGTGCCTCAACCCAGGCACAGGTGCCTGGCGGCGGAGCTGCCAACCTGCGAACAGCCGCCCACACCAACGTGGCCATAAATTACCTGCGGAGCCACCGGGGACCCGCGTCGGAGGGGAGGCAGTAGTGGCATGTGGCACTGTGCAGGAGCCCAGCACAGGCAATTAATCCTCATTAGCAGCCTGACGGGGAGACGGGCTTGCTGGGCATGTGGCACAGGGCTGCTGCTCCTGCAGCGGGGCTCGGTCCTCCGGCACCGCTGCCCACACTCCTCCATTTGTACCCCTCCTCCCCCAGTGTCCTCCTCTCTGTGCAACTCCCCCTTCTCCCATCCTCCCCCTGCCCTCTCTCACCCTTGTCTCCTCCTGCCTCTCTCCATCCTTTCTTCCCACCTCTCCCTCCAGTGTCCTGCTCCAAAGATGCTCCTGCAGCGCTGCTCCCGTCCCCAAAGCAAGGGTGGGGCTGGTCCCTGCCTGCCACGCTTGGGTCCCAGAGGGTGCCCGACAGCCCTTGCAAGGAGGCAGCAGCCACTGGGACTTGGGCATCCTGTGCCGCAGTCTCAGCCACCGACCTCCTGGCTTTCCAGAGAAGATGATGAAACCAAGACGTGCCAAACCACAAGGCCACCTCCAGAGCCCAGACCCGCCCTGCTGCACCCCAGCCCTTGGGGACACGAGGCTCGTTGGGCATGGGCAGAGCACAGCCCAGCCAGGGCAGCCCAGCAACGCTGCACAGGGACGTGTCACCCCCAGCGTGACATCCCCGAAGCGAGCAAATGCCACTTCTCGCACAGCAGATGGCAAATCCTACAGCAGGGAGGGGAAGCAGGGTGCCCATCAGCACCCCCTGCTATCGCCTTAACTCTGCACCTCCCTTTTCAGGGCTGGGAGCCAGCACCGGGCTCCCAGGCTCTCCCCTCCACCACCCTCCTCTCCCCAGCTCCAGACGTCCCCAAGGACATCCCCCGGGGCCAGGGACCAACGTCTGCCTCCTGCCCCCAGCCCTCTGCACCCTGGTCCATCAGCCACCGCTCCAGGAGGAGGCATCGAGCTGAAGCAAAAGAGGACTTAGATTTTAAAGAAAATAATAATCCTAGAATAAATAAATAAATAACAAGCCCAAGTGCAAGTCTGCTTTTAAATTCAAATGTGCAATATGGCCCAGAGCCTCAGAGCCAGAAGGAAACTACAGATTTGGGCAAGGAAACAGGGAATATTTCACTTCAGCTCAGTCCAAGCCGTCATGATTTACACAGCAGCGAGGGAGGTGGGGAGAGCGCTGCTCCCCAGGGGCTCTGCAGCTCCGGCAGCCGTCCCCCTGCCCGCCGCCCCCAGGCTGCTATGCCTGGACCTAAAAAGTTTCTCTGGGCTCTCATGTCCCGCATCAGCTCCCCATCATGCCCAGTTTGCTCCGCTTCAGGGCCATGGCTGTGCCAGGGCGCGGGGTTCTCACTGGGGCTCCTGTTTAATCCTCCAGCACCCACAGGCACAGCGCGCTCCCACCCTGCCAGGGCCCAGAACCCTCCAGCCCGAGCAGGGCGCAGAG
The DNA here is from genome assembly GCF_964195595.1 of Calonectris borealis. Lineage (NCBI taxonomy): Eukaryota > Metazoa > Chordata > Aves > Procellariiformes > Procellariidae > Calonectris > Calonectris borealis. The sequence goes on from NC_134321.1 coordinate 13,057,350, forward strand.
CCACGCAGCGTGGCACCCAAGCAGGAGCGTAACTCCCAGACCCCGCTCAGGGGCTCTTTGGGATCACAGAAAGGCCAGTGGCCGCAGCAGCTGCCATCCAGCGCCGGCTGGGTGTTTGCACGGGGCAGCCATGCCATGACCGTGGCCCTGTCCTGCCAGGGAGGCTCCCGCCGCTGCCGGGGGGTTGCAGCTCCCACCCTGTCCCAGGGCGAGGGACGTTCTCCCAAGCCCTGGGGCATCGCCCAGCCAGCAGTGGCGGTCACTTCTGCCCCTCGGGCCGCTCAGTTAACACACCTGCCCCGGGAGCCCGGGGCCCACCCGGGATTCACGTCCTCTGAGGGCCACAAGTGACATGAGTTTGGACAGGCCTCAGCCCAAGTCCCGCAGCTGGGCACAGCCAGGCTTTTACCTCTCCCGTGCTGCGGAGACAGCGCCTGGCTCTGGGGTGCTCCCAGCGACGCGCCTCCGATTTCGACAAGCGCAGACCCCGCCAGGGACAGAGCCTGGGAGCAGCGCCCGCTGCTCTGTCCCAGCCCCGGGGCCCCCGGGCCCCCCCGGCCCCGAGCCGAGCGGGAGCCGGAAAGCAGCAGCGGCAGAAGCGCGGACCGACAGTGCCATCTTGTGCTGCCTGCCAGAAGGGATGCCCGGCCCCGCCGGCCCACGGAGGGGCCCCAGCCCCACGGGTGCGGGTCCGGCCCCACGGAGCGGTGGGAGCCCCGCGGCCGCACGGCTCGAGACCAGGGTGGGTGCAGCAGGGTGGGTGCAGCAGGGTGGGTGCAGCGCACCCCTCGGCGGCACAGGGGGATGGGGTCTGGCACAGGGGACCTCGTGCCAAGGGAAGTGATGGGGAGGTGACAGCGAGCCTGGAGCCGGCAGAAAATCCAAATAAATCCCCAATCCTGTTTTTCCACCACCACCACGTGTGTTACCCCCCCCCCCCCCCCAACGGCCCTGGCACCCCACACCTACACAGGGGTGCGAGGATGAGGTGGGAACAGGCATAAGGCAGGCAACGGATGCACTCACGGCGTCCTGAATGCAGGAGCTGCAGGACCCTGTGCCCAAAAACCAGACACCCCGACACACGTGCACCGCCCAGGCAGACACGGGCCACGCAACTTTGCGCAGGGGCATCCCGAGAAGAAACCCCTTGGCCCAGCACAGGGAGGTTCAGGGCTGCTGCTCTCGGTCCCGCTGGCGCAATGGCTGCTGGTGGGGCTGGGGAGAGGAGCCCTCCCCAAAAACAGTGGGTACCCTCCAAGCACAGTCCAGGTCCCCCTAAAAATGTGGGGGCAACACGGCACAGCATCGCCTCAGCACAGAAAGAGCAAAGGGGGGGTGCAGGGCCGGCTCCCGGGGGGTGTGAAGGCACGTGAGAGGTATGGGGGACAGCTTGTCACTGTGTCACCCCATCCGATGCACAGCTGCTGGGGCACCACAGCCCTGACACAGTGACCCAGGGATGGAGGGGCTCTAAAGGTCGCAGGCAATGTCGTGACATCCTTCCCCACGTCCCCATGGCACACACGCATCCTCCGCCCTGAGTGTGGAGAGCGAGGGAGGGGGAACCGACTGCGGGGTGGGGGGAAAATCTGCTTTACAAATTACCGTTAGTACCAAATGTCCCTTCTTATCAAGACTGGACGGGTATTCAATTTTCTCTTCAAACGCCTGCCTTCTGAAATGGTAATAGAATTTCAAATCTAGGGGAAAAGGGAGGGGAAAAACTGAATATGCAAGGATTAACAATGAGGGAGAGAGACAAAGGAAGAAATTATACCAAAAAATATAGTTGAAGTCTTTGCAGGAATTAATTAAATACAAATATAAAGAGAAAATTAACAGTCTCATGCTTAGGAGGGGGGAGAAAAACGGATATTTTCTGAGTTTAATTAACCTTTTTTTGCCAAGAACAATGAAGAGGAAGGGGGAAGGGAGAGCAAAGACTCCTAAATGTTTTGCCTTGCAGGAGATAGTTACAGGAGCCGGCCGGGTCGGGGGCTGCCCACGCAGGTTTGGGGTGCGTGGGTCCGGCTCGCGCACGTGCCGGGATTGTGTACATATAATAACTCATCTGTTGGTCCTAACTATTAGGTAGATAGGGAGGAGCAAAGGCAGAGCTGGGAAGAGCCGTGGTCCCCCGAATGCCAGGGGGCTCGAGGCGGATGAGGAGGGGACGTCGCCTCCTGGCAGCACCATGGGGAAGGAGAGAGCGTTGGACATGGGTAAGGGAGGTGGCTGGCGGCCACGGTGGCCGGCAGGGCTGCAAGATGACCTCCGTCCCCACACTCCCAAATGTCTTGTTTGCAGGTTTGGTATCTGCGGTGCTTGGAGGCATCAGTCACAAAGCGACAGCTGCGGGGTAGGATGGGGTTTTGGAGCAGCTGGATGCCAAATTAACGGTCTTTGTCACCACTGTCCCCTCCTGGAGAAAGCAGGGGAGCCAGGCAGCGACAGCTGGATGAAAAGGGACAGGACAAGGAAAGGAAAAGCCATGCCAACACTAACAGGAGCACCGGCCTGCAGAGTCCTTGCTGCCCTCGTGCTCCGTGCCTTGGTGCCTCTCTGCTTTGCTGCTGCCCGTGTGGGAGATGTTTGACCACAGCTTGGACTCCAAAAGAGGAGAAGGGGACAAAGCCAGACCCGGAGAGCAGGAGCTCTGGCAACTTTAGCAGCATGTCAACATCGTGCCCAGCTGTAAGGAGCAGCACGGTGCTCCCTCTGGGCTACGGGCACTGCCGGACAGCCAGGCTTACACCTGCAAGCCCCACAGTAACATTTATGGCAACTCACATACCACCAGCGACCGGGAGTGATGGAAATGGGCCAGTCGATGCCCCACGGGCCACTTGAACAAGGGGTGATGAACAGCACCATTCTCCTCCTCTGGGTCTCAGCGCTGGGGGTGCTCGCGGGGAGCAGCTCCCCAGAGGAAAGCATGGAGCTTCGGGGCCGAGGTGCTGCCTGCAAGACGCCTGCAGGTGCTGCCTGCACGGGGTGGCTGCAAACAGGCAGCGGGATGGGTTTCCCTGCGCCTTTCACTGCATCCTTTTGATACCTCAGTGCCATGAGGTTAGGAGCAGGACCTGCCTCCCCCTACCCCCCAGCCGGGTGAAGCAGAGATTTGCTGCGGACTCATCACAAATAACTTCCTTGGGCCACCACCCATGGAGATGTCCTCTGCTCCCGCACCACAAGCTTTCCCCAACACATGCAAAGCCCTCTCCCCCACCCCAAACCCCCCTCACCATGATTGCACCACCACCCATCACACACGTGCTCGGGTGGGCGATGGAGAAGCCGGGGTCCGCGCTCCTGGACGAGGCCGCAGGCAGCAGAGCTGGTGTTCCAGGCAGGGTCGGCTGAGCTGAAGCCCAGTTTCCACTGGGTGACAGAGGGAGAAATTCACCGCTCCCAGGCAGGAGGCTCCTGAAAGGCACAAGCTGAAGACCCGGACCTCTGCGTGGGTCTGGCCCTGCCAACACAGCATCGCCCAGGAGGACGCACACACGAGCTATGGATTACCTGGGAATTGGGACGGGGTGATTAATAAGTTAAAACCAACACCAGCAAGCGTTTATTTAACAAACGCAGCTCCTTATCTGTCCAGGAATAGATTGCAAAATTATTCAAAAGTCTTCAGTGTAAATTATTCTCAGTATAAGGATTGTTTAAATTGCAAGCTGGAAATATTACTGTGAAGTGTACAAGGTATGTGGTAAATTATGTAACCAATTTATGTAATTTATAAATTGAGTTACATAAATTAGCTACACAAGGTACAGCATGAATGTCAAATTGTATACTCAATTGTCACAATAATAGCTCAGCATCAGATTAGCTTGAGGATTAATCCAGACAGTACAAAGCCTGGATGTTACAAATAAATAAATATAAATATCAAACTGTATACTAACAGCCCAAACTAGAAAGTTATTGGCATTAGTAAAGCGCAGCCACTCAGTTACTTGTCGGGGGGGGGAAAACAAGAGAGAGAGAGAGCAGGATCAGTTTGCTTTTCAATTTGCACAGACATCCCCACGGTCAGTGCCCTGCAGAGTGCTTTAGGAGGGCAGAAAATACCTGAACCTTCTCCAGAAGTTCATGTCTCACTCCTAGGGCAAGGAATATCTCCATCAACAGTAAGGGGCTGCAAAACCACTGATGACTTTGCAATTAAGAGTTTAGACTAAGGGCACCGTTACACTACTTAATTCACTGCACACGGGCCCATGAGTATGGAAAAGTCCGTGAATTTATTGCACAGCTCTGGACTCACCTGCCATTACTCACTAACCCAAATTTCCAGGACTTGGAGGACCCTTAGGAAACCAGAGCTATGGCTGTTAGTTTTCCCCAAGTTAGCAGTCAAAGGTACATTTCAACAGCTCCTTTTGCAGGAGCGCTTCTCCCCTCCGCTCCCATAAACTACTCAACCCCCAGGTTTAGCATAGGCGAGACAACCCTGGGCCAGGCACAGCCTTTTTGGACATACAGACACCATGAGATGAAAGGTGCTTCTCTTGCAGCCTTCAGGTAGAGCTTTGATATAACTAGAAATCCTGGAGAGGGTTTTTGGGAGGATATGTGGGGATTTGGAGCAACAAGAGGAAATATTACAGACCAGTTTATAAATTACTTAACCTAAAATCTAAGGCTGGATGGAAATAACCACTTTGGACCAGAAGAACAAGGAGAGCCAGGAGCTCTCCCTGGGGAGCCTTGCTCACAGGGTGGCCCCGGGGGCACTGTGGGCAGCAGCAGGGCTGAGCCACGTTTCATACTTTTTGCTCCACTGTCCACGTTCTCAATGAACGCTAAAGGCTTCTGAGTTTCAGAACTTTTTACCTGGTACTCCTTATTAAAATCTAATTTTCTTTCAAGTCGAGAATGGCAAAATTCTGCTCTCCTGAGAGCAGCTCTGATTATATTGTCATTTACTTGCCCAGGAGTGCTGCAAGGTCTGTAACAGCGTTAGAGCATCAGCTTCCAGTCCCAGGGGTGACTAGGAAGTGATCTAGAGCACAATTCTCTTGAGTACAACTTATTAAAACCTCCCTGTTAATGGGTGTGCTTGGTTTCCCTAGAGAGCTGTCTGAGTCTGGACCTCCCGAGCAATCCCACGAGGTAAGCACTGGTGGGCAGTGACCAAGTTCTCAGTCAGGATGATACAGGTTGCCTTAAAATTATGGCGTGCACATGGATCTCATTTTTCTGTGCAATCCCTTGCACAGTTGAACGGAGATTTTTACACAGCAGAAGAACCACACTTTGAAACATCTGGCCCATCAGGCACAAAGGACTTCCTTTCTCCTGATGCCACACTTGTATACTGTCACCTTGACATCGGATTCCTATAACCTATATAGATCTAACCCCATTCATTGGCTGAAAACAGCCTCAAATAAAACTACTTGAGTTTATATCAGCAAGAAGCAATGCAGGACCACCTGCAGCCTTTGAAGAGGACATCTGTTTTTTTCTTTGAGGAGCTGAAGAACCAGACCCTGCTGTCTGAGGGTGCTTCCAAGGAGATTATCAGCTTAGACTCTGAAGCATGATTTCTTTTCTCTATCTGTTTGGCCACAGTCTAAATTGCGACCCTCTCCTTCAGACAGCACAGTTCGTTTTTCCTGGCAACGGGGAAGTCAGGCCAACCAGCGGCTGGGTGGAACCGACAGCTGGCACTGAGGTTTCACTGCTGGGTTTCATTAGGATGTTAGGGAAAGCAGCCATGAAGTATATTAACTATATTACTGTGGATATTCCATTTTCTAAACCGCCCTCCAGCCCGGGAATGTATACTTCAGGGTACCAGGCACTATATAAAATAACTAGAATGTAGTCTTGAAATAAATGGATGAGCATTTTCTCTTTTTGTAACCTCTTTATCTTAAAGATCCCACAGCATTGTACAAGCACCTAAATTAAGTTTGGAACAAGCCCAGCACATAGACAAGTCTATGGTCTCAGCTTATACTCTGTTTGGACAACCCTGTCTGCCTTCCCACCGCGGAGCCCTGAGATGCGGCCGCAGAGCCGTGCTTGGGAGCAGGCGCAAACCTCAAGGCAAAAGGTGGCTTCGGACACCCGCAACGCACGCGGAGGCCAGGCTCAGTCTACGCGGCCATCACAGATGCACAGCGCTGATCCATTTAATCCAATAAATTGCAATCCAAGGAAGTTATCATTAGTTGGCAACAGCGCACTGGAAGCTAAGGGGTAGAGGGAAAAAGTCCCAACACAAAGAAGGTTTGCAAAAGAAAAATTAAGTAAATAAGGATTAAAAGGACTATGAAGGCTTTTTCATTGAAGCAGCCCATAAAGAACAATTTCTCTGCCTTTTGTAAGCTTTTATCTTGGCTGATATGATTTAAGCTAAATCCTGAACTGGCATTTCCCCCCCGTCTCGTTAAGAGCCACAAAGCTTTGCTGCAGTCACCAGCCAGACTTCTTCAGCAGCTGAAAGGCTACTGAAGGAAAAGTAAAGAATTAATTTTTAAAAAGCCATGCTCGCACACTTTATCAAATGGCAAAAACTCAAATCTCTCCCTTGGTTCAGCCACTTGGAGGGGGAACGCACGGCAGCACTGGCAGAGTTCCTGTTTACTTGTTTTATGATGGTTGTAACGAGGAACCCATTAAATTAATAGCCATGCTTTATTTTTAATGTTATGTTTAGCTAATCCTGACTTACAGTGGCACTCCCCATTCATAAAAAATAAAAATCAAACTCACTCTGACGATGGACTCCATCACCGAGAGAATGGATACAGAGGGATGCTCAAGAGGCCGTAGGAGGGAAAAAATAACACCCTTCTCATTCCGTCCGAGGGAGTGTCACTCATGTCCCTCAGCTGGTGCCCATTAGAGAAATTAGCACAGGCAGTTCAAGGACTAAATAATACAAAACTGATCTAAAGCCATAAGAAACAAAATTGCCAGATAGATCCATTCCAACTCCACTAGCACCTCAGCACCAGGTACCGAAACAGAGAGAGACCCTCCTGTCCTGCCCCTGCGAGCAAGGAACCCCTCGGACGGCTCAGTGGTGGGAGGCTGAAAGCTGGTGTGCCTCCTGCACTCCCCATCCCCATGGAGAGCATGGGATGCTCTCCTTACCTTAGGTCAGGCTTACGTTACCCATTCACACACTTCAGAGTACGTACACCCAGGTTAAGGATGCAACTGGGTCAAAAGGAGCCTTTTGAGATCTGAGGTGGATCTTGGGAACAGCATTCCTTCAATTTGCCTGTTCAGGGACCGGTGACCCCGGCGAGCTCGAGCAGCTCTGCCCCGTCCTCAGGAAGGAGCTGCCCACCCAGAGACTCAGGCAGAGCCGCTCAGGCACAGACACACGCGGAGGGCACGGCTGGAGCGTGCACACGTGGGCACACAGCGCTTTCAGCCGTATCGCCCACCAACGCAGGCGAGTCCTGACCACGGACAAGCACGCACAGTTAGCGATAGCTGCAGAAGGATCTCACTGGATGAGGGAGAAGCAGTTCAAGTGTACTCACCAGGTCCACCTCCCACTGCCATACAGCAGCCGGGCACTGCATCCCCGCGAGAGCGAGAGGCGGAGCACACAGCTCCCAGAAGACAGCAGCTGCCTCAGAGCAGGTACAACTCAAGTAAAACAAGCCCTTTTTATTACAGAAAAAATTGGTAAGGGCCAAATGCAGAGAACCCAGGAGGACTCTGAGTTTCCAGCATGATGCTCAGAAAGCTACTAACCACGGCAAGGCTGAATGAGGCCTCCTGTAGCTGCTCCTTGCCCTTGGTCATTTCCCACTTTGCAGTCTGGTGACCCAATAATCTTTCCTGGTCTTAACCAGTGAAGATAACTTCTTTTTTTTTTTTAATTCTGTAGAGAAGGAAATAGGAAATGTATAGGACTGAACTGCATGCACCAGTTTGCCATAAATGTTAGAAGTAGATGGGACCGAAGACAACTTTCTCCACAGCTGGCAACCCGATATTAACTCAGTATTCAAAAAGGATTTTGAAATTAAAGCTTTAAGGGATCCACAAGAAGATGAGCAGATCCTAATTCTTCAAAAAGAGCCATGTGAGCCAAAGGGCTTTGTTTGGGCTCATGCTAATTAGCAAACCTGCTCCAAAGATATCAGAAATTATGTTTATTTCTAAACAAACTTCCCGAAAACAAAGGAGGATGCAAAATAGGGATCAAAACGAGACTCCAGGTCCCTACTGCCCCTTCTCCTACACTCCCTGGGACAGCAAGTTTTCCATGCAACAGCTCCCATAGAAAACAATACAGGGCAGCAGGAACCAGACACAAGTACTATCAACATCTCATAGCACATTGCACAAACGAAATGGCTGGATCAAGCACAAGCTACTCCACTGAGGGCAAGCAGGAAGAGCATCTAATTTAGGCCATTTGCAAGGGGAAACCAGCTTCAGGAGCAGTTTGTTACATACCCCAGAGGGAATAGCTGATTTCATCTTCAAATTGGAAACAAAAGTTTGTTTGCTACTCTCCCTAGGAAGACGACAAAGGAAAGTTCTCTGCCATGTGCTGACCTCTGTAAAAAGTCTGAAAAGAGCACATGTGTCATTAAATGCAAGACACTCTTTTGACACAGACCCCTCCTGAGACCTGTGGCTGCTCCATTTGCTCCCTCTGGCTTTGCCCCAGGCTGCGCAACTACCACTCTGCCAGCATAATTACACACCAGAGCGGGAGATGGAGGGGCGTCATTACTTGCCCTGAACAACCTCAGCACGAAGATGACTACTGGTCCAGGCTAATCACTTCAGTCTGCAACACCCTTCACTCTCCCAAGGCATCAGCCCAGGAGAACTGAGGAAGTGACGAGAAACCAAAACATGTACCAGGAAGAGAGTGATAAGGCTGACAGATAAAGAGGGCAGGCGAGTCAGTTCAGGCATATCACATCCATCTTCTCCAAGGATTAAAAAATAAAAAAAGAAAAAAAAAGAGAAAGGAAGCAGGTGTGGGGCTACAACCCCGCAGGACTCTGAACAGCCCTTCAGGCTCCCGTCGGTTTCCGAAAAAGGGCTGATAACTCTACAGTGCTGGGTGCAATGGCTCCCTGGGGTGGCAAAAAGAGCTGTTGCAGTTGTAGGCTGTATTTTATCAGGTGCAGCTGGTTACAGCAACTCTTAGAGGGGGAAGGAACGAGTGGAGAGTCCTTGTACCTATACTGCTTCTAACCCCAAAAACCAAGTCACCAGGCAAAGAGAAGAACACGGTCCTGAGACCTGTACAATACTGGCAATGAAGCGTTTTAGGGAATCAGACATAAACAATTTATCGACAAGCTACAGACAAACACTTTTAACCAGTTTGGAAATAAAAAATAACAACAACTTGAGAGACAAATTGAAAAATTCTGCTTGGAAAAGAGGCACACAGCATGAGATCACAGGATTCAGCAGACTATAAAATAGGAAATGAGACTTACTCTTCTCCCCCTACAGCTACACAAAACCCTCCTACATAGATTACAGACACGCTTGGCAATTGCTTTCCTCCTCCAGCCTCTCCCATTATGGACAAGGCAGAGTTGGTAGAAGCCTGAATGCAGAGAGGATATTAGACAAAGCATCTTGCAAAGCCAAGTGTGAAATATTAACAACAGGAGGCAATGGGTTGTGTTTTTATGCAAGATCACAAATTTGGTGCTTAGAGAGCCTGAGATGTTCTTGCACACTGGAATCTCAAAATGCTTGTTGAATGTTTCATTTAAAAAGCTATTGAAGCCTACTGGAAAATTTCTGCCAGTTCTGTTATTTGCTGTATCGTCTCTAACTTCGTTGGTTTTGTTCTTTTTCCTTCCTACAACACTAAGAAATTATGCGTGAATAAAAAGGTTGCTCCTTCCATTCATCTGGCCAGTTTTAAAACAATTCATACTCGTAAAGTGGGCACTCTGCAAGCCTATATTTTCACATGAAATTACCACAATTGTGCACATTGCATCCGAATTACTGGATGCATTTGTACACACAATTACCCAATTTGCACACAGAACTGCAATAACCAGGCAGGCAAAATGGACACGCAGCTGTTCAGCCGAATGGAGCACTGCGCCTGAACTGCATCTGGCACTGGGCAGGTTTGGTTTTAGTAGGTGAAACAGGTCACAGATACTCCTGGACACAAAAGAGCTCCTTTTTATCCAGCACATGCAGCACAGACAGCAGCGTGGCTGGCTGCCCCTACCCCACCTCAAACTTGCCTTTGGAGGAAACTGCCTCCAATTCAGCTTCTACAATAGATTCAGACCTTGTTTACCCTGCTGTCCTAGTTGCCCATTAATGCCAACTGTGACGGTAGCTGTGTGATAAGGACATCTATTCAACACTGGACACCAGGCTCCAGGAATAATGATCGCTGCCACTTTGGAGCGTAACTGACACCTGCTGTCACAATCTTGCATGAAAAAAAAATTCATGCTCTGAATATCCAAACAAGCAGTCAAGGAGAAACATAAGAAGAGGGAGGCTAAGAGAAGATGCAGGGCTTCTTCCTCCTTTGCCAGGGCCTCGGCAGTAAAGAAGCAGCAAAGATGGGGGGGGCGGCGGGAGAGAAAACACTCACTCGAGAAGCTGCGTTACCTGTACATTTTTTACTCAGATGGCAGCTGAGGCTCTGCAAACTGAACTTCATCTCTGGCAATTTCCTATTGATGTCTCAGCTCATCTTTTTTTTCCCCAGGCTCAGATACCTGCGCTGATGATTAGGGCAACAGCAGCAACAAACTGCTCCTGGGCTGAAAGGCAGATGGAACCACAATCCCCACACACACGATCACCAAGAAGTTTGTAGACATTCCTCACGGAGTAAGCTAAAATCAAACCCAACATGGCAGGACAGAGGAGTTTCCCACTTCAAGGCTACAAGATGAACTAACGTCTGTCCTCAGAGACTACCAGAGACAGAGTTAGGCAAGCCACTACTGAAGTGCAATGACACGCAAGAGGTATATTTTCAGCTAATAATCAAGCAGTCCCTCATCTGGACGTATGGGATGGCCTTAGAGTGCCACTTTGTCCTTGCCGGGCTGCAAAACATCCGCAACGCACCTGGCCAACATTAGCTGGAGACGTTACAGTTATGATTTTATGGCTGATTTTTTCCCCCTACCCTCTATCAATTGAGTTCACTGTCTGAACGATCACATCTGTTTATGTTCCGCAGACACCTGCATATCTTGAGATGACAGCAACTCCCTGAATGCTGTAATCAGTTATTTCTCAACAGAGGAATTGCCAATTTGGTAAATAAAGCTCATTATAAAAGAACATGGAAATGTATTACAGTTGCCTAACAGAGAAAATTGTCCAGTGCCACCAAATAATCAGCCCTTGCATCATAGTCCCCCCCAATTTAGGGCAGCTGAAATAATGACATGCAAATTACTCATACCAAGGCAACACTGGATAGGGGCAAGAGGAAAACAAGGAAGAGACAAAATAGGTACTTTTCTCTTCAGACCAACAATAATTTAAAATCTAGGCAGGGATAGACCTTGGTGCTCCAAATTTCCGCATGTAGAGTCAGAAGTTTTGTGGCTCTGCAGCACCTGGCTATCCCAGGCAGATCCAAAAGCCGGCGTGGCAGCAGCAGCAAAAGCCCACCCAGTACTGCCTCAAACAGATCTGAGGGTACCAAGTGTCCTACTTTGGTTTGAAAAACTTGCCCTTCCTCCACTGGGGACAGCAAGTTTGACCAGCACAATGATAAAAAGCTGGAATTTTTCCAAGATCTGAGACTAACAGAGATGAGCCACGGGTAAGCAAACATTGCTTCTGAGGAGGAAGAGGATTGTGGCATCAGCTCTCCACAAGAAGAAAAGGCATTTTGTTGCTTTAATGAAGATGTAAAGCACTAAGTTGCTGCCTAAAGGAAAAAGAGACGAAGCAGAATATAACACAGAAAACAATTCTCAGCCCCCCTCATCCATTTTCATAAACACTACATTAAACTCTGACACGACCTCCAAAAATCCATGTTCACATTCTTCAGAAACTGTCAGATACAGTCAGAGAGGACAAGAGCAGCAAACGCTGCCAGAGGAGAAGCTTTAGCCAGAGAAGGGGAATCGTTACCAAGCTAGACCTGCTCCCCTGGTTTGCTGACAGGTCTTCTGCAAATCTGCCACACCTACCTCTCCAAGGATGGAATGCCAGACGCACACAGCTCCCACTGTCCCTCGGCTCCGCAAGGAGAGGGCTCAAAACAGAGCACAAGGCTGAAAGAGATGGTGGTTCATGGCAGACAAAGCAGGAACTGCACACAAGAGCTGGTGCAAAGAAAGATAACTTGGGCTCTGCATTGAGCAGGCAAAGGTTTTTTCAGTATGATTCACCAACACCAGTTCCCTTTAGCCAGGACTTTGCACTCTTCCAAGTACTTTCAAATAAGCCAAAGTCATTCAGCTTGAGACCAAAATGAACAAGTTTTGTGATTTATAATCTGTAACTTGAAATATTTCTATTCCTCACACTTGTTTGGAGTTTTTGTTGGCATGGGTAGTAGGCAGAAAACAGCAATTTACAAACTCATGGGACTGAAAGTATCTCACAGCACACAGTGACCATTAAACACTTTATTGTCTAGGAGGGAACCTTGGAAGGGAAGAAATGCGCCTGCTGGTGTAACCAAAGGAGCATGCTAGGAACAGTTAATCCTAACAAGCTTGTCAGGGTTACTTCCAAATACTTTGGACCCCTTTCTCCAGAGCAAACGGACAAAGATAACAGCTCTTGAAACTCAGATGTGGATTGGTGAAACCAAAGCTATCAGAGGGTGAACCAGGCTCGTGTTGGGCAAGCCTCCAAGCTACAAGCTGTGCTGGAAGCACCTGGGGTCAATATGATTCTTTAGATTGTAATACAATAAAAAAGGAAACGATAACATCCCCTCTCCTGGGACCCTCCTCCCAGCTGCAGGAACATCCACTGAGACTGATACATGCAGGCAGTTAGAAGAGGAATCATGTTGCTGTCTTGGACCGCGAAGGGCAGAAGGCACCGGTTTTGGTCAGTGTCTATCCAGAAGGATGCTGGGGCTTCCAAGGGCGTCTGTGGTCCCTGTCCTCTTTGGAGGCTGATGTTTATCCAGAATTAACTAACAGCTCCTGGAGGAAAAAGGAGACAAAGGAAAAGGCAGCGAGTTAGTTATGCAGTTGTTGATATGGGACTGTTTCCTTCAGAAATGAAGGAGTAATGTTGGCAGGGTGAAAATCCCACAGAAAAATCATCACGTTTCGCCTGCTGTAAAACACAAGACACTCAAGGGGACAGAGGACTGTAGAAGCAAGACAGCAGGTCATGATATCAATGGCAAGACTGATTCTGTCAACAAGAATATACGGTCAGTTGCAAATGATTAGGGTTTATAAATCCTACGGTCTACAGCAGGAGAGAAAGGCCATGATCTCAGGTAAGCCTCAGAGCAGCTGGGTCGCAGGAGTAAGTGTAGCTCCACACTAAGTCCCAGCCTCAGCAGGACACGGGAGCACTTTGATTAGCTGCCATCAAACACGCACACACCACCCACTAGTCCTGGAACAGGATCAACATAAGAGTGAGCACTACAGAGGGGAGAGGAAGAAAGAGAGGGACTCAGAGACTGCCCTAACTCCTGACATGTTTGACAGCCTTTATCCTATTAAGACCCAAACCCTCCTAAAATTCAAAGCAAAATCATGCCTGTTTTGTCCTCACAGCAACCTCCTGTTTCCGAAATGATACATCCTCAGATCCTGCAGGTATCTGCGTATGAGCTGTGGACTTCTAAGGGGTAGAAGAAACAGGAGGCTTTCGACCTTTTTAGGATGGAGATTGCAGAGCCTGCTATGGTCTCTTCCTATTTTTATTTTATCACCCCTATAAAGTCAAAGAAACCAAACCAACAATGCCATCAGCAGTGGATGAGAACAGACCTGGCACCAGCTGTAACACCTCTCCCTCTAAGGATCTGGGGTATCAATGTTGGATCCTTCTTCAAAACCTAGGTAATCAGCTCTCATGCAATGGCATCTTTATATCAACAAACTGCTGGTGTAGCTACACAAACAGCAGAATTGCATAGGGTGAGCCCATCAACATGCTACTTTTTTCTCATGCTCTGGATAGGTGCAGTTCCATTTTGCAGAGCATACAGTAACTTACCCATGTTTAGAGGACCCTGCTAAAGCCAACTACAGAAAGACGACTGAATAGTTCGCTGCACATGGCCTCACCACCCATTTTCACCAGGGCTGGATTTCAGCTCGGTTCTAACTCTCTGGACACTAACCTTTCTTAGGAGAGAAGCTGTGCTTCCTTGAATGTGAATCAGGGGAACATCACAAAATAATGACACTAGCACACTTGGCAACATCTGTCAGAAGGCGAGGATGTCATTTGGGCTACTTCTGCATAGCAGGCTGATATTTGCTGCCTAACACCTGCAAGGTCAGCATATTTGGTCTACATTGACCATGCATCTCCAAAGACAGCCCCATCTCTAACAACAATGAACTGGAAAAGCTTCAAAGGACTCAAGAATAAAGAGAAAATTGTTTGCCAAATTATTTAGACAAAGCTTATCCAGAAATCTGACAAATGAACCATCAATATTCCTCGACTGACTCTAATTTCCCAGGTAATTTTTCTCATCATTAGTGACTTAAAAGTATTGCACAGAGCAATACATTTTAAAAACTCCAATAGCACTCACACAAATTGTAATGAGAGAAGCAGCAACAACTCATAATCAATTTTGCAATAAAGTAATTTGCTGTACTCACATTGTAACACTTCAGTGAAGTCTCGAGGAATGCTACATTTTGTGAAAAAACCGCTGATGTGGCCGCTCTGTGGTTAACCCTTATGGAAGATAGTAAAACCTTTTTCTTTAAAGTAATTTTAAAGAATATCATAGTTACACAATTTCATGTTTAAAATCATAACTATTTATTTTTACTCATTTCAGGAGAAAATGCAAACAGCCAGGACTTAACCTCAATCAATTCTTTCCAGCCTAACCTACACACATACCAGGGACGCATCGAGATGGAGGCTCACAGACATTCCTTGTGCAAAAACATCAGGTTCCATCTCACTCTGGATGACTAAACTTTGAGAAAGTGTTTTGCACAGTGAGCACGGGACCCAGAACTGACGGGCTGCCAGGCAGGCCAGAGACCGATTTCCTGCTGCGCAGCTCTCACCAAGGGAAGCTTCTGTGAACAAAGGATGCAGGTAACGATACCGTCGATCAGCCCACGCTGCTCCCAATAGTGGCTTGATACGATTGCATCTTAGAGCAGCCTGTGCTGGATGTCCCCTCCCTCATCAGGGGCATGGAGTGCTCATCAAGGTTATAGGGTTGGCATTTTTGGGGAACTGAAGCACTCCCCGTACACAACAGTCTGCACAGAGGGATGACTTTCCCAGCTGTTCCAGGCTTTCCTGCTCAGATGCTAATCCAGATCTCGCAGCATTTGCCATGCCAGTGTAGACCACTACCATCCTGAACCCTCTAATATTGCTAAGGTTCAATTTACAAAGAAAGTGAAACCAGAGTACAGTCTCTGGCTGGCTATGGACCCCTGCTCCTCTGGATTTTCTGCAGAACATGCCGTGCGGTGCAGGCACGATTAACAGCTAACAACACTGGAGGCCAGAGGTCTTCTCTGCCAGCTACTACAGAGCATCACACAGCTGTTGCATGCTGCACAGTGGAAGCTCTGTAGGCCTCGTGGTCTGTTAGCCCACCGTGTAAGTCTATGCTTGTTAGAATATGCATGTAATTGTTTCCACTGTTCCTAGGCCATCAGTTTACAAACCTGTGGCTAACTACTTAAAAGCACAGTTGCATCGATTTCATGCCTCACATGCTGTGTAATAGCACGGAAGGACGCCATATCTCTAAGACTAAACCCGCTCTTTGCTAAGCTAACCATTTACACCAGCGTTTTAATTCCACCTAGCACTGCAACCACGCCAATACAGATCTGGCACCCCTTCATTTCCTTCCAACCTGGCATCCTCCCTGCAAGATGCTACGATGTTGCTACAACACTTACCTTGAGCAGAAGGAGCCAGGAAAGGGAAGGAGAAGCCTTACCTCTCCTGCATGCCCTTACCATTGCATATGCACCAGACAAGTTGCATATGCAACAAGTCCAGGCAGCTTGCAATCACATGCTGTTTCCACACCACAGGATTAATCGTGTTGAGGCTCAGCCTGAAGAAGTTTGGTGCCTCATCACAAAATAACTCCCCACAGTTGGCATTAGCTGGTCTCTGCTGCAGTCTTAGCAGAACAACTCAGAAAACAAGCAGCATTGGAGTGCACCGCACACACACTCTAATGAGAAGGGACGGTGCCCTTCTTGCGCAGGGAGGGTAGATTATTTTTAATGACACTGCCAATGCAATGTCAGGTAGACACCAGGTTCCAGTCTCGATGAGCTCCAGCCCAGCGCCTCTGCATATGAATACTGTGTCCATACAAAGGGGTCCATACAAAGGCGAATCCTCACAGCTGTGGCTGCAGCACAAACAGGAATGGCAATCTGTTCAGTCCCGACAGCAAATCCAGCTGGAGGGCACGCAGCGCTCTCCTCCACGCCTCTCCTGGCAAGCAGGACCTTGAGCCACTAACCCATGCTCTTCCACCACTGTGAGACCAGGCTTGGGAACTAACAGCAGTCAAACCTGGCTGGCTGCTCAGCTGACACAGCCTGCCACTTTGCAGCACCTGTGGGGAAGCCAGTAGCTTTCCAGTTCTGGTTCCAGTTGAGTGAGGAGAAAGGGTCGAGCTCTGCAAGTAGATCTGCTCCACCCATCTCGCCCCTGCTGAGAAGGGAGTCCAGTCAACACCCAACACGGTCCTTCTCCCATAACAGAGAGCTGAGGCCTTGGTATCGGCATCAGAGCGAGCAAGTCTCAGCAAGATTTTCTAATGCACCACTCTCTTGCCCTCCTCCTGTTCCTTCTTTGTCAATCTGCATCCCAGCATAGGAGCTCGGGGCTGCCTGGCGAGTCGGCAGCATCTCTCCGCCTCCCGCAGTCGCTGGCTAGGTCTGCGCCTCGGCTCTCGGCCTCGCCGGAGGCTCACAGCCAGTGGAGGAATCTCCCTCCTTGAAAGCCCAGACCCTGGAGAACTTCCTCCCTCATTGTTTGCCAGAGACACTGTTTGCCAAGCCTCAGCTGTGCTAAGACATATTTATTTAACCAGCCTTTAGTCTCACGGGGTAAACTCTGCAAGTTTCCTCCAGCGAGTGCCTTACCTTTGTTCTAATATTCCTTTAAGCAGTCGCACCACGGCGCTCGCACATATGGGCACTGTGTAGCTATGAAGAAATCAGAAAGCAGATCCCCATGATAAATGACTCTGTGCATTTGGAGTGTCAGTGACAAAGTAGAAATTAATATCCATAGTTCCAAGTTCCCTGCCGTGTGCAGGCAGCTCTCTCAAAACCAGAACACCTGTTGGCACACAGCAGACTTCAGTAACGTGACCGCACAACTTTTTCATCTCAGTTAGTCTGGAAAGAGGCACTAGCAAAATCCAAAAATCCTGACCTGTCCTAAGATGGGTGTTCAAGGCCTTTCCACTAGATAAGGCATTTGTTGCGGGGCTATTAGCACCCCAAAGTGCTGCAAGGGACATTTGAGTCACTTTGGTTTGATGTATGCTGTAGGTATTTTTTGGTTATGTGCAATTTGTTCTGTTACATTCACGGTATTGGCTATTTTGTGGAGCAGCTGTGCTGACTAATGGATCACAGCACTTCTGTGCCATATAGTTATTGCACAGAAAAGCTTCTCTGTCTCTCTCATCCTTCAGGAGTCCAACAGTTGCTGTCCTTGGGTTTGGAATAAGAAGGGGCAGGAGTATGCCTGGCAACAACAAAAAACATTAATTCAAAAAGCTATGAAGAGAGTTTTGTTTTCCCTCTTCTCTGTACTGGTGTTAATAGCTTTGCAAAGCAGAGAATTTCACCCAATGACTTCTTGGCTACTTCCCCAGATAGTGTCTTCAAAGCTGGCTTGACAGCAGAAAAGACGCCTTTCAAAAGACTCAGCAGACGCATTGTCAGAGAACCCCAGAAAGTGCTTTCACGTGGAAGTCCCCTGGTCTACATACCCCACCAACAGAGTGCAAGGAACAGAAACAGTTTTTCTGGTTTCCTCTCCCCACTCCTCACTCTCTTTTGACTCACAAGAGCTGACACACTGTTTGCTTTGCTCTGCCTCAACACCTCCCATTGCTCTGCATCACCCGAATATGAAGTTATTTACTAGCACAACTAATCTCTAGCTGTTCTGAGACTCACCTGTTTGTTCATGCATTATAACATTGATTTCCTCCAGACAACTGTTCTGATCATTGTTCTAACTTGCAGAGAGCTCCTATCATTAGCGCTGCTTAATAGGAAATGTTTTGCCACTGACTGAGCAGCTCTGCAGTTACTAGACTGCACGAAAAATGATCCCAGTTGGGGGGCTGCATCTCCCCGCTGAGCTGGTAGCCCCAGACATCGCAGTAGGGAACACGATCAGTGCTTTTGATTTTGGACATGTGCTGGAAAATACCAGGGCCAGGAGGAACAAACACCGCTCAACAAAGGACTGCTGCTGAAAGGATGGCTGTTAATTAATCGCCATACAAACTGAGGGCGGTTTTTGTTCAATCAATGTTAATTGCATTTAATCTCATTCTCACCATTAAGAAAAGCCACCAGGCCAGGCTGATGTTGCTAGTGTCTGACGTGCAGATTCCACCCACGTTTGGGAGGCAAAGCAGGAGGAGAAAAGTAATGGAAAGAAAGGAAATAACCCTTCCTCACCCCTTCTGCATCACTGCACAATTTCATTGGGTCTGTTCCATTATTTAAACAATTTTTGTTTTCCAATAACATTACAGAGGAGCTCAAAGGATGAAAATCAGACATGGAGCATTTCACTACTAGTTATTCTTGCTCTCCTGGGTACTAGCTTAAAGCCTTGCTAACCTGCACAGCCCTGCCTATCATGCTTCTGTAAAGGACTGAAATACAGAAAATCACTTACATGAAGCAGTGTCTGCTTTTTAGTCCTGGGCTGGTCCCAACAGACCTGCCAGTGCCCCTCAGTATGACCTACAACTGCTGACTGCCACCTTCCATCAACTCTGCCAAAGTCTTTCTCCTCACCTTGCTGCTGACCACAACTCCACCAGGTGCCAAAGGATGCTGAAGTCTGTCTTCCTCTAACATCTTATAACACAAAGTGTTACTTGCTATTAAACAACCTCTGACCAAATTTGCCTTCTAAGTCAGTGCACGTTTGAAGCCTGAACTTCCCAGGTAAACCACTAGTGCATCCGCCAGTGATTTGGCTCTGATCTGGGGACTGTGCCACTATCTGCCCAGCCACCTGCTTGGGAAACGGGAGCGATCCTCTCGCCTCTGCAGGAATCAAGCCTGGGGGCAGAGGGGCAGCTTTTGCAGCACAGGAAGCCCAAGGTGGCAGATTTCACGACTACTGGCTTATTGCTTCTGCACGTGCCTTGCGTTTTTCCAAATCAGTATCAAGAACAAGAATAATAAAGACTGGGCTCTGTCTGCACCTTTCCCCTGTGGCAGCACGCAGCGCTTGCCCAAAGCCGATGCTGCAGTTTATCATAGATTTTCTTTATCCCTCGACAAGTGTTAGTCCCATTGCCTCTCACCGCATAAAGTGGACATATCACAAGTGCCGTGAAGGACTGGCTGAGTTTTAAGTGGTCTGAAATGGCTCCACTAGACTTGGTCAAGATTGCTTTAAAATCATTTCCCATTAGGATTGTGACCCTCTCTCTTTACAGCCAGCATAATGACTCTACCTCAGGGGAAGGTAATTACATCCCACTATCTATACACATCAGAAAGTATACACTGCAAACACCACTGCGCCTTTCTGGAACAAGTGAGAGAAGACAATGCAGGAGGAAAAGGAGATAACACTGGATGTCCCTCCATCCCACAACTGGAGGCACCCCGAGCGTTTCGCAAGCTCGTGGATTAGCCCTCGGGAGGGATAAAGGGATCCAGAAGGCACAGAGTGTTTCTAAAGCAGAACAATGACAACTCGTACAAATCCAGCTCTGGTTTTGCGAGGATTAAAATGAACTTCACCCAACTGTGAATATCCGTTTCCAGAGCCAAAAGGAATGGAAAACCACTTACTGATGCAACAGCCTTTCATTATTTCAAACCCTAAGCTCAATGCTTCCAAAAATTAAGGATAGGCAACAGTAATGTTATTGCTGGGGGACATCGGCTGCAGGGGTTTAACTGCTGAACTGCCAAGCCATGCTCTGAGCACAATGTAATGAAACAGTATACGCAAATAAAGGCAACTTCTCCATACTCTCATTCCTACTCTTTCTACCAGCCCCCAGGATAATCAGTGGGAAAACAAAAGGAAAAAATAATCCCAGAAGCCAAGAGACTTTGGATTAAGTTGTATAAATGACCTGTTACCTCCTAACACAAGGAAGAGAGAAATGCAATAAATACCTGCAAAGCCATTCCAGTATTTTGGATTAAATGGATTACAGAAATGGAAAGTACATGATGCAAGATGTTATAAAACAAGATGCCAGGAAAGTGCAGGAATTTGAATCAGGCTGGCAAATGATCCCTGCAGACTACTGAAGAAAA